>NC_143018.1:115731353-116031353 GCF_055824585.1 Amblyomma mixtum
CTCCTTGGCAGCGTTGCAAGACGCTGTCGCGTTCCACTCTTAGGGGCGAAGCTTAACATCTTAACCACACATCAGTGACCACACTTTAGGTCAAAAAAGTGCCCCCCCCCCCCTGAATTTTGTGACACAGTTACTGCGTAATTTCCTTTCCTGAAATACAATTTTCATTTTCTTCATTACGGCTCCTCTTTATCTATCTTCTTTCACTCCCACTTCCTCCCTTCCTCTATGGTGTGGTTCAGGTGTCCACCGAGATGACAGAGAATTACTGCGCCATTTCCTTTCCTCAAAAAGCGTTGCGTTCAAAGGGCAAGGCATCGCGCCGAACGGGTGGTGGCGTTCCGTGGACTCCCTGGCAGCGCTACAACGCGCTGTCGCGTTCAACTCCTAAAGGCGAAGCTTAAGCGTCATTAATTAGCAGTTAATTAGTATTCAGGCATTAATCAGTAATTAACCATTAATTAGTGATTTGTCATCACTTAGTAATTAGTACTCAATTACATGTGACGCCACCAGTGCCACAGAAACAGCGAAGGTGGTGCGGAAAACGCTTCCGCCTCTACCCACTTTAGACAGTCAAAGTGCCCCCTGAATTTTCTCTTGATTGCGATGTCAAGGGACACAGAATGCTCCCAGGTCGCGAGTTTGCGACTGTGGGCGTTGCCGTTTCCGCCGCAAAAGAAACCCCTTTGGGGGCCACTTTTCTGCGGCCAAGATTTAAACCTCAGTGAAGGTCGAAGATGTAACAGTATGGAGTTACCCGGCACAACAACGAAAATATAATATGGAGTTTTCTATGTGCCATGGGCTGCACGGTGAGCACAGTTACATGAAAAACCAGGTCTCAGTAGACCTAGCTGCAACGTCGTCGTCGTTACAAGCACAGAGAGCGCAAAACGTTCTCCTCGTTTTGCAACTCCATGGTGTAGCAACATAACTGAAGAAAAAATGACGGCGCCAAATGTGCTGCCCGCAAAAAAAATGTGACCTCTTTTCTGTGCCCTGCAGGCCTGCGTTCGAGCTTGCAGCAGGTCAGTATTCATGTCTTACCTGCGTCCTCGCCGATGAAGCTGGCCATGGATTCCTCTCGACGAATCAAGGAGGACGCGGGAGATCCACGCCACGCAGACGGTTCCAAAGACGATTTCATTTCACGAACTGAAGCAGGAGCACACGCCAAGCTCTGGAACGTCCTCTTCCCGGCAAAGGCAGAGCTGCTTTTGAGGTTTCTTCAGAAATAGATCCTTGAACTGCCGGCCTGAAGTCCTTGGTATTTATCCAAGTGCTGCGCGCCGACCAGAGTAACAAGGTTCCACTCAATAACCGATAGGTTACGCCCGCGTTTCAGTGGTGTTCTCGCGTCTACAGGAGTCAGAGCATGTAGCAGTTATTTATTAGGCTGGGAAGCACAATCGCAGTTCAGAGATTCTGAAGGCGTAGGTGTTCGTCGCGGGCCAAGGATATGTTTGCCTATGGCAGCGTACATGCACCACACCTAACAAGGGAGAATGGGCGATGCAAAGCGGAGCAGCGATTACCTCGAATATTGCCTCATCCGCTGTTTTGCACAAGTAAGTAAGGATATGCCGGAAAACCAACGGCCGTGTAATGGTAAAGACCTCAAAAGCATTGCATGCATCTTAAGGTATGTGGCTTTTCTTCAGGTGGCGGTAGTACTCTCAAGCGCTGAACTTAAAGATTCGTCGTCTATCATACTCTACGATTGTGCACATTATCTTTCTGTGCGTGATTGAGCTGCCTTATTACCTGTAATCCGGTTTCTTAAATGAGCGTGTTGTTTTCAACCACCAGCACATGAAAACATTAGCGACCGGACAATGTACTCAAAAGTTAAGGCTGAATTCAACAGTAATATTTGTTTGGAAGGACAAGGTCTGCATGACTAACATTTAATCGACGTCTCATAATCTAGCTTGGTTATTTAAACAGCTACGCTTGAAATCGGAGTCAACAATTAAAAGCTATAATGTCAACCTTATTTGGAGGGAAGGGTTCTACGGGAATAACTAAATAAAAAGTCCTAACAAATTAACTGCGTTTGCATTCTCGTCCGGCTGAAGGCACACTGAAGAAGTGCTGCGTAGAGCGCTGCCGTATGGCTGAGTAAATTCTTGGAGCACAGATTTTAAGTTATGTGAAATGCAATGCGTTAGATGACGGGTAAAGTAGTGGGATTGGCACCAAAAGGAAACTTGGCAGTAAGCAGTGAGTATTGTAGGACACAGGCTTAAACACGGCGTTCATATTGTTGTGAGGACCGCTCCGGTCTGAAAACGGCATTGGAAAAGAAACGTTCTATTACAGCGGAGAATCTAGGACATAGGTTTATTATTTATTTATTTATTACAAATACCTCAAGGGCCCTCGGGTGAGGGCTTTACATGAGGGGTTTACTGCGGTATCCCGGGCATTTCCCGCATTTAGGTCAGCGACTTAACACCTAGGAAGTTACAGGAAGAAAAAATGTGTTCAATAAACGAGGCGATAAAAAAAAAAGCCCCGAGCACTGCGTGTTGTTTTGCTCCCTGTGTGTAGTGCTCCTTTTTCCTCACTGTACATGAAGCAAATAGCCCATACTTGTACTTTAATTCAGCCTACAAAGTGCCAATTTACACCGAGCCTTTTAGGTAGGAATTGGGAACATTTTGTTTCCCTCCGATCTTGTGGAACACCAACGCTGTGAATTCAATAGATTGCAGCCTAACATTACAGACATACCACAAGTTACGAACTCGAAGCGCGTTCGTTCAGTGAAAGTTGCTATCATAGCACTTACTGCCACTTCTGCAATATTGCCTTTACTTCAGTACTGACCCTGTTAATTTTTTTTAACACATTCGTTCGTGAATCTTGTTTTCTGTCAATCAGATAGCGAGGTTTGCGGCCGAACGCTGCTATTAACAGTAGCTCAGAGCGAACCATGACCGAAGTCGCCAGTTGAAGTGATAACAAACATAAATATTGGAAAACTGACGCATTTATTAACCACTTCTTAGACGCGGGGGCATCGACCTCCACATTTCATGTTTCTTCACAACGCAGCTGTGAACGGTACATTAAGCAAACAATCAGCGACTCTTTGTTCTTCCAACCCACCTCAGAGGATGATATTATTTCTATTATTAATTCCTTAAACAATAGTTCTGCAGCTGGCGAAGATGAAATAAGAGTGATACCAATCAAAGCAGTAGATGAATTTATAGCAGGACCTTTAACACACATCTGCAATCGTATGTTCGAGACCGGTTGTTTTCCAGAAAAAATGAAAATCGCTCGAGTTGCTGTAATTCACAAAAGAGGACCATATCATGATCTAAGTAATTATAGGCCTATTTCAGTTCTTCCGCTTTTTTCGAAAACCGCAGAACGTGTTACATATGTCCGTTTGACTAGCTTTCTTTCGTCACGGCATGTAATTACGAACTGTCAGTTCCAAAAAGCCAAGTCGACTGAATCCGCATTACTACGAGTTAAAAATAGCATTCTTAGCAATATAGAGAGCAAGCTTTTTACTGTAGGAATTTTTTTACACTTTCGAAAAGCATTTGATTCTACTAAACAAAACATTTTATTATTAAAACTTGAGTTATATGGAATAAGGGGTATTGCACACAAACTAATGCGTAGTTATATTCAGTCAAGACTGTAGTATACATCAGTGCACGGTGTTTCATCCGCAATGAGTGTTATAAAATATGGAGTTCCGCAGGGATCTATACTAGGGCCTTTACTTTTCATTATTTACATTAATGATATAGTAAACATTCCTTTAACCAATGATATAATTTTATATGCCGATGATACTAACGTTTTCTTTCACGAGGAAAACCTTCAACTTGAAATTATTTCTAATACTTGGCTAATGGAACTTAGCACGTGGCTTTTCCTAAACGAACTTGAATTAAATACAAATAAAACGAAGTTTATGTTGTTTTGTGCAAAAAATAAGCCCATATCCCATGTTGTGCGATTTCCATTTCGAACTATGAGATTGAACAGGTTGAAAATGTTTCGTTTTTAGGAGTTTCCTTTGACAGGAAGCTTAGTTGGTCATATCATGTTAATAATGTCCGCATCAAGGTTGCAAAATCAGTTCGCATGCTGTACAGGCTTCGTAATCTGTTGCCCGTGTGGCTCAAGAAGCGACTGTATTTTTCTCTTGTTCAATCTCATATAAATTATTGTCTGTTGGTATGGGGAACTACCACAAAAACTAATCGCGAAAGACTATGTGTGCTCATTCAGAAAGCTGCACGTTTATTTCAGCCAGCAAATGGACAAGTTAGTGCTTCTGAGCTTATGGTCCGCCACAATCTACCGTCTTTCATGTTTTCATATCACCTGAGTCTGTACATATATAAAGAGATGACAACAAATTCTGCGGCGTTTTGTAATCTGTACCTTGACAGAGACACCGGTTATTCATTGCGCCGTACTACCTTACTGACAGAAAGGCCAAGATCAAATTATGGTACACAAACTATCCAACATCAAATTTCAAAGTTCTGCAATTCCTATCGAGGTATAATAGCTACTGCAAAAAATGTTACATCAGTACATCAGTTTAGGCAAAGAGCACGTGCCCTATTGTGTCATTGATGTTCTTGTATGTTTTGTTGTTTTTGTTTTTTTTTGTTTTTGTTAAATTTTCCTATGTTTCTGCATGTCGCTATTAAGCAAAGTGCCATTTATGTCTCGCAGCTTGTGCATATGTGTATTGCATGTAGGATTATATAATGATCTCATCTGATCGTGATTAGGATGTATACTTAATGTGATATGGTATGTACTACTGCCTCTGCTGCGCTCGGCGAGGTCAAGACCTAGCCAGGAGACCAATAGTCTCCTTTTGTCTTGCCTCGTGGGCAATACTTGTATTGCCTAAAAAATGAATTACTAAATAAATAAGAATATCGAGCACCAAGTAACACATTTAAAATATCAATTTGCAAAAAGAGTAGCGATTACAATAAATTGCTCAAGTTTTATGGATAGCCCGTATGAGGAAATGTTCGTTGCTAACCTGAGAACCTCGTGTGTGTGATCTTTCGATTGCGTTCGTATCATGTTCGTCACCGAACGGAGTTCATCTGTGAAGTGTTTGCGAAATTCTGCTATTCTCCTGTTATTTTGTGCTCACCCTTGCTTGGAGTCCGGCGATTCTGCTGTATTGGTGAATAAATAACAAAATAAAACTCTTTTCGTAGTTAAGAATAGACTAAAAGACGCCAACATTGACACGCTCTCGTCTCTGAGGTTGGGAGACCGACCATTACAAAAATGACTTTTTAGTGCCATTTGATGTCTTGAGCTCTTGTTGGATCAACTGAAACCCAACGTGAACCTAATTTACGTTGAGCCTACTCACCATCTGCTAAACCAAAATTTGGTTGCTTGTACTCAACGCAGTCAGTATTTGACAATTTAAATTTATTTCCATCTCTAAAAGTCCTCACAGAGCATGCAAATTGCAAATTTTAGCCCATACGTGCATTTGTTGAAACACGGAACTGGTCTCCTTTTAGAAAATATTTGATAGGGCAAGTACTCCACTGCATTGCATATTCCGAGATATTAGGGTCACGACCTTAAATAAATGAAAAGTTATACGAAAATCGCATATGTTGTGATAGCTATAAGCACAGTGGAACATTACAATGTTCTGTGCTAACACGTGATCTTATCTAACTGTTCATTTTGAGCAGGTTTCTTTACTAGTGAAAATGCTTCTTGTATATGTAATTTCCTGGTTTCGAAATCCCGTGGAAGATCACACATCGATATTTTGCTAAATTCTATTCAAATATTGTAATGGCAGGCCTTGAATGCTTTAACTCTGCTAAAGTTAAGACTGCGCGTATAGGACGAAGACATGTTGCAAAGAAACGGTTACAACTTCACACGTGCGCAGCCGCGGTGTTCGGTCGTTGCCTTTTCTATATGTTTTAATCATCCAGTCTTACCTTTCTTAGAAATGAGCTAACTAGATCGCAAGAACAGGCTACTGTAGCTTTAATTCTGTTTTCGGGTCTTCTTATGGAGGCGGTGTGAGCACCAAATTACGAAGGGTTGGCTGATGATGACGAGGAAAACAGTGTCTTCTATGGTCGCCAGGGAAATCAAGTATGCAGAGCATGCATGCCCTGCTAGCACGATTTCTCTTACAATGTTTTAAGGCGAAAGCCTTTAATGCCTCACCGTTGTAAGCAGAAGTTGTCGACAGAAAATGTCACGCTTTTCAATTGGTCTAAACGGTCGTGACGTCACAGTGCGCGAATTTCAAACGGGGCCAATTGTACTTTGCCTAGTATCCTAGCAACCAATTAAAGGGATTGTATACTGATTCTCCAAGTTAGTGGGACTTACTTAACCAATTAGCCTAATTATCCTTCCTAGTCAGACCAGATAAATAAATAAAACCGAGTAGGAAATTGGTCGAGCTTGGGAATCGAACCCCGGTCTTCGGAGTGCGAGATGAGCATGCTATCCACTACGCCATGCCAGCTCGATGGTTTGGAATGAACAAAGGCGCGTCTAATGAATACGGTGTCTTCGCTCACTGCCATCCTCCTCTCTTCCCTTCCGGCGAGGTTTCGGTGTCCAGCGAGTAATGAGAGACAGATACATTTCCTTTCCTCTAAACTAATTTACCGACGAGCTAGGCGTAGAACCTAACGGGCCAGGCGTTTTATGGACTCCCTGGCAGCGTTGCAAGACGCTGTCGCGTTCCACTCTTAGAGGCGAAGCTTAACATCTCAACCACACATCAGTGACCGCACTTTAGGTCAAAAAGTGACCCCCCCCTTTGAATTTTGACGGCTGTCCACCGAGATATGTGGCACAGTTACTGCGTAATTTCCTTTTGTCAAATACAATTTTCATTTTCTTCATTAGGGGCCATCTTTGTCTTTCTTCTTTCACTCCCACTTCCTCCCTTCCTCTACGGTGCGGTTCAGGTGTCCACCGAGATGACAGAGAATTACTGTGCCATTTCCTTTCCTCAAAAAGTGTTGCGTTCAAGCGACAAGGTATCGCGCCGAACGGGTGGTGGCGTTCCGTGGAATCCCTGGCCGCGCTACAACACGCTGTCGCATTCCACTCCTAAAGGCGAAGCTTAAGCGTCATTAATTAGCAGTTAATTAGCATTCAGGCATTAATCAGTGATTAACCATTAATTAGTGATTTGTCATCACTTAATAATTAGTACTCAATTACATGTGACGCCACCAGTGCCACAGAAGCAGTCAAAGTTGTGCGGAAAACGCTTTCGCCTCTACGCACTTTAGACAGTCAGTGCCCCTTGAATTTTTGCTTCATGTGCTTACACGAGGTCAAATGAACAAATCTAAAAAGCTGCTCAAGATATTCATGGTGATTTCAAGAAAATTATTGTTGAACGCAGTCATTCCATTAATTCTTGAGTAATTTCGGTTGAATTTATGTTAAATAATATCTCATGGAAGTCGTTTCTATGCCTAACCAATGAAATCAGGCTCAACTTAGACATGCGTCGAGTAAACAGACCCTTATAACATAATGCATCTTAAGAAAGCATGCAGGATGTTATGACTCTAGTAAACCGCTCAAACTCTTCTTTACACAGAAAAAGTTCCAGTGGTGCAATATGCTCTTTAAGGCATACCATCTGCGGAGGATTCTTGTGTGCGCTCCTAAAAGAGGGTGCTCAATTAGTGCAGCATTTCTGCTGCTTATGTATGAATCAAGCTCTTCAAATAGCTGAACGTCACTTGTGAACTTGATTACTTCTACCACACATAAATTAAATAAACAGTAACAGTAATAATAATTGACATAAATTTGCAGATCGGGAGGCCACTACCTGAGCAGATCCGGATACCCTGTGTAGGATTTTATAAGGATGATCCCGAGATGGAGCTTAAAATTAAAAAAAGTACTGAACTCTTTGGCAATTCACGTTACAACATCTTGTTCAATACTGTTCTATGGTTTTTACTATCTATGGCCACAGTGTATGTAATTATGTGTACATACACGCAGGTGTGTTTGGGGGTATGTGTAGAACACGACAGGACTGGGAGCTGTCTCCGTCATGTTAACAACAAATTGCAAACTTAAGTGTAAATACACAGCCGAAAATTGCATCGGCAGTCGGTCCACCTGGAGCGAAGAGAAAGAATTCGTAGGAATATTTTCCTACCACAGCGAAAATTCAAAATGATGCTTTTATTCACTCCGGTAATTTGAACATAAATTCAGCATAAAAGCAAACTAGAAAATGTGCTGAGAATTCTCAACTATAGCACGGTAGCCACTTTCTCATTAAAATTCGATGCTGCCTGAACATTCGGCCAACAAAAACCCTTCCTGGTCTCATCATGTATTCAAGATAGCATGTTGAGTCCGCTCAGAACTCCAGCATGACCACAACGAGCATTTTTGTCAACGGAAAAAGTGTACGAACTGGACTGAATAACGGATCGTTCAAAGTTTCTGCGCAAACGGGCCTCCTGCAAAGTGCATGATGATTTAATCGAACATTGAGCTGGTTAGGTCTTCACATGGAACATCCCGGTGCCCAGGAGAGAAAAAGCGTAGGTAGCCTAACAAAACATTTAACGCCGGTTCCGCTCTATGTCTTCTCAATGGCGCCCTCACACAGGCCAGCCGAGTAGCAAGCCTCAAAAGTAGAGAATTAAAAGAGTCTCCATATATTTTGTAGTTTTTAAGCGAAGCTGCCAAAAAAACTCGGAAGTCAGCGGTATGCAAAATTGTAGGCTTTAGCGGTTAAAATATCGCCACTTGCAGTGCAGCGTACTTTCCAAAGTTGCGATAGCGCATCAGAAAAAGAAAGAGAGCATCATTGGTTCAGGAGAAACCCAAGCTACTGATATTGCAGTTTGTATAAAGAGAAGATGGATTCGGGTCTGGCACGTGGGGCTAGTAAGGTTAACCGATAGCCTGTCATATTAACCGAGAAATTAGTCTCACATGTAGCCACCGTGGTAGCTCAGTGGTTATGGTGCTCGGCTGCTGATCCGAAAGACGCAGGTTGCAGCCCGGCCGCAGCGATAGTAATTCGACGGAGGCGAAATCACAGAGGCCCGTGTACTGTGCAATGTCAGTGAACGCTAAAAAACCCACCTTCTCGAAATTTTCGTAGCCCTATTGCGTCCCTCATAGCCTTAGTCGCTTTGGGACATTAAACCTCTATACACCAAAAACGGTCGCAAAATTGAAGTACAGCCCGGGCTGCATAGGCTGATTCGGCGAAACGACCCGGTTTAACTGCGATAAAGCAGCGGTGAATGTCGCTGGACAGTGCTGATGGGAGATAAATTTACAGATATTGGTCCTGCAAGAAACGTAATCTAGATGGTCATGACAAAGATGCGGACGTTTGAATATTTGCTGGCCTTTTTAACTTTGGCCTGCCTGCAAGAAAACTACATTCAAAAAGCTTGCGTCACAAAGTACAGAAAAGGCTGAGTAAAATCAATCTCTCCACTGATTAAAATACACTGACAAACGCACATTTTCCATAAAAAGTGCGCTACTCTTTGCACCTTTTACCGTGCTGACAGAGTCCGCTGAAGGAGCCTTCCTCTGTGTTTCCGTGACGGGACCATCCACAAGGTGACTGCTTAGATGAAATTTAGAATAGCGTTTACAAATTCATTAAAACACTAGAGCAGCAGCTACGTTTTATAAGTACTAGACACTACTGAACCCTCAGAAAAAGAACCACTTAGCTCTCTTCGGAACTTATTCTTAGCTTGTGTTGTGTATATGGATGGTGCGAACAGTTAAAAGACATCAAGCACGCGCCATGATTGAGGCTGCAAACAATTATTCTACTTTTGTCATATTGCTGCTGAAGACTTTTTTTTTTTCACAGCTCGCAGGCTTTGAATTGTGCGGTGGGAACCAATTGTACATAGTATGATTTGCTATGGTAGCCAAGATCCTGTGTATTTCTGGGCGCAAAAACCAGATAAAATACTTTTAACAACGAAAGGCCTTGAAGCACACAATTTAGGTACTGCATTAATTTGTGTTATTCTGTGAGTTGATGAGTGAACCTTGGGAAGGAACACAGCGCAGGCGAAGCTGACTACCACCGGATGCATTTATTGCGCCCCCTATGTATGTTCTCTTCTGCCCCGTTCCTCTCGCGTTGTGTTCATTCATAATGTTGAGACTGCTTAGGAAGCATCGGGGAGTTGTGCGATAGAATACTCGTTAATATTGTTGACGTCCATTCCTAATAAAGTGGGCTATATTGTTATTTCTGTTTTCCACCCCAAAGCCAGTGGCAAAGACACTGAACTTTTCTTTGACGTTCATGCAAAGGGTCGCCCAAAATTAAACATTAATTTCTACACGACAAATGTGTCTTGTTTTGGTATTTATTTCATTCTACGTTCAAGAAATGGTGTCTCAACTAACGAGTAATTGAGAATTCATCTGCCTGGGCGATGCAATTGAGAGAAAGGAAGGGGCAGGAATCCTAAAGATGTTTGTAAATTACCGGAGCAAATCAAAATTCAGTCGTGCCGGTGCGCTATGCAGGTGCTTTCTAACTGCTATCGTTCCGCCCTTCGCATTATTACGTTATATGACTGTTCATTATCTTACAGCATACATCAAAAGCGCGTTACTGAGCTGCAAAAATAGTCCCCTACTTACCGGTGGGCAGCTTCGTATGTTTCTTGCTTCAAGCGTGGAACCCTAGATTCGTCTTCGTCTTTCCCGCTTCTGATGGCACGAGTGCAGAGCGCTGGCTAGCATTTCCCATATTCTTTCATTCGTCAAAAAAAAAAACCGCGAAGCGCCAGCCGTCGGCACTAGTAGAGGCTGAATTTTCCGGGAACGCCACCAAAAGAGATGGTATATTAGAACGCGCAGCTACAAAGAGAAATTGAACGAAGAAGACGCATGTGCTTTGTGTGGCAGATTTGTAGAAGCATTTGAACACCACATGCTGAAATCAGATGGTATCCACCCGGATTTCGATGTAGGCACAGTCACTCTTCCTGAGGCCCTAGAATTTAGGGATAACAATGGTCATCTAAACAAATAAGCAGTGGAGGTAAGTAAAAGCTATTGGACCATTGGTGGCTAAAAACCTGAGAACTGACATAAGTCTAGAAGTGCAGGAAACCGTATCGAAAGAAAATGGCGAAATATAATAACTCCTGATCTCAAGCTGTTCTTGGACGCATGCAATTTTACGCTCATGGTTATTACCTTGAAAGAGACACGGTATTGGGATAATTCAGAAATATTTACGCCCTTAGGGTACTCTCGTTTTTTAGAGTGCAGCTCTTAGGCGCCCGTTTCTGCGTTTCGCGGCGTCGCCGTCGTCGTTGTCATTTGTAACCCGGAGCGGGTAAAAGCGCAACCTCCTCCCCTTCTTAACAAGAAACAAAAAAAAAATTACCGACGATTACGTTATTTCCTAACTCGAAATTTGTACGCAGCTCTTCAGCTGTTTCAGCTTTTTGATAGATTGAGGCAAGGAGTGCGACCAAGACATGTATGTACAATTAAGGATAGCTTTTTATTTTTCAGACGTATTCCTTCTTCAAGAAACACTCCACTAACAGTAAAGTCACACTTCGGAAAGAATATATTACAAAAGAATTATTGCACTTAGAGGGCACTACCACAAGCGAGGCAAAAAAAAAACACAATTTGTTCACTGAAGCTTAAACGGCGGCTCGGTCGGTCAACGCCCTTCTTATATAGGCTCCCTCCACGTCTGTCTGTTCTTCGCGCCAAGGCAGGCGTGTTCATACACACAGTGTCGGCTGTGCAGTCTCCTTCTCCTTCTCGTGCTGGGCGCGCGTCCCCATTGGTCAAAGGCCGGGGGTGGCTTCGAGGAGCATCTGGAACTTTCTGTGGTGGCGCCGCCGCGGTCGCGCGAGTGAAGAGGTGGAGGGCATCTCTTATAGTACGCAATGCTAAGCCCTCTCCGTCAACATCGCGTAGAAACGACTCGGTCAGTCTAGAACAATCGACGGCAATCTCCCGCGCGCCGCATCGGCGAGCGGTGGGAGAGGGGGCAGCCGCACACTCAAGGATTGTCGCTCTCGAGGGGTTCCTTCTCTCTCGTTTTACGGCGCGCGCAGGCCAGAGCCGACCGCGCGGCGCTGTTTATTTTTTGTTTCTTGCTAAGTAGGGGAGGAGGTTGAGCTTTTACCCTCTCCTGGTTACAACGGGCAAAGACGGCCGCGACAGCGACGGCGACACCGTGAAACGCTGAAACGGGCGCCCAAGAGCTGTGCTCTGATAGACAATTTACGGTACGACTAAAATTGGCAGTGGCTTAGCTCAGCTATGACAGGATATACGTAGCGAGATCCGCTTCAAGCACACGCGTGCCACTCGAACTTTGTCAGTCTGATGACGTGGTTAGGCACGCGCCTTCCCTTCACGTTCTCTTCATCGGTCGTATCCACTCGCCACGGTAGTCCACAAGGGCCAGGGCTCGCGGCTGATACCACTCCCGGTCCTGGTGTCTGCGCTTGGCAATGCGCTCTTTCTGCTCCGGTGTCTCCGCATCTCCAATGGCCCTGCGCCACTAGTTCTTACTTGCCTGATCGACTACCTGCCAGGCTACATTTTCGGGGTCCGACGACTCAATTTCTCCCGTCTCCCACGCCGCATAGCGTCGGCCTCACTCTGATGGGCCGCCATGACGTTTTTTCCACCGCCGCATCCCCATCATATATACACCGCGATCGTTCTGCTCCCCTTGTCGCGCATGCGTAGTTGAGGACGCCGCGCCAGCGGTGTGTTGCGCATGCGCAGTCTCTCTCGGAAGGAAGCGAGAGGCGTCGGCGCGCGGCGCCGGCAGCTATGACGTCACTCGGCTCCTCGGGCATGCATACAAGTGGCGCCCAAGGCAAAAAGCAAAACGGCGAAACTGCGGGCAATGTAGCTCTCGCTACGATATTAAGGAAAATCTGGCGCCACAGTGTGGCGTTAGACCTTTGGGCAGTATGAGTGAATGAAGTTGCGCTGTTCAACTTGCAGTGTGCGTCATACGGCGGTTGAGGATGCAAACTTATGTTTCTGGCCATCGCGGAAATTTTCTGTACCGTGTATGCGTACACACACACACACACACACACACACACACACAGACACAGACACACAGACACACAGACACACAGACACACAGACACACAGACACACAGACACACACACACACACACACACACACACACACACACACACACACACACACACACACACAGACACAGACACAGACACAGACACAGACACAGACACAGACACAGACACACACACACACACACACACACACACACACACAGACACAGACACAGACACAGACACAGACACAGACACAGACACAGACACAGACACAGACACAGACACAGACACAGACACAGACACACACACACACACACACACACACACACACACACACACACACACACACACACACACACACACACACACACACACACACACACACACACACACACACACACACACACACACACACACACACACACACACACACACACACACGCGCACGCACGCACGCACGCACGCACGCACGCACGCACACGCACGCACGCACGCACACGCACGCACGTTTCTTCGCTTTGGTAATGTAGTAAGTTTTCGTTTATTGTGCAATTTCAACCATTCGTATGTTTATTATGGCTACTGGTATTTCTTTAGATGTGTATTGGGCACATGCGATGCATTCTTGCTAGTGTTTTACGTTTTTGTTGCTCGTGGTGCTGTATATCTTGAAGTTACATTTTTCGCTGTATATTTATAATTGTTTTTACTTTTTGCCTTGCATTCCGCGTTGTATTTAACCAATTGTTCCTATTGTGCTTAAACTGTTGTTTTTCCCCCTTTATTCAATGCCCTTCTGGGCCCTGCAAGGTATTTTGAATGAATAAATAAAGAAATACGGAGTGTAATGACTTGTGCATGATACACATTTGCTGAATTTATATTTGTTATGCCTACGCTTCAATTAAGTTAAAAGAGTTAAAAGTGGCCGATAAAAGAAATGCAAGGAAGAAATTCTGGAATTCAGAGAAAGCAAAGCGCTCAAAGAGGAGCTGGAAGCCATCAAGAAAAAAAATGCGAAGCTACATAAATTAAACATGAAGCTGCAGGCGCAGCTTCAAGTGGTTACTTTTTCTGGTAAGCTCCACTGCCTTAAAAATACACGAGTGCATTATTAAAGACACTTCTTTATGGGAAAGCAAGTGTTAAAAATTTTGCATGTTTATTACCTTGCTCATTGGTTGTAGAAATGCGGCTTACACTAACTACATGTCTTTAATGATCCCAACATCTGCGTCACAGTGGAAATGTCAACTTTAGCTACATATTTTCATGTTCTTAGTGAAGCTTAGATAAATGATCTAAAAAGACCTAAAACAAGAAGATGAGAAAGTATGATGAAACAAGAAAAAAAGAAGTTGCTAAACAGAAAGTCTAAAACCGCAAACATTTTGGTCAACAGCTAGTGAAGTGAGCAATGTGGCAAGCATTGCAGTCTATGAAAATGCCGTTGAAGACATCTCTCCAACGGCGATAACACCTGTACCACAACAGTGCCACCCCACTCTGTCACTGGATGGATCCGCGCTTTAACCTTCATCTGAAGTTCAGGATGCGTGCTTAGTATCACTTGAGGAAGGTGTGGAAAGTCATCAGCAGCACTCCGGAATCATGTCTACTATCTGTGTCCTGCCGCAGTGGCTCAGCGGTTGCGGCACTCTGCTGCTAACCCGAAAAACGTCGGTTTGATCCCGGTCTCGGCGGACAGATTTCGATGGAGCCGTATTTTTAGAGGCCCGTGTTCTGTGCTATGTCAGTGCATGTTAAAGAACCACAGGTGGTCGAAATTTCTGGAGCCCTTCAATACGGCGTCCCCATAGCCTGAGTCACTTTGGGACGTTAAAACCCAATGAACCAATAAACTATGTCCACTGTCTCACTGTCAGTGACATTGTTGCATGATCCTTAACGTACCACCGTGCACATTTTTTTTGCACTTTGCAGCGAGTTACCAGCCCATTTTTCAAGCTGCAAGTATAATGTAATGACGCAACGAACAGGGAAAGGTATAAAAATGGGGCGCTCGTTACAACATAGATAGGAAGGTAGCCAAAAGTCATTGAAACCAAAGAAGGCATACCGGAATATTATTATTAAACTATTATGTGTGATGTTAATGGGGAATTCATAATGTAATAATTTTTTCACCTGAAAGCTAAATGATCATCCAGTAGAAGAAAAGATAACCACTTGCTGCCGGTGAGATCCGAACCCATGGTCTACGCATGTCGTTTACAGTGCTGTGCCAACTGGGCTGCCGTGGCAGCTGTACTGATTGTCCTTGTGCTGCATGCGGCCTAATCTTGAGTGTTCAGCACCACGACCCCCAACTGTAGCGGTGCACGTGCAACGTGCTGTCATACTGCAAATGCCACATGGAACGTGATAGAACATTAGCAGCCATTTTGAGAAGCCTTGAAATTAACCTAAGGACAGAGCAGTGCGTGTACCGTTAAGAGACAGGAAGAGAGTAGTGAGAGTCAGGGGAACGTTCTATCAAACTGCATTTGTCACATGGAACGTGATGGAACGCTGCAGGCAGCAGCCATTTTGAGAAGGCTTTAAGTTATACTAAGGATAGCGCTGTGAGTGTAACGATAAGAGACAGAGAGTAGTGTGAGTGAGGGGAACAAACGCGACGGGGATGTTCTAGTTTAAATCATGATGAAATGAGCAATACTTATGCTTTGGAGGACAGGTGATGAATGGTTCATTACTACTTATGAAACAGATTCCAAAAAAAGATAGACATTGCAGACGAGATTAGGAAATCTGTGGGCTTTAGGATGACTGCAGCTGGCCCAATACTAAATTGGGGGTCAGTGGGTCGTGCTTTTAACCTTGTTTTGGTATACGCAGGATGATGAAGTCGATGGCCAGAAATAACTGCATTTTGATTTTCTTTGTTGCAAATTGAACGCGAGCACTAAGCACTAAGTTGTAGCTCGCTGTCTTGCCACAAATATGGGTTCGTCATCAGCGGACGTGCGATTCATGGGCTCCGTTGACAATCTTCGATTGCGACGGATTAGAATATTGGATCACCGTATATTTACCATCCATGGGTTGCCTTCAACGCCTGACATGGCCTGGTACCACCAGTGAGCCTGTGAGTGCCACATTTTCGGCGCAAAAGCATGTCTGACTTCTCGTTACCCCTTGAAGAGCGGTAACCCTAACGGCCAAGGGCCTGGGGTGCCTCACCGCCGCGCAGACGCCGGTGCGCTCGCGGATGCGCGGCATAGCGTTCGCGCAACGCGGGGTCTAACGACTCTCGCCAATGAGTGCTCCCGCTTCATTCATGACTACCACGACAACGGTGAATTTTCTAAGAGGCTACGACCCGACGGAGATGGACTTAGTCATGTAATAACATCCCAGCAGCAGCTGATGTCCCCGCAGGATCTCCCGAAGGAAGACAACAGCCATGGCTGGAACTTATGGTCCTGGCGCAACAACGACAGAGCGGCGCAAGCTAAATCCACACCTCCCAAGCAAGAGCCGGAGAAGGAAGAACGCCGAGAGCCTCCTGCACCGAGACCTCCGCGTCTACCGAGTCTCAGGAATTTTCCATACAAAGTCATCATCCGACCTAAAACAACGGTGGATCTGCAATCTGTGGCTCCACGCTCCTACGATCTCTTATTAGGGATCCATGGAGCCCTCAACACCTTTCTACAAGAAAAGCCAACGCTGTGCGTTGTTAGCCAGCAGAACATTATAATGATGTGCACTCACTGTGTAGGAAGACGCGTTCCGCCTCGCCAAGCTTAATTGTCTGCACCTCGACGGCAACAGTATAACGGTCACCGCCTACGTTGTCTTGACAGAGGATGTTTGCAGGGGTGTAATACATAATATCAAGCCTGAAGTGGGTGATGACTCCATCTTCCAAGACCTCTCCTCACCCAGCCATACAATCCGGGGAGTGCGCCGACTGGGCAAGACTACGTCGGCAGTCATCGTCTTCGCCGGGCAGAAGGTTCTCTTCACGGTCAACTACGGGTGGTCAAAGCGCCGCTGCTACATCTACCGGAAAACGTGGGCGGCTTGTATCAACTGTGGAACGCCAGGTCACCGAGCAGACGTCTGCCCGAAACCTAAGGGGGCTGCTTGTGAAACCTGTGGAACGCCGAGTCCAGATGGGACGCACGAGTCCGCGCCCGTGTGCGCGCTGTGGAAGGGCCCGCACAACACTTATGGAAGAGACTGCAAGAAATTGAGAGCGCATAATCGTAACATGACTCGGTTCAATTCTCTTTCTAAACAGGCATTCTTTTTCGCTTTAAAGGGGTTTAAAGTTCCACAGCAACCCAGGCTCTGAGGGGCGCCGCAGTGAAGGGCTCCGGAAATTGCGACCGCACGGGGTTCTTTATCGTGCACTGACATCGCACAGCACACCAGCCTCGACAATTTCGCTTCCATCGAAATTCGACCGCCGTGTCCGGAACTGAGCCGGCGTATTTTGGGTCAGCAGCCTAGTGTCATAGCCCGCTGATTCACCGCGGTGGCGCATCTCGCGGGGGCCGTATCACATTTTTCTTTCGGCAGCAACGGATGCACGAGCTGCGGCGGATTTATGAGCTTTGCATAACGTCAGGTATACTTCGTCAGAAATGCAAGTCTCATTTGTCGAACCTGTGCATGAAAAGGCTTCGAGGCATCAAGTGAATGACTGTTGACGCATATCAATCCTTCCTGTATTCTCTGAAGGCCTAGAAAATAAAATAATTCATAAGCGATTTTATTCTGTTTGCAATAAACACATTACAACGAGACCAGAGAAAGGCTTCCAGAAGAACTGATCCGCAAAAGAGCACTGTTGGACTAAAAAGAGCATATTTTGCAAAATTTTCAAATAAAATATTTTGTCTCAGGCTTATTTGTAGACTTTACTCACGCTTTGGGTATATCCATCAGAGCATACTTTTCGAAAAATGAGACCTGTATGGCATCGACAGGCTGCCGCTGACTCCATGAAAGAGCTATCTCTAACCTTGGTATCAGTTGGTTTCCGTTAATAACTTGGTCCATTGTAGAAAAAACCAGCGCTTACAAACACGGACAGAGGACAAGGGAAACAGACTGACGGCGCTGAACTTACAACTGAATTTTATTCATACGTACGCAGTCAATTTATACATTTACACAGACATGCGCAAAGACACCTTGTCAAACCCGGATACACTGTTGCCACTCACAAGCGTAAAAATAGAGAAAACAAAAAACAGCAATCATGCATTCAAGGCACGTGTGTCAATACCTCACCCTCCCTACCCAGAATGAAGCAGGCTCATTTCCCTCCCTGACAAGCTAATCGAGGATTTGCTTACGCATCCCTCGCCCTTCCTGATGATGTGAAATGCTTCCGCGATCTCCCTCGTGCGCTGATCATGATGTACAAACAACACTTCCGTGTCAACAAAATACGGAACACAATCACACGTGAGGCAGTGTTGTGCTACATTTCTATTATCTCTGCTGCTGACCGAATTGGCGTGTTCTGTGAGGCGAATGTTGATACAACGGCCCGTCTGGCCGATGTACACACGGCCGCAAGACAAAGGGATAAGATACACCACTCCCTTCCTACAGGCAACGTACTTGTTTCCATGCTTAACTTTGCAAACATTCTTACTCTCCTTCCCCTCGCGTTTCCTCTGCACTGCAGCCCCTACTTTTGCTAGTTTATTGGGAGCAGAAAAAACCAGGCTTACTCCGTATCGAGCCCCTACTCTCTTAAGCCTATGAGATACTGCGTGAATGTACGGCATAACTGCCACATTTCTTTCTTTAGAACCTGTACTAAGTTCTGAGGAGTGGCCGATGCCTTCACCTTTTTGGACATCTTTTCAGCACAGGACACGATAAGGGCCTCCGGGTACCCTGCATCCCTGCACCTGCTTGCCTGCGTAAGGAGGCTGTTTCCCATCCTATGGTGGCATGATTTAGTCACAGCCATACCAAGGCGGCTCTTAACAATACCTGTTTTTACCACTTTAGAATGGAAGGAGCCATAGTTGAGCAACGGTTTCGCGCTCCGAGGGGAGTACTCCCAACAGACATGATTCGGTTCAAAGGTTAATTTCAAATCTAGAAACTGCAGGGATCCCTGTTGAGGCACTTCATGTGTAAACTCTAGTCCTGAAGCATTGCGGCCGAAAACATCAAGGACGTGAGACACGCAACCAGGGCTTGGAGACTTTGCTAGTACCAAAAAATCATCGACATAGCGGAAAATACGAGTGCCACTTCCAGCCAGCTCTTCATCCACTAGTCTATCAACTCTTCCTAGAAAAATGTTGCTTAGAATGGGGGCTACCTTAGAGCCTATGCAGACCCCAGATTTTTGCACATAAAACTGGCCGTCCCACACTACATACGTGTTGTTGAGGTAAAAAACCAAAAGTTCCATGAAGGACGCAGTACTAATCCCACACCTGTTTTGAAAACTGCATTCATCATTGTCTTCCGTGATGCACTCCTGAACGTACTGCATAAGTTGAGCATGTGGGAGTGAATAGAACAAGTCAACAACATCAATGCTGAAACGCAGGCACGTGGCAGGATTCTCCCTCAAAAGCAGGTTTGTAAGGGCTTCTGAGTTGGGAATAAGGAATGGGTCGATAACATTAAGGGCCGATAGGTGCTTTGAAAGAAAGGTGGAAACAATCAACTGCCAAGAGCTACGCTCAGAAACAATGGTTCTGAACGGAATATCCGGTTTGTGGGTTTTGGCTGTGAAGAACATTTCCAGTACGGAACATTCAGCACCCTTCACCCTCCTCGCCAAACCCTCTAGACTACACTTCTGAAGGAGATCCCATGCCTTCTGCTTACACCGAGATGGCTGGGCCTTAACAATTCTAAAATTCTTTAGCACCGCCTCATGTGCTTTCTTAGCAAAAGCATCCTCAGAAAGTACTACAAAAAATCCCTCTTTGTCGGCTTGCATGGCCCGCAGCCGATTTTCACATAAATAGTTAACCAGAGAACGGAACTTGTTACGTTGACCATGCGTACTCCCACTACCAGCGACCGCATCAATGCATTCAGACACACATCTGGGTCTCTCCTCAACGGGGGCTTTAAACGCAACATGAATCCTGCCACGTGCCTGGGTTTCAGCATTGAGTTTGTTGACTTGTTCTATTCGCTCCCACATGCTCAACTTATGCAGTACGTTCAGGAGTGCATCACGGAAGACAATGATGAATGCAGTTTTCAAAACAGGTGTGGGATTAGTACTGCGTCCTTCATGGAACTTTTGGTTTTTTACCTCAACAACACGTATGTAGTGTGGGACGGCCAGTTTTATGTGCAAAAATCTGGGGTCTGCATAGGCTCTAAGGTAGCCCCCATTCTAAGCAACATTTTTCTAGGAAGAGTTGATAGACTAGTGGATGAAGAGCTGGCTGGAAGTGGCACTCGTATTTTCCGCTATGTCGATGATTTTTTGGTACTAGCAAAGTCTCCAAGCCCTGGTTGCGTGTCTCACGTCCTTGATGTTTTCGGCCGCAATGCTTCAGGACTAGAGTTTACACATGAAGTGCCTCAACAGGGATCCCTGCAGTTTCTAGATTTGAAATTAACCTTTGAACCGAATCATGTCTGTTGGGAGTACTCCCCTCGGAGCGCGAAACCGTTGCTCAACTATGGCTCCTTCCATTCTAAAGTGGTAAAAACAGGTATTGTTAAGAGCCGCCTTGGTATGGCTGTGACTAAATCATGCCACCATAGGATGGGAAACAGCCTCCTTACGCAGGCAAGCAGGTGCAGGGATGCAGGGTACCCGGAGGCCCTTATCGTGTCCTGTGCTGAAAAGATGTCCAAAAAGGTGAAGGCATCGGGCCACTCCTCAGAACTTAGTACAGGTTCTAAAGAAAGAAATGTGGCAGTTATGCCGTACATTCACGCAGTATCTCATAGGCTTAAGAGAGTAGGGGCTCGATACGGAGTAAGCCTGGTTTTTTCTGCTCCCAATAAACTAGCAAAAGTAGGGGCTGCAGTGCAGAGGAAACGCGAGGGGAAGGAGAGTAAGAATGTTTGCAAAGTTAAGCGTGGAAACAAGTACGTTGCCTGTAGGAAGGGAGTGGTGTATCTTATCCCTTTGTCTTGCGGCCGTGTGTACATCGGCCAGACGGGCCGTTGTATCAACATTCGCCTCACAGAACACGCCAATTCGGTCAGCAGCAGAGATAATAAAAATGTAGCACAACACTGCCTCACGTGTGATTGTGTTCCGTATTTTGTTGACACGGAAGTGTTGTTTGTACATCATGATCAGCGCACGAGGGAGATCGCGGAAGCATTTCACATCATCAGGAAGGGCGAGGGATGCGTAAGCAAATCCTCGATTAGCTTGTCAGGGAGGGAAATGAGCCTGCTTCATTCTGGGTAGGGAGGGTGAGGTATTGACACACGTGCCTTGAATGCATGATTGCTGTTTTTTGTTTTCTCTATTTTTACGCTTGTGAGTGGCAACAGTGTATCCGGGTTTGACAAGGTGTCTTTGCGCATGTCTGTGTAAATGTATAAATTGACTGCGTACGTATGAATAAAATTCAGTTGTAAGTTCAGCGCCGTCAGTCTGTTTCCCTTGTCCTCTGTCCGTGTTTGTAAGCGCTGGTTTTTTCTACAATGGATCACCACCAACTCGCCCAATCCTCAGTTCTTCTGCAATAACTTGGTATCAGGCAAAAAACAAATAATATCCGCTGTCCCACAAGGTAGTATTAAGGCCGTTGCTCATCAGCCTGTGTATAAATGATCTAGCTAATATCTCGTTAGAAGGTAAATTTATTCGGTATGATGAGGATAGCAGTCTGGTTGCAGCGTATCTAGTGTCAATGATGCTGTCGCAAAGGCAAATATATCTTACGCGCTTTGGATTTGTGGACGCCAAATAACAGCCTGAAAATAAACACTACGAAAACAAAGGCAATAATTTTTCATCATAGGTGTAAGCAGGTGGCTTAATTGACGATACCATATTTGTAGCTTCTAAGATTTAAATTATGCAATGGGTTAAGGTTCCTGTAAGATTTTTTCATATAATTTAGAGCGGAGATCGCAGCAATAGGTCTAGTGGTTGAGCATCCGCATCACATGCAGGAGGTGCGGGGTTCGATCCCCGTGCCGCCGACTACCCACCGGTGATACAATGGGTACAAGCTTTCCCTGGCCTGGTGCTCGGCTTAATCAGGGTGAAATGCTTGGGAACGGGGTCTTTGATCCCACCTTGCGCAAACGAAAATACCTTGTGCCATGGCACTCTTTGGCCGCTGATGCCCTTACGCCATAAAAATTCATCAGGATCGTCGTCGTCGTCATCGTCATCATTTTTTAGAGTAGGATGATCACCTAAATTTTGCGCTGAACAAACTGCGCAGTATGATTGGAATAATAAATAGAAACCGGTATTTTTCGCCTCAAAGAGTAAAGTTAATGGTATATAGATCCCGGTTCGCATCTCATCTAAATTAGTTATTTCTAGTGTGGGGCACAATCACTGAAGGTAATCTAAAGAAGCTACTAATAACACAAAAAATTGTGCGGAATATTAATAGCGTGACATATTTATTCTACCTCATAGCTTTTTAAAATGTTCAGTATACTGAAGGTTACTGATCTATACAAGTTTAGGTTGTCACGGGAATTTTCACTTACTAATAAGCGAGGAAACAGTACTCCTAGAGGCATTGCCAGTCTATGCTAAGCCGATTCAAACTACACCACCAGGTTAACACAGAGTTGGACAATCTCAACCTGCTGCGCTAATTATGGTCCATTAATTTTTCATGTTATGAATCTTTTTAAGGACTATATAAATCGGGTTATCGACATTGCTAAAGATTGCTCAGCAGATAAGCATTGCCATGTTTATCTTCTGAGTCGTCGGCCAATTGCATGGTCTGTGAATTATCCGTTCGACTCGATTTACACTATGTGCTGTAATGCACTTTAACTCGGTAGTTTGTACCTTCTGACACGTTTTCATATTTTTTGTATATTTTATTGCATACGTGACGGTGCTCTTAGTACGTTGTCTTGTGTTTTTTGCATGTTTTCTTCCAGTGGTGCGTGCTTGCTAAGGGCGCCAAGGGTCCCCGAAGACGTGTTTGAACGGCTATTCCCTTGGCTTTTTTTTTTCACTTTATGGTGAAGAAAAAAATAAAGAACGAACGAATGAATTAACTATTGCTCACCTGAATTGCGCGCTCAGTGCAAAAACAGTACAGAAATGAGGGCACACTGCAATATATTGCATGAGTGAGAAAGCGATAGGATTAAGCCCGCTCGGCCTGCTTCTGTCACTGCTGCTCGGTGCATACGTTGAGCCTGTGAAGCCAACGATAGTAAATAGTCAGTGACATACTTCTGTGAACATCCTGCCAGCTTGCAAGAATTTTCTGCTTTGGTAGGCGCACGCGGCGTTGATTCTGGCTGCATTCCAGCTTGATACACAGAGCTGCCTAGACTCGTATGCGCATAACTAAGCACACCTGCCAAACAGCAACTGTTTTAGATAAGGTCCGTTTGCGAAAAACTCCGGCGTGCCGGGGAGCGGAGCGGGACCACACGATCGCCGCCTAGAAATAAATAGCTTTAAACGGCAGGTAAAAAAGTCGGACGGTAAAAATTACATTACTTTACCGGAAAAGAAGCAAACTGTACAAACATACCGAAATTGAAAAAAAAAAATAGATGAGGAGGGAATTCTTCTATGATAATTCAAGCGGCAGTTCCCCACGCTTTGAAGCTAAATTAGGGTGAGTTACGTCGCGCATCTACAAAAATAAATTTAACCAAGCTGATACATGTGCAGTGTGTGGTAAATATCTTGAAGCAATTGAACATCGTATTCTCGAATGTGGTTGTATCCAACCAGATTTCGCTGCAGCCACATCCGCTCTCCTTGAGGCCCTATTCTTTAGATTTAAGAATGGTCATGTGAATGAATATGTGGTAGAAGTTAGAAAAAAAAGAGTTTGGAAGGTTGGTGGCGTAGAAGTAGAAGACTAGGATGAAATACCTTTATTACATATAGTATTTATGACTTGCTGAGTGGAGCCTTCTGTCTAGGGCTCCATGTACCGCCGTGATCCTGCAGGGCGGCTGGAGCCGCTGCCGCTGGTTTAGCGGACTTGTGCTTGTGTGAGCGGTGCCTAGAAGAAAGGATCTCAGTCTATAGCCACATGGGCCACCGCTATCTTCTCGGCACGCTCGATGAGGCGGCGCTGGTGAGTCGACTCCATACTAGACTGGGCATCCTCCCGAAAGGATGATGATGAATTTTATGGCTCAAGGGAACCTGTGGCGAAAGAGCGCCATGGAACAAGGTTTTTCTTTTTCCTCTCAGTTGGGATCACATACTCATTTCCGAAGCATTTGACCCTACAGAAGCCGAGCACCAGACACGGGAAAGCTTGTACCCATTTTATCAACGGTGGGTACTCGGCGGCACTGGGGATCGAACCCCGAACCTCCACTCAAACGACTACGCCACTGCTGAGGTCATTCCGAAGAGAAAAGGGTGGACAGGGTTACGGAAGGTAGGCCACCGGCTTGTGTTGGAGAGGCCTGAAAGGAATGGTACATCGAAGGTCGGTGTTGGCAGCTTGGGCACTTGTCTGAGTAGAGGTGGCGGAAGAACAAGTGTTGGCGGCAAAAGTTAGGATAAGTGTGAGTCCAAAGTTGACGCCGTGCAATAGCTTCGGTTTTGGTCAGTGTTGGGTGTGGTGATGACATTGTGCTTCTTTATTTAAGGCTCTGTAGTGTGTAAGTGTGCAGAGCCGGGCGATGGCCCTCTGAGTCTGCCTCCTCATCCGCTTCCTTCGACAGTGCCCGAAAGGTTGCTGATCGGGTGCGCGCATAGGCGCTCTCGCTGCCCGGAAGGCAGGCTTGATCACAGCTCCAGACGATGCGCACAATATATCAGGATTGACTGGTGAGGGTGCGCGCAACCTGAAAAGCCAAAGTGCTCTGCGCAAAAGGCCCGGCATGCAGCCTGAGATTTTGCAAGTGTGCCACCTGCGCAAACTGCTTCTGGAGCAGCTCTACAGTGCAGGTCGCTCGGCTGTTAGATTTCAGGTGCGGGCAGAACAGCCGCAGTCTCTCTACTAGATCGATCAAAGTGCCTTCGAGATTGGGGTCGATATCGGGGCCGTCTGCTTGACTCCTCGATCGCGCACGGATAGCGAGCAGTTCCGACTTCCTAGGTACACTGCTGAGGCTGCTCTCAGTCGCGCAGATTTGCATAACTTCTATGGCTTCTTGAAGGCAATCTTGGATGTGGTCGTCCGAGCCTGTCATCACCCATATTGTAACGTCGTGGGCGTAAAAAGCATGATGCAGAGCACGAATTCTAGAGAGCAGTGGGGGACGGCCAGCCATCGCCACTTTGAACAACGTGAAAACGCTGTTACAGGGTGACACAATGTTAGAAGTGTAGGATTAAAATGTATTGAAAGAAAATGGATAATGCATGGACAGATTATTAACACCTTTATGAAATACAAAGAAATAATGAATGAAAGCCAAGCATGGTGGAAATTGGAACCGCAACATTTCAAAGGGGACGCTCTTCATCCGTCCGTCCGTCCGTCCGTCCGTCCGTCCGTCCGTCCGTCCGTCCCTCCGTCCCTCCGTCCCTCCGTCCCTCAGTCCCTCAGTCCCTCCGTCCCTCAGTCCCTCAGTCCCTCCGTCCGTCCCTCCGTCCGTCCCTCCGTCCGTCCATCCGTCCGTCCATCCGTCCGTCCATCCGTCCGTCCATCCGTCCATCCGTCCGTCCGTCCGTCCGTCCGTCCGTCCGTCCGTCCGTCCGTCCGTCCGTCCATCCATCCATCCATCCATCCGTCCGCCCGTCCGATTAGCCTGGCCCAAATGCAGCTATACATCCCATGAGGTCGTGCGCGTCGTCTGCTGCTCTCTGCTTACGGGCGTCAGCAAACGGCGGCTCGCGTGCTTAAAAACGCATTATTGGGGGTTTCTGAAACAAGCCAGTTTAGTTACATTTTTAACCAAAATCTTAACGGGGCACCTTAAAGACAAGTTGGCTAGCGGCTGCTGACATGCGAATGAGATGGGCGTTCAAGAAAGTGGACAATTCAAACGCTGTCCCTTTACCTAAACAAGTTGTTGCAACTAACGTTCCCAAAAATTTCCATGTTGAAATATTAGAGACGAGTGCTAATGAACTGGAGGAAGCAGAATAAAAAAGTCATGTGAGAAATGAGTCTTCATTTGAACATTTTTTTTAATGTTTAATTTCCGGACAATCTATTTTAAGTGATCTGCTCACGATTAGCCTGGCCCAAATGTTTGAGAATACACATGTATTAACAATTCTGACGCATATAACATATTGCTATAGGGGTTTTTCTTTTAGAGCCTTGCTTTATGGATGTCCCGCACGGGCAAAAGCAAGGACGAAAGAGCCGCAAAAAAGAAAGAAGCGTGGGCGCCAGCCAGCGCTTTAGTGTTCGAAATTCCTTTCTTGCCTTTTTTTGTGAGAAGGCTTTTCGCTAAGCCACCTTATTATCAGGCTCTTAACAATGGTTTTCTTCTTCCTTTGCAAAACATGCATACCAAACAACCTGATATTTAAGGCGGTCAGTGAATTTGAAGCGCCACAAAAAAGCTCGTCGCGCCTTTATAGCGAGGCAAACTTTCCAGAAGACGACATAGTGATCGAATGCAACGCTTCCACATGGCAGCCTGAAAGCTCTTTGTTCGGGCTTCTTTAAGAGTAGCTGCATACGCGTGGCGGAGCAAGTATGTGTCTTTAGCCCCTTAAAAGCCAGTTTCACCTATTTCTAGGAGTCAGATTTTCTACTTAACGAGATGATTTTACGAACATTGCGGGAGTTTGTAGCAAGGGCGCGGCTGCAGAATTCACTAGATGTTTGAATTACTTTTCAAAATGTCAATCAGTCAATCATTTATTCCTTAACGCAACTGACAAATAAAGGCAAGGGGATAATCTTCTTAATACTCGGTTTTTCTGTTACGATCGGTGCTCCGAGGTAAACACTAAGGGGCCCTGATTTCGCGAAATTTAGTGCAGAGTTGTTCAAACCGAATTATGAGGCGCGCTTCGCACCGCAAGTAATCTCTGCATTAATAGTCAGCATAGAAGCGGCCTGCACGCGGCGGCCGAAGCGAAACTTGAAATATACTTTTCAAAGCCGCTTATTATCCATGTGAAGACTTTTATCGAGACAATCTATGACTGGGATAGCAGCACAACGTGTCACTCCGATTTTGCACTGTGAAACCACGCAAAAGAAGAACTTTCAGTCCCTGCCGAGATTTTCACTCACAAGATCAGCCCCGTGCATGCTGCCCTCTCATACACTAGGCGTAGGGCACATGCAAACAATGCCACACATAGTCAATATCGAAGTGGACGTCAATAGCGAAGGGCGGCTAGAGCAGGGCAAGGTGAAGTCACGTAAAAGCAGATCTGTTGAAGAGTGGAAGGCATGCTGTGCACGAAAATCTAGCCACCTTCTATAAGCAATGCTTTGTCACCTTCAACGTACCAGAAGGTTAGAAGAACGCTAACATCACTTCAATCTATAAGAAAGCAGATGTAAAGGACTTGAGATACTACCGACCGATCAGCTTGCTGTGCGTTGCCTATAAGGTATTTACTAAGCTAATCACAATAGATTCAACACAGCCTTAGGTTTTTATCAATGAAATGATGAGGCAAGCTTTCGTATAAGGTATGGGCGAATAGACCATATTAAGACAATCAGCTGAGAGAGAAATTTGCAGAGTATAGCCAGCCCATCTATACAGCCATCATAGATTACGAGAAAGCATTTGACTCAGTGTGAGTGCGCTCGACAAAGGAGCAGCGAACGGCTTTGCCCACATTGACTTCCTTTTTGCCGTGAAGGTCACCATTGCTCTGGTCCTCTCGTCCACCTAAACCCTGAACGATTCCGACGTGCAAAAAGTTCCGGCACACCTGTGGACAGCTGTCCGGTACTGTGTTCTACGCGGCATCCAGTCTGCGCACCGATCCCAGCGCTTGCTTCACCAGCTGACAGATAACCAGCGACATCAGCCAACGAAGATAAACGCCGCTGCGCGCTTGTACTGCTCTTCAGTGGGCTCGGCAAGGCAGCAGCCGAGGGCTTTGCCCACATTCACCCTCTTTTTGCCATCCAGGTAACGAGGTGCTTTTCGTTATACGCGCTTCGCACTCGTTACCTTGCGCTCTTAGCGTTGCCGAGCCCACGCTCTTGCCTTTCCATAGCCTATGACCGCGCCGTAGTGGTTCTGTAATCGTTTGTTGCATGTGGCGTAGTTAAATTGAATCTGGGGCCTGATCTTCGCACCCCACCCAATGAAACTTCCGCTGACATAATGTCTGCACTGAATTTAAGCCAGGACTTTTATTTTTACTCAAAGAAATAAAAATTCAAACAAAGCTGTCGGAAAAAGAGAGCATTTGGAGAATTTCGGAAGCGCCTGCTGAAAATTGAAAAACACTGCGATGACGTTGAATTAGTTGCAAATGAAAATACGGGAAAACTCTCAGGTTTTTAACAACAGAATGCGTGCAAAAATAGGGCCCGAAGAAAAATTCTTCTGTTCTATGGCATGAAAGCTAACTCTAAAGAAACTTCGGATGAAGCCAAGGGTTTGGTAATCGAACTCTGCTAAGACAATCTTTTTATCCAACTGCGGGCAGTCGACGTTGAACGCGCACACAGGATTCGCTCACTTGCCGTTAACATAACGAGGTCAATAATTGTAAAATTTGCACATCTTGAAGTTAAAGACCCCATACTGGTCAATACTGGTAAGCTGGAAGAGACCACTTTCAGTGTATGATCATAATATTCACCAAAAAGTAGACTCGCCTGAAATACATTATTTCAGTTGCGAAATCTACAGGCACACCTTACAAACTTCTACACAGCAGGTTAACAGTGCTAACATGAGATCCGTTTACGATCATTCTACAGAGAAAGTTATCCAACGTCATTCGTAGTTAAAAAATCAGCCGCGAAAGTGACCTTTTGCTATGTTGTATGCTAACATTAGAAGCATTTTGCCAAACTTTGACTCAGTTTCTAATTTTTTTCCGCCAGAGATAGCAAAGTTAGAATTTCAACGGAAACCTGATTAACTTCTTCCATTGCAACCTCAGAAATTCAGATTGCTTTAACAAACTCTGATAACTTGTTTTGTGATCGTGATGAAAGGCACGATGGAGGGGTTTTAATACTACTAACCGTATTATACATTGCTTCAGAATTTACAAATTTTGTCCGTTGAAAATTCTATTTGTTTGCACATAAGTCTCTTACCACCTTTTAATGCTAGGAGATTTTTACCGCCTTTTCAATGCAGATTCCTGTTTTGGCTCATGTTCCCACGAGGCACATTGTAATCTGACACCCTGACACACTCTTATCATAACACACCAACTCTATTGTTCGATGTTTTCAACTTCACAGCAATAGAGTAGTCTGACGTGGCCCTAACAAATATCGAGTAATAACGAAGAAAGTAAATTTCTTAACGCGTGTCTTACGCTTGGCTTACCACTGCCCATCACCAACCCAACAAAGCATAAGGATCACTTCCCCAGCCTGTTCGACCTTTTGTTCGCCGCACATTCTGATAACCGTTCTGCACTAACTTTTTTGCCCAGATTTAGCGACCATGCCCTAATTCAAGCTGCCTATCAGTCTCAAATCGCATATCCGTAAAAGTAGCAAAGAACCTAACTCTTTGCGACAAAGGTAATTATACCGTGTTGAATGAAAAGCTGATCAGTTTAGTTCCTTCTTTCTTGATACGTTTTGTTGTTTTTCAGCCGAAGATGACCGGCTAAAATTTAAATCCAAAACGCAGCAATTAATGAAAGCCCATGTTCCTGTCAATACTGTAACTGAACGGTCGTCTTGCCCTTGGTTTGATAACGCTCTAAAACGCCTCAACAATAAGAAGAGAAGGCTCTATCCATTCTGCAAACAAACCACACTGTCTCACGCATGGAAAAAGTATCGCTCCATTCATAAAAGTGGTCAACAGAAGCTGCGAAAACTAAGCGTTCATTCTTTTCAACTTCTCTCTGCGATATGTTGCGTAATAACATTCGTCAACTCTAGAAGGTTATTAATCCATGCCCAAAGAAATCGATAAGCATACTAGACGAAAATGACATTCCTATCCCAGACACCGATCTTGCAGCAGAACTTACCTCGACATTTTGTTAACCTTTCACCAAAGAATCTGAATTAACCTTCCCTATTTTACTTACCTTCAGTATCCTGTGATGCCTCCTCGCGGATTCTTTTAAATTAATAGAAACATTGAAGCTGGCATCATCTGCAGGAATTGACGATAGTAACGCGAAGGAACTTATTTGTCATTTCACTGGGCATGGCAGCATCGACAGAATGCGGAGCACTAATCAGTTTGTTTTCCTTGTGCAGCTATGTGGCCTTCTTGGATGTTTCAACGTTGGCTATCCGGACATCAGCGTGCTGAACCTCTCTGCGCATGCCCATCTTTCAACGCATCAAGACATCGATCAAGAAATACGCCCACCAGCATTGGAATCTTGGCATCCGTATCATCGTTCTTCGGCAACACGTGCTGATTGCCAGGAACCCGAACTGCGGGGGGCATCACAGTGCACCCAAGCTATAAATGGGACTCACGCTCTTTTCGCAGCCACTGGGCATGGCAGCATCGCCAGAATGCGGAACACTAATCCGTTTGTCTTCCTTGTGCAGGTGAGCAAAATGAATGGAAAATGTTTCCGCTGGTGCTGCCGTGCACTCGGCTGCTTGCTACAAGTTTTCATATTTTGTCTGAGGAAATTATTATTGTTAGCAGGTGACATTGAGTCGAACCCAGGCGCTGACATGACCTTAATTTTACAACAACTTCATGATATTCCAGTTGACATAAAAGATATGAAAGAGAGCAGATTACTGAACATAGAGAACAAATTAGGTGCCCTGTCCAGGCTTGAGAGCCGAGTAACGTCCTTCCAAGAATAGGTTAGTTGTATGAGTACAACGATTGAAAGGCTTGAAGCAAGGCTTCAGCAGCTTGAAAATTATAGTAGGAGGTCAAATTTGATCATATATTGCAGCCCAGAAACTGCAGAGGAAACAAATGAATCGCTTGAAGAAGCAGTAAACAAAGATATTTTTCATTAAAATTTAGGACTCAATCCTATCCTTATTGAGCGGATACATTCGTTACGTAAACCGTCAATTGACAAAACACGTCCCGTAATCCTAAAGCTTTTAGACAGTAGGCATAAAACTGTGATATTCAAGAACGGAAAGAAACTAAAGGGAAAAGATATGCAATTGGCGATGATTTTTCAAATAATGGTCGTGAACTAAGAAAGAAACTACGGGATAGCGCGAAGCCGAACCCAGATAAAAAAAAAAAAGATTTCCTTGGTGGTTGATAAGTTATATATCAATAATATTCCTTACTTTGGGAACTGCGAAAAAAATGATAAAGTGAGGGTTCAAAAAAACGAAGAGATCGCCGCAAATCGGCCCGTGACGAGAAGTTGTACGCAGTTGTGAAACCGCTCCCCGAAAAAGTGAGCGGTTCATTTACCTCAGCTTCTTTCTTCACTAAGACAGCTTGTTTTTTCATAGTAACACGGGCCAATCTAGTGTAAAATGCTTGAGAATAGTTAACATTAACGCACACAGTGTTGCAAACAAGAAAGACTCGCATGAACTTAATTTGCTGGAGTTCGACCCACACATATCAGTCCTGGCGGAAACTTGGTTACATGACGACTTAGCAGATGACCTGGTATTTCCCCCTCATTATAAAGTCGTTCGCAAGGACAGGACCTCAAGGGGTAGCGGCGCAGCCATTCTCTTAAAAGACTCTGTAGAATGCGACTTCGTATATGATGTTCCTGACCTTGAATGCCTTTGCATAAAAATTTCTTCCTGCAGGGTCATTCATTCATCCTGCATGCTTGCTACAGGCCACCAGATGTCACACCCGACTATCTTATTAAGCTGAAACATCACCTGTCTCATTTCCAAAATAAGAAAATACTGTTAATAGGTGACTTCAATCTGCCAGATGTGTGCTGGGACCGTTTACAAGGCGGTGCTTAATCTGGGAGTAGTGCAGACGTTCTGTTTCATGTCATGCTTACTCATGATTTAGCTCAAATTGTAAATCGACCTACTCGTGTACAAGGTACATCTTCCTCTATTCTAGACGTAGTTCTTGCTAGCCGCCAATATTCCATGCATACTGTATCGATCGAAAGAGGCATTTCAAACCATCATCTGGTGAGCGTATCTATAGATTTAGTTAAGTCCCGTTACCACAACAAAAAAGCCAGTCACGTACGTTCTTTCAAGGTTGTCAGGGTGGAATCAGCGGAACGCAGACGCAGGACAAGAAAAAGGAGGAACACTCACCACACCGCTGGACTTGCCACTGATTTATTTCCAAGAAAACCACCACATTTAAATGTTTCCCTGCGCAAGCGCATGCTCTGGACGTTGGGATCGACTGTATTAAGATAAAAGAAAGTTATACTCTTTATCCGCGATAAAAACCTAGGGATCGCTGACACACATCTGCTTGTTTTTCCTGATCAAAAACGCTTCCAGATTTCACGTTCGCGTCTTGTTCTCCCCCGACCGATAATGCTCGTGCGGTGAAGCAAAGAAGAACATCCTTTGCATATCTTAACATGGAAGGCTAAGAATTGCTTCTAGTGCCTGAATATAACGTTGTTCGGTGCTGCCTCAGACGTTCATTGATGCACCCTCCGGTTTGAGCGATGTAGTTTTTCCCACTGGACAATGGGATGCAGTACACCACCCCTACTTCGCACGTAGTGAACCTCGTCTGGTGGTTGGTTTTACAGGGCCCCTTTTTCTGCGGACCACCAGAAATATGGGCGCAAAAACCAGACAGTTTCCGGGGAGCAGAAAAAACCATAGTGACAGCGAATTTTTGCGCCACTTTTTTCAGACCATGCGCTGTCTTGTGGCAGTAAGGAAGCACTTCAATCTTCTTCCTGTTCTCTTGCGATGGACTTGCAGACTTAGCCGTCAGTTTCTTCATCTTATTCCCCAGTGATTCACCCACCTCAATCAAAACCGACGGGGGAAACCCAGCATCCGACAACCGCGCAACCTGCTCGGCCAGACATTGCTGCATGACATGTCGGCAATTTTTGTTTAGAGCGTTCAAAAAACAGAAATTCGCGATGCTGCGATTCACCAGCTTTGAATGACCCGATTCATAAGGCAAAAGCGACTTTTCAGTCCTGGGCGCATATTTCCAACACACGTGCACGTCGGCTAAAAAAGTCAATTCTAAACGAGGGAACCTAATGGTCTTGTCAGAAGGAATCTCTTTTGTAAAAGCCAAGTTTTTAGAGCATGCGCTAAAAACATTTACAAGCTGGTCCGCCAGAAGAGTGAGCTGCTCAGTTTCATTTAATTTTAAAATGACTATAAAATCGTCCATATATCCGAAAACCCTAATAACACGTCTGTCTTGAATGGAATCTTGTACCATCGAGTTAATTTTCCCTAAAAACCTGTCACAGAGAACTGGCGCTACACACGATCCAATGCAGCTACCTCCGTTTTGCACCACGTACTTGCGGTCATAGTGAACAGCTGTCGAATTTAAATACACCTTCAACCGCTCAAGGAAAGATTCCAGAGAGATCCCACACTTATTATGGAAGGAAATTGTCCCGGTTCTTTCAATTAATAATTAATTCGCGTACAGCACAAAAAAGTTCATCATGCGGAACAGAGTGAAACAAGTCACTAATGTCCAAAGAGAAGGCTGCATTGTCACCAGGAAAACCGGAACAGAGGCACTCCACAAGGCTTATTGAGCTCTTAACCCGAAATGTATCCGTCGGCACCAGACCCTCGGAGGAAACCTTGAGGTAGTTGGAGACCACTTTTTGCCAAGAGCCTTCTTCTGTAACAATGGCCCTAAACGGATAACCAGGCTATGAGTCTTAGTGGTGAAGAACACCTGCAGGACGTCTTGATCACTTTTTCGAACTTCTTCTTCCAGGCGACGCAAATTCAGCCGATTTAACAGCCTCAATGCCAGTGCCTTAGCCTTTCGTGGTTTTGAGTGTGAATTCCTGAAGTTCTCCTCAATAGCCCCGGTGGCTTTCGTCTTAAAAAAAGAAGGCGAAACCACGAACCCGCCTTCCTTATCTGCTTGCAGAAGGCTGAGGCCCTCCTGCTGGAAATGGTTGACCAAAGGGCGAAGATCCTCGCTTCTTTTTGTCGGCTAGGCCAAGTCCGTGCAAGGCAACCGACTCCCTCCGAAACGCAGTGACTCTACTCCTCAGGTGGTGCCTTTCCAGCAATACTGTGCACGGCTGCCAGAAGTTCATGCTTTCGAACCTGCGGCTCCAGGGTGTACTTAGGACCAAGCTTCAGTAGGTTGTCGAACTCAGATGGAAGGGAGGCTCCTTGTAGGTACGTCACAGCTGTCCTTGTTTCAGTCTGTCTCTTTTTCTTGGGCAAATGTCGCCGAAGATCGTTCCAGTAGGCTCCGTAAGTAGGGATGCTAGGCGAAGATGTTCAAGAAGCCTGCTAGAAGCCGCCCAGGGATTCCCGATCTGAAGGCAGGCATGCCGCAGCCAATCCCGCAGGTGTCTGACCTGCCGATATAGATCCGACTTCAGTATTCTGCAAACACGCTTCCAGTGGCCTGAAGGAGGTGGTAGAGGGCCGAAAAGCTGGCAACTAGCCCAGCAATTTACGCTCCTATTCTTTCAAGGATTGTTCTAGGGCTGATGATGCCGCAGTGATTGAAAATATGAGAATTTGCTTATCGAGTTTCGATGAAAACGATGATGTCTGCAAGCTGTGGGAGCGATTCGTCGAAATGTGTCAATATTGTCTAAATGCCTTCGTTCCCAATAAACGCGAAAAAGTTCACAAACGCACACCTTGGATGACGCGGAAGATTATTCAACTGAAGCGAAAACTAAAAAGATCTAAGAAAAATAACCGCCAGTTAAGTAAAATTGAAACGCTTGAAAATAATTTTGAACTTGCGGTTCGTGAGTTAAAAGACTTGTACTTCAACACCGTTACCCAGTCTTGTTAAAAATGACCCAAGTAAATTTTGGAACTTCCGGAGTGACAGCAAGAAACATATCTCAAAAATAACAGCGGAGGGAGATAAATTGACTGATCCGATTGACATTGCACGCCATTTTAATTATTTTTTTGATAGCGTATTCTCTGAAGCAGGTATACAAAGTGTACAAAGCGCATCACATTTTCATGTATCCGAGGTTGACTTTGTTAGCCTCCTTGGTGTATTTGCATTGCTTCTAGTATTGAAACCTAAAACTTCTTCTGGTCTTGATAATTTACCAAATGCATTTTTGCGACGCTATGCCGAAATAATTGCGAAGTTTCTTTTTGTGTTGTTTAAAAAATCTCTACTGTCCTCAAAACTTCCGGTTGAATGGAAGACTGCTCGAGTTGTTCCCATTTTTAAAAAAGGTGACTGCACATTACTACAAAATTATCGTCCTATTTCTTTAACTTCCGCATGCTGTGAAATGCTCGAACATATTATTGCTAAACATATTAGCAAATTTCTTGAAGAACACTCCATATTAAGCGACTTTAAGCATGGGTTTAGGAAGGGCTATTCTACAATAACACAATTAGTTGCAATAGTACATACTTTTGCTAAAACACTGGATATGAATGGTCAAATAGACACCATATTTATAGATCTCAGCAAAGAATTTCATAAAGTTCACAACGGAAAACTCATTCAAAAGCTAAAAACATTAATCTTCCAGACATTTTAATATCGTGGATTCAAGATTACCTCACGAATAGAGTGCAATTTGTTTCAGTCGATGGGTGCAGCTCCAGTTGTCTCCCAGTCATCTCTGAGGTGCCCTAAGGATGCGTCTTGGGGCCTCTGCTTTTTCAGATCTACATCAGTGATATTGTTAATTTGGTTACTCCAGGAACTCATATTCGCTTGTTTGCTGATGATTGTGTCGTTTTCCGTCAAATTACGTGTACTAATGATTAAAATGAACTTGACCAGTGTCTTGAAATGTTCTTGATTGGTGGAGTGAGTTTTCCATGGTTCTTAACATTGAAAAAACAGTTTCGATGCTAATAACACATAAAAATAACCCGATTAACCACGTGTATACCCTCTGATCATCAACACTAAAGCAGGTTAATAGCTACAAATATCTAGGTGTAACAATCACAAGCAATCTTTCCTGGAACTCACATATAGATAACATATGCTCCTCTGCATTTAAAAAGCTATGTTTTCTGGGGCATAAATTAAGAAATTCACTTTCTCACGTAAAACTGCTGACGTGTAACGCTTACATCAGGCCAGAGCTTGAGTATGCTTTGGTTGTATGGGACCCATTTACTAAACATAACATACATAAATTAGAAAGAGTTCAATAAAGAGCTGTTAGGTTTATCTATTCCAAATTTAAAATCACCGACTCCCCCACTGACCTCATGGCGTCTAACAATATTGAAACACTTGAAACGCGAAGAGGAAAATATCGCCTTGAGTTTCTTTATTGTTTACTTAATCATAAGTTTGCTTTGGATACTTCGCAGTACATATCCCCTCTAACCACACGATATACCCGACACCATCACATTCACTCATTGACACCGTATTTTGCGAAAACTGACCGTTTAAAATATTCGTTTTTTCCGCGGACAATATCAGATTGGAGCCATGTTACGGCATCGTAATAGTTTCGCAAAACTTGTGTGCTCATTTTTATGCATATTTCTTTTCATTGTGTTCTGTATCTTTTGAGTTTTAACAATATATGCCTGTCCTGCTTGGACCCTGAAAAGGGTCTGCAGTATGTACTAAATAAATAAATAATTAAATAAACACTAAAGAAATTATCAGTTTCATTCTATCACATATCATTCGACAGTCACTTTCGTGTGGAGTGGTGCTGCTGGATTGGAAAATAGGTAAGATCACTCCAGTCCCCCCAAAAAAAGAACCTTCGAGATCTTGTCTTGACTAGAGGCAAATATCTATTCAAATCTTATGTTCTAAAGTGATGCAGCATGTCATCTTTCCTCAAACCATAAGGTTCCTTGTCTCTAGTAACTTCTTTCATCCTAGTCAGCACAGATTTATTAAGATTTATTTCTGTGATACATAACTTGCACCTCTCATAAATGACACTGCTCCCAACTTGACCTTAACATACTTGTAGTTACACTGTTTTCGGACTTCGAGAAGGCTGTGAATAAGGTTCCCCATGGTCGAGTTTTTTTAAAACATTCATGGTTAAACCTTCGTCCCTTAGTCCATACTTCTTGACGTAGTTTTTAGCCCGGCCATCATCAGTTCGTTTTGCATATAAGCACTCCTCACCTTTGCCTCCTGCGAATTTCTGATGTACCTCAACATTACGTTCTGGGCCACTTCCTCTCTTAATTTACATTAATGATCTCTCTAATGAGGTCTTGAACATTCGTTCATTTGCTGATGATTGTGTTATTTACCAACCCGTTAACAATAGTTTAGATGTTGTCATTTTAGGCTTTAAATCTTTAAATGCCAAGAAAACTGCGCCACTCTCTCTCCGCCGCAGCCATTCTTACCTAACACCCGCCCATTTTTTTTGGTAACTTTAATATCCTCTGCGACGCCTTATAAATATCTTGTACTAATTTTTAAACAAAATCTTTCGTGGTGGTCAAACATATCTTAAATAACTAACTAGGCTAGCTGCACCCTCCGCTTCCTGCGGCGGAGCTTGAAATTTACCCCTCTCTTTCGTAAAAAACACCAGCAAATCTTTTATAAGGACCAAGTTTTAATATGCATGCTCAGTTTGGGACCCTCACCAGACTATTCTGTCGGGCACCATAGCATATGTATAAAACCGCGCAGCCCATATTTTTTTCCTATTCTTCTTATACTAGTGTCACTGCATGCACTAAAATCTCATGCGAATCTTCTCCAAATGGTAACACGAAGTAAAAGATCGAGGCTCATTGTTTACCATAAGTTCTACCATGTTTCAATTGCTAACAACGCCATATCACCCGCTCAGCGTCATTCATCCCGCTCCAGGTACACTCTAAGAAGTGATACTCTGTATGATAGAGTATACCGGCTACTGCACTCTCTTTGGCAGCAGTTTACGCCGCCTAAATTCCCTAAGGAGTGAAACGCCTCTTTCGGTAAAGAGTAAAACTGCGAGCGCACTCCCTCTAGGGCCTGAGGGAGTTGGAGTTTGTTTATTAGCTTTTGTACTGCAGCGGAGCCATATATATAGTGACCTGTGACTCGCATCTCATGCAAACTAGTGATAAGCAAAAAACAACCAAACAAGAAAGTGCGCTGTGCTCCGCCCACAGAGCCAGACCTTGTACATAACCGAAACGTGCAGTGTACACTTTAGAGATTATTGCGTTGCATTCATACAGCATATTTGATTTCATTTCAATGGATTTTACGTCCCAAAGCAACTGCACTAACATCGCGACATCCCAAGGCGAAGTGTACTAACATCGCGCAGTGCATGAGGCTTTGGAGTTTCGCATTCATCGAAATGCGACCTCCGCGGGGTTCTGAATAGTCTATACCATTCAGCGAAGTCATGCACTTCCGTAGAATGCGTTTAAGAAGAGACTGTCATGGTAACTGTCGCAATTTATCCTAAACATTAGTTTATTGCTGTGTGAATATATTTTATGCCCTTCGGAACCGCCATTCACATTTTGCAACATCTATTTCAGCACAACAACCTCCAAGAAAAAGCGGTTCGCAGAAACGAGAGATGCTTCTGTTAAAGGAAAACACTTCTGTCAGCTCCCGTAAACCTTCGCGGTCGACGGCAAAACATTAGTCTAAACACTTTATATGGCATTCCTACTACGGTATGAATGATCTACGAGTGCTCTAGGGAAGCTACACATCATTTTAATACGAATAATAGTGCATCAGGACACCAGTTTACTCGTTGGCGAAGGGTGAGTCAACGTACCGTGCACCATGAAATTGCTGTCGAGTAACGATTTTCCGTGGCGTTCAGATGTTGCCTTTACTGTTTCATCATTTACTGAGCTGTGCGAACTCTAACCAGCCAGCGATCTACCAATTTAGAGAACAGAACACGCGACATATAGGCACAAAACTGCCGCTGAACTCAAAATGTTAGCATATATAACTACTGAAAAGCACCGTTCTGTGCGGCTGTGCTTCAACATGTTCCTTGCTGGAAACAGCGCATCGCTCGTTGGCCGAGGTCTACCGACGTCTCAGGACACTACGGACTCGTACAACGTTGTACTTCCCCGATTGCCTACCGGTAATGTTGTCCTTAATACCGTTTTCCTGCATGCTGACCTTAAGGGTCGCCCGTACCGAGCACCTGACTTCCGGGACGCACTCGCACAGATATTGGATCTCCGGGAAATTTTGTGCATTGGTCAATACCAAATGAGCCACGTGTGGATGGTTACCTGCGAGAGTAGTTCTTCCAAACAGAAGCTTGTTAACAAAGCGGAGTTTCCTGTCAAAGGACTGCGGTGCATGGTGTTTGACCCGGATACTAAGAACGTCAAGGTTAAGCTCCTTTCGCTTCCCCGCTATATGGAACACCTTAGGATTGTGGAAGCATTAGAGCCTTATGGCACGATTCAGTCTGTGGAGCGTGAAAAGTGGCGGTGCCCAGGGATGGAGCATATGGAAACTGCAAACCGTGAAATCTCCCTCACACTCAAGGATGGAGTGTCAGTAAACACAATCCCGCACACACTTAATGTTTATGGAGTGCAGGAATTAGTCCTTATCCCGGGGAGACCGCCAATTTGCCTCCGATGCAGCCGGGTTGGACATGTACGGCGCCAGTGTCGCACGCCTCGATGCACCCAGTGCCGACGCTTTGGCCATACTGCGGAGAAATGTGTCTTGAGTTACGCTGACAAGCTGCGTCAAGGCCAGTGGTCACGGGAAGATGACGTGGCATCAGAACACATCATGGATGTGTCTGAGGTTGTCGACGCGATCGGAGAAATAAGTCGTGAGCATCGGATAGATGGGGAACAGAAGACTTCAACACCTCAAATCAACACGGAATCTGAAGTGACTGGCCATCTAGCATCCGCGCCTCCAGAACGAAAACCACCGGACCCGGGCCCCCCCGTGAGTGCTACAGAGACTGCTGTGCTTGCTGCCCAGGAACACCTCGTCGCCACAGGTCAACGTCCGGATATGCCTCCTGTGGAGTCAGTCGAGGCGATACAGCCAGTGGATGCTCGCCGATCCTCCTCTGTTGCTGATTCTGCTTCGTCGTTGGAGGGTAACGGTGAGCCGTGTGTGGCGTCGATCTCTGGCGTGTCCGGTTCTCTGTCGGCTGTCAGTGTGGCAGCGAGTGGTGTGCTCCCCTCGGGTTCGTAGGCCGAGGCCTTGGCTTTCTCAGAGGAAGACATGGACATCACCGCACCTTTGAAACGTCCAGCAGATGCTGACGAGGTGTGTATCGATGGCGCTGACCACAAGGCACAATGTTTAGAGGCCACGGGAAGGGTGGCATTAAAGAGGGGGGGATGTCGGCCCGAGAGGCCGCCAATTTGGAGGCGGGCCATCCCATTCCAGGGAATGGCATTTGTTAAGACTGGCACCAAAAATGGCGAGCGTCGCAGCATATCAAGTCGCTACCCTTAACGTTAGGGGTATGCGTAATCGTAGGAGGCAACAGCAGGTACGGCATCTCTTAAAGAAATGGAGTGTGTGTGTAGCCGCTATCCAGGAAACAAAGTTGTCCTCTGATGAAGAGACAGCAGCTGCTCTCGAGCCTTTTTTGTCGGAATACAACATTATTGTTAGCCACGCGAGAGGCTTATCCGGAGGTTGTATGCTATTCCTGGCGAACACGCTAGAGATGACAGCCATGTCTTATTGCATAGATGACGAGGGGCGACTTATATGCTGTGATCTCACAATTTCAGGTGTACAGTGGCGGATTATTGGTGTTTACGCCCCCACAAAGCAGCGCGATAGAAGGCTTTTCTTTCTGTCATTAGTTGAACATTTGTGCACGGACCGCAAAATTATATTTTTGGGAGATTTTAATTGCGTTTGTAGGGATGAGGACCGATCAGTGGTATGTAACAGATACGACCCTAGTGCTGCATCACTTACCGACTTGGTTTCTGAATATAGTCTTGTGGATGTGGGACAGGATAAAGGCGACAGTATACATTTCACTCATTTTCAGTTTTCCTCTACTGCTCACCTTGACAGAATTTACGTTTCTGTAGACGCGTTAGCAAGTGTGTTTGGCTACTGGGTGCGGCCCATCTTCTTCAGTGACCACTGTATGGTCTCTCTTCAGATAGGGAGGTACACTCGGCATGTACTTCACCCTCGGTGGGAGTTGTGGAAGATGAATAACTGTCTGCTCTCAGATGAAATCTTTCAGCGTGCTGTACCTACTTGTTTGAAGGACGTATGGTCACGCCGTGATCTGTCCGTTTTTCAAAAGTGGGACTTGTTTAAACAGGAGATCAAAAACTTGGCAATTGAGGCTTCAGCAAGAATCGCTTTCCTGAAGAGACACCACCTTCGTGAGCTTGGGCGCACCCTAATGGAGCTGCATGAACTAGAGAGGGTAAGCCCGGGTGCCTATCTCGAAGAGATTAATAACGTAAAAGCAGAGCTTCAACAATTTGCGACAGAAAAATATAAGGGGGCCTTGATACGATCTAGGTCCCGAAGGTTTCTTGATGAGCAACCTTCTCGTCGGGCTCTGAGTGATGAAAGAGAGAATGCTCTTGGGAAGGAAATATTGGAAATTCAGTATGGTGATTGCACATACAGCGATGCGCCTGGTATTCTTGCTGCTTTCTTCGACTATTATCGGAAGCTGTTTGGCAGTTGCGAAGATCCAAATCAGGGTTTCGATTACAGTTTCTTACTCGGAAACTTCCCTCGACTTGACGATGAGAAGTGTGCTATAGTGAAAGGACCTATCACTTTGGATGAAATTCAATCAGCCATTTCTGCCCTGCAGAGCCAGAAATCTCCTGGGCCAGATGGTATTACTAGTGAATTCTATAAAACATTTTTCGCCTTGCCTAGTGCCTGTTTTGATGGAAGTTTTCCAAGCATCTTATGATGTGGGTGTCCTGCCTCCCACTTCCTATTCTGGGCACACAATATTAATTCCCAAAAGCAAAGATACTAATCGGTTGAAAACTGTTGAGGGATATCGTCCAATTTCCCTCTGCAATGTTGATTACAAAATTTTTGCCAAGGTTCTTAGCAGTCGTCTGCAACTCGTCATTATGGACTTGATAGGTTCGCATCAGGTCTGTGGTATTAGAGGCCGCAGTATTCAAACACATATCCATATTGCACGTTCAGTATTAGAGACAGTATCAGATGAGACCGGCCAAGTAGCTCTGATTCAAATTGACTTGGCGAAGGCGTTTGATAAAGTTCGGCACGATTTCGTGTTCGCGGTCTTGGAGTATGCAAATATTGGTGACGTCTTGCTCAAAGGCATAAGGCTGTGCTATAAGAACTCCTATACAAGGGTTATTGTTAATCAGGAGCTAACGAAACCAATACCACTAGAAGCATCTGTTCGTCAAGGATGTCCACTGTCTCCATTGTTGTTTGCCCTATATCTGGAACCCCTCTGTCTCAGCATTATTAACAGCGCAGCTATCCGCGGTTTCTCTCTGACTCAATGTGAAGTTAAAGTTTTAGCCTACGCTGATGATGTCGCCCTCTTTTGTTCTGACAAAAAGAGCGTACTTGAGGCTCTAAACTTGACTAAACAGTTCTGCGATGTATCAGGCGCGGCTCTTAATTTAGAGAAATCCAAAGGCTTTTGGTTGGGTTATTGGGGAACTAGGCCAAGCCAGTTTGGTGGCATATGCTCGGACTGTAGCCCTCTTGAGTACCTAGGCGTTCCGCTGCACCAAGTTCGCAACAGTACAGCCTACTGGGATTCACAAATTGTAACTCTACGGCGGCAAACACAGGCTTGAATGGGTAGGGAACTCTCAGTGTTTGCGAGGGCACAGGTCTGTAACATATTGCCACGTATCATTGTAGCGTCCGTTCGTTCGCGCAAGGCCGCACAAAAGGGGTGTTATCATTTTTGTTCGTGACGCGAGAAGCGACCGGAATAATCTCGATTGTTCACAGCCATGAACAGCTGCATCTACTTGTTTCTAGATTACACTAGATGATCTCGACCTGTTATCTCGAAGTTTCCTTGCCGGCATTAAATTGACCGATGCCGCGAGCAGCAGGCATTCGTAGTTCGACGATTGACGAGCACGCTTGTTGCTTACGCCGCCACTAAGTGATTCAGTTCTTTTGAGGGCGCAAGTCAGCCCAAATAAAGAGCTTCGTTTGAAAGTATTTCTGGTGTCTTCCTGACCGCTGGACTGCCGTCACTACAACGTGACATCTGGTGGAGGTGCTGGTAGCCTTCCAGGTACCGGACAACCACTGCAAGTCGTGACGCCAGCCCTTTGAGTTATTCGCCGGAAGACCTTACTCCAGTCTACCACGCAGCCTATGGAGCCTCCAGCCATGACTTACGCCGCAGCCGTGCGCCGTCCTGTACCTCGACGACGGGACCGAAGCCCCTATCGCCCTTAGCCAGCTGCGCTGGAGCGCCGCCCTCTCGCCCCAACTCGCCCGTCCTACGAGCGTCGTACACGGCTGAGGAAATGCGTCGAGTGGAGAACACCCGACTAGCGCCGCCCACAATGCTTCCACTGCGGAGAAGCCGGTCACATTCTCCGGTACTGCCCATACAGGAGAATGGGCATCCGAGGGTTCCCTTACTACGCCCCACGACCCCGACCCGGCCAGCGACCAGCCGAAATCGAGGATTTTCGTGCGTCGGGAAGGATACTCATCGCCGAGCCGCCTACCGCGTTCTCCGTCGCCATCGTCACCGCGCTAAGTATCTCCTAGCCGAGGCTACGCAGTCCGTGGACGCTTCCCCAGCCCCCGAAGGTTAAACTGAATAAAGCAGCCTCTGGAGGTGAGGTTGCTTCGGAGCGCAAGAACTAAGATCCTCCATCGACGAAAACAGAAGACCATGCCCCCTACGACAACGACGACCCTTACGAAGACGACGACCCCTACTACGACGACGACCCTTACGAAGACGACGACCCCTACTACGACGACGACCCCTACTACGACGACGACCCCTACTACGACGACGATCCCTACGACGACTACGATCCCTACGACGACGACTACTACTACGACGACAAATACGACGACAAATACGACGACAAATACGACGACAAATACGACGACGACAACAACGACGACGACGACGACACGGCCAGACTTGAAGCTTTTACCGCTGCCCTTACACCTTATTAGGAATGCTAAAGGACTCTAAGTTCTCGATGCATTCTCCGTGTTTAATTTCATTTTAAAGCATCGAGACGATGCTTCTTTGGAAGGGGGGGTAATGCCACGTATCATTGTAGCGTCCGTTCGTTCGCGCAAGGCCGCACAAAAGGGGTGTTATCATTTTTGTTCGTGACGCGAGAAGCGACCGGACTAATCTCGATTGTTCACAGCCATGAACAGCTGCATCTACTTGTTTCTAGATTACACTAGATGATCTCGATCTGTTATCTCGAAGTTTCCTTGCCGGCATTAAATTGACCGATGCCACGAGCAGCAGGCATTCGTAGTTCGACGATTGACGAGCACGCTTGTTGCTTACGCCGCCACTAAGTGATTCAGTTCTTTTGAGGGCGCAAGTCAGCCCAAATAAAGAGCTTCGTTTGAAAGTATTTCTGGTGTCTTCCTGACCGCTGGACTGCCGTCACTAGAACGTGACAATATTTTTGTTTGCAAAGCTCGCGTATGTCCTTCAAGTCCTGCATTGTGCGAGGAGGAAGGTGCAAGCAATACACAGAATATTTGCAACATTCGTTTGGCGCTCTCAGTGGGAGCCCATGAGGCGTGACAACTTGTTCCTTCCCTTAGAGGGTGGTGGAGTGGGCCTTGTTCACCTGTTCGTGCATCAACTTGTTTCCCGTTTTTTCTTTTTCAAATCGGCAAACCACCCGTTTCTGGTAGCTGTGCTCATTAGGCGGCTTAGTTTTCATTTGCCTTACTTATTCGCACCGACTGTGCAGGCTCGTGAGGGGACTTTATGAGGATTCCTTAAGGAGTTTGCTGACACTTTCAATTTCCTCACTGTGCGCTTCTCTTTAGATTACCTGTATAGCCTCTCGAGAAAACAGATGACCCAGGCTCTCACTGAGTCTTTGTTCCCTACACCATTGTATCGGCAGCCTTATCTGGGGTCTTTGGACATCAGTGTTCTAAAGCGTGTTAGGCGGATGTGCATTCAGGCAGCCGCTAAAACGTTCTTTTTTAAACTACACACAGCGACGCTGCCTGTCAAGACATTTCTTAGTGACAAGGGGATGTTTGTACGCTGGAATGTGAATTGCCGTCTGTGTAACGTGCCTGAGACAATTGATCATTGCTTCATCCTGTGCCGTGATGCCATGTTCTTTTGGGACATACTACAACGAACTCTTAAGAAGGACATTGAAATTACACCATACACTATTAGATTTCTGCCTGTTGACAAAAACTCTGTTGTGCCTCATGATCTGTTTATGTTGATGGGACTATTCAGTCTTTGGAAAAGCCGTATGATGGACAGACATGCCGAGCCACCAAGATCGTCCAAATCTGTGTTTCGTGAACAGTGTGCTTTGGTGAGGAGTGTATATGCTGCACGCGAAGAACCTCCAAGCTGGCTGCCGTGCCTAGATGCATGTGTGGGCCTCCCTGAATTTTGATGTTTTGATGGGGATGCAGTGTTGAGTTAGGGCTATGGCGGGCTCCTATTAAGCAGCCCGGTAACTTGTGACGCGAAACAGTCTGACTGAAGTTTTCCTCCTTTCTACGGAAGTTCTTCCATGCAATAAAGAATAAAATCCAAGTATAGGCTAGAGGTATCGCACTCGGCTCGCAACGCAGAGTTTCGCGGTTCGAATCCTCCCTCCGGCGCAACTTTTTTTCCCCAGCCATTCGTAATAAAGGAGTGTTTCTACTCCTGCAGAGCGAGTGCGCCTAGCAGGAGTGCGGCGACTCTGGAAAAAGGAGTGAAATATGGGACAAGCGTATACTCCATCGAAAGGAGTTCCCCGCACTCCTTTTGTTCTTAGGGTGTAATCAAAATCAATATACCCCACCTCGGATGCGTGCACATTTCATTTCATTTCATTTCATTTATTTGTCCCTTAAAGGCCAGGAGGCATTACATAAGGGGGGGGGGAGGGCGTACATATAGGTTGGAGGGTAGTGGCAGAGAACAAAAAAAAAGAAAGGGGGGGGGGAATATACGGAGTACAAAAAAGTACAATAATATACAAACTAAAAGCAAGAAATAAACAAAGAAAAAGAAAACAGGGAACAGTTGGCACTTCAGTGTCGCAGTGTGAATGACGTTGATGAGTAGCGATTAGCCAGTTTCTCACGGAAAAGGTGTCGATCGGAGCATGTCAGTATGTTGTCGGGAAGGCCATTCCAGAGCACTATGGCGTCGGGAAAAAATGAACTGCTCATTGCGGAGGTGCGAGTTTTAATGCGTGCGATTGGGCTACTGTGGTTTAGGCGGGATGACGTACGTGGGGGTGGCTGCAGCAACAAATGTCTTGGTGAGCGATAAAAGAATGAGTGAAAGAGGCATAGACGAGAAATTACGCGGCGAGTTGCTAGAGTTTGAAGGCCGAGGGATCCTTTTAATAATGCTACGCTGGTATTTCTTGACTACTGCGATGTAATGAAACGGGCGGCACGATTCTGCTTGGCTGCAAGGACGGAGATGAGATACAATTGTGATGGATGCCAGACAGATGACGCGTAATCCAATTTAGGACGTACGAATGTTATGTATGCCAACTTTTTTACTTCGGGTGATGCAGATTTTAGAATGCGCCGGAGAAAACCAAGTGTGCGCGATGCTTTGGAACAGAGGCCATAATGTGTGTTGTCCATGAGAGAGATGTTGTGATGTGTACTCCTAGATATTTATAAGATGATGTTCTGGTAACGGCGACCGATTTTATGTTGTAAGCGCTATCAATAACCGTGTTTTTCGGGAGAATGATACGGATTGGCATTTATTTAGATCAAGAGGCATGTGCCATTTGTCACACCACGTTGAGATAGTGGTTAGATCCCGTTGAAGAGCGGCAATGGCACTAGCGCCGTGGATGGGGCTGTAAGAAACGCAGTCATCTGCGAATAAACGTAGCGTGGATTTTATGTTGATCGGCAGGTCATTGATGTAGATGAGGAATAAAAGAGGTGATAAGCCTGCGCCTTGAGGTACGCCGGATGTTACGTCGGTAAAAGCTGTGCGACAGTTATTAACACAGGTGAACTGCTTACGTCCTTTAATGAAGTGTTCTAGCCAGGAAAGCAAAGTTTGGGGAATGCCGAGCGATGACAACTTAAAACGAAGATGATTACGGGAAAAACGATCAAATGCTTTTGAAAAGTCGAGAAAGATAGCGTCGATCTGAAAAAGGTTATCTAAGTATTGTAGAATGTCGTGGGTGAATTCGGCGAGCTGGGTCTCACATGACAGCTGCTTCGGGAAGCCGTGTTGATTCGGATAGAAAAAGTTCATTGATTCTAGGGGGGTCATTAGGCTGGAAAAAATAATGTGCTCAAGTAGCTTAGACGGTGTACTATTTAGTGAAATGGGACAATAGTTGTTAGGGCACGTGCGGTCATCCGCTTTAAATATGGGTGTAATTTGAGCTTTTTTCTAATTGTCAGGGACAACCCCAGTATCTAAGGATTGCATAAAAATTAGGTGCAGTACCTGGCTAGACAGTGAAATGGTATTTTTAGTAGCTTACTGTTAATTTGATCGCAGCCGGCAGATGTAGATATTTTCAGTGAGGCAATAAGTTTTGATACACCATCAGGGTTAATTTCAATTTGAGGCATTTCTGAGAGTGAGATTTCCGGAATGTGTTCATTAGCAGTAGCGCTAGCAGCGGAAAAAACTGAGGTAAAGTAATTGTTGAGCGCCGTCGCACAGTCATCGCTTTTGATTAGTTCTCCATCAGCATCTAGGAGTTGTACATGGCGGTCTTCTGGTTTATTAGATAGCATGCCAAAATCTGTTTGGGTTAGACTGAAGGATTGATAGTACATCTTGAGAGTAAAACTTATCTTTAGCCCTTGTCAGTTCTGTCTTCTGTGGTATAATGTTGGGCGCACAAGCGATATTTTTTCCATGCTAAGTGACTATTTTGATTTTTTGCTGTTCGATACAGGCGCTTCTTTTTGCCAAAGAGAGACTTCAGGCGTTTGTTAAACAACTGAATCTTAGTATCTAATTTTATAAGTAGTGTTCGAACGTGCTTACTTTCCGAATGTAGCAGGGTGTCTTTGTACAAATTCCAGTTTGAGTTAGGTGTGCGATTTCGGTAAGTGCAACGAAAGTTGTCAAAAAATTTTGCAAGATCATTGTTCATACCGTCAAAATCAGCCCTTTTGTAGTCTTTTATCAGTTTGCTGATTTGTGATTTCTTTTTTAAAGGCAGCGCATTGGATATGTAAACAAGGTTGTGGTCGCTTAATCCAGGAAGGACAGTATTAGATTTTACGTCGTCCGGGTGACTTGTGAGCAAAAGATCAAGGATGTTGTCTCCTCTCGTTGGACTTGTTATTACTTGCTTAAGGTTAAAGTCACGAGTTAGTTCTAGAAATAGTTCGTCGCATCTTCACTCCTTTTTTCCACATAGAGCGAGACACTAGAATGACCTGCCTGGAAAAGCTGTGCACCGATCTAGTGCGACAAACTTCAGAACAGCAGTAAAACATCTTGTACTGGGAAGCCGCCCACCATTCATGTAAAAAACCCTGCTCAGGGGCATTTGAGGAATAAATTTATTTATAAGTGTCAGCATTCATGCAGGCGGTCTGAAATCAGGGTGTGGAAGAGCCTATATATATATATTGTAGTGTACCAACTGACAGGTTCCGCTACCGCCATGCGCCGACATTACGCTGCACCTGACGACGACGAAGTTATGCGCCGACAGTACGCTGCGCCTGACGACGACGAAGTTGCCCCGCTCTCTTGGTGCTGGCTACGCCCGTCTACGCTGCCAGATCCTGCACGGCGGTTCGGTCTCTTGAGGACGCCTAATAAACGCACCCCTACAATTGGGGGAGGTGCGGGGTACGTTCCCTACCAACCTGGAACTCCGGAGCCGTACGCTGCCGCCTGTGTCAACCGTGCCAGATGAGACTGCCCCAACACCGGCGGCCAGTTCAACCACCGTCATTTGTTCTGGCGCCATCCGGCAGCGTGACCCTGCCCTCTTCAGTGGCACTGCCGACCAAGATGTTGACGACCGGTTGCCATCGTATGAGCGAGTTAGCAGCTATAACAAGTGGGATGACACTATCAAGCTGAGTAACGTCATGTTTTATCTCACGGACGTGGCGAACCTCTGGTTTCGAAACCATGAGGCGGACCTACCCACTTGGCCCGTATTTAAGAAGAGTTTTGCGGAAGTGTTCGGCCGCCCTGCGGTTCGCAAGCTCCGTGCCGAACAGCGCTTACGGGACCGCACTCAACACACCGACGAGACCTTCACAAGTCACAAGTTCACGAGACCACACTGGCCCTGGGTGGTACTACTCCTGAGGGCTCCCCTCTCCTCAACCAAATCAAAGCCTTCGTTCGTGAAGAGGTCGCTCGCCAGCTTTCCCTCATATCATATATTCAAGACCCCGCCCGCCAAGTTCCTGACTCGACCCCGTCTTTGCCTCCTACCATTCGCCGTGTCGTGCAAGACCAAGTCGCTGATCTGCTACCGTCCAGCCCTGTGCTCCCTCCTGTGACAGCACCCCTGAAGTACGCCCAAGCGGTGGCCAGGCCACGACATACGCCGGCACCCGATTCCTACCAGGCCGCCCCTTCTTTCCGTCCTCCGCCGCCGTCTGAGCCCCCGTCTCAAGCTCCATTCTCAAGGGTTCGCCCACATCCTACGAATCCCTGGCGTACTGCGGACAACCGACCCATCTGTTACGCCTGTGATCTGCCCGGCCTTGTCGCGCGGCTTTGCCGCCAGCGCCTTCCGCCTTCTCGACCTGATCTGTACGATGCCGAACTATCCTCGCCGAGAAGGCCACCTGGTCCCCCCTTTGTTTCTTCTGATCGCCAAATTTACACCACTCGCCGATCGCCTTCCCCTCGACGTCGTTCCCCTTCTCCGATGCTGCGACGTTCTAGCTCCGCGCTTGAGGGAAACTAACAGCCGCAGTTCCGGGGGCAAGAACTGCGCTTGTTTCGAACTCCTCAAGTCCTCCGTGTCGTCCCGCTAATGTAATCGTAGTGTTCGTGAAAGGTGTCAAGGTTCTCGCCCTCGTCGACACGGGCGCTGCAGTATCTGTTATAAGTGAAGCTCTCTGCCGCCGACTCCGCAAAGTGACTACCCCACTTTCTGACTTTTCGCTTCGCACCGCCTCATCACAGCGCATTCATCCCTCAGCCGCATGTACGGCCCGTGTCCTCATTCAAGATGTTTTGCACACCATCGAGTTTATTGTGCTTTCTCACTGCTCACACGACATCATCCTGGGATGTGACTTCCTTTCGACTCATCGTGCCGTTATTGACTGCGCTCGAGCTGAAATTGCCTTTTCTCAGCTGTGTGACGCTTCCTTTTGCGACGTACCTACGCAGTCTGCCAAACTTGTGGTTGCGACTGATACCGACATTCCTCCGTTTTCTGCAGCCCTCGTACCCCTCTCCTGTGCCGGCGTCACTCATTCAACTGTTTTCTTCACGCCTTCCGAAACCGCTTCCCGCCATCCCTGCCTCCTGCTTCCCTTTGCTGTTCTGACGATAGACCACGGACAAAGTGCAATTTACGTCTCGAACCCATCTTCGTTCCCGTCAGCAGTGCTCCGAGGTGAATGCCTCGGGCGTATTGAAGAACTTGATTCCTGCCTTCCCTACCCTATTCTTGATACCACCGCTTCCTTCGATGTCGATGTGCTCAGCTCTTGTGATGCTAAGAATGGTCCACCGCCCTCCGACGTCTTCCACCGTGCCATTGACGCCGACCTTCCATCCGCGCTACGTGATCAACTCGTCGCCCTCCTCCGTACGTCTGTCGTTGCGCACACCATCGACACCAGTACACACGCCCCTCTTCGCCAGCGCCCCTATCGTGTCTCGGCTTCTGAGCGCCGCGTCATTTCTGATTACATGGACGACATGCTCCGTCGGGGTGTCATACAGCCCTCCCACAGTCCCTGGGCGTCTCCTGTTGTGTTGGTAAAAAAGAAAGATGGTTCCATCAGGTTCTGTGTTGATTACCGCCGGCTCAACAACATCACACGCAAGGACGTCTATCCCCTGCCACGAATCGATGACGCCCTGGACTGCTTGCAGGGAGCTGAGTATTTCTCCTCGCTGGATTTGAGGTCGGGCTACTAGCAGGTGCCCATGGCTGACGCTGATCGCTCAAAAACTGCCTTCATAACACCTGACGGCTTATATGAGTTCAACGTCATGCCGTTTGGCCTTTGCAACGCCCCGGAAACTTTCGAACGCCTGATGGACACTATCCTTAGTGGACTCAAGTGGGAGAGTTGTCTTTGCTATCTCGATGACATCGTCGTCTTTTCTGCGGACTTTTCTTCTCATCTCATCCGCCTGGAGCGCGTTCTGGCTTGTCTTACTGACGCTGGGCTCCAGATGAATTTGAAAAAGTGCCGCTTTGCTGCTCGACAACTCACCATTTTATGACATGTAGTCTCTAAAGACGGCATTCTTCCGGACCCCGCCAAACTTCGTGCAGTTGCCGAATTTCCGAAGCCCACCTCACTGAAGCAGCTCCGTAGCTTCGTTGGCCTTTGCTCGTACTTCCGTCGCTTCATCTTGAATTTCGCCTCGATCATCGCTCCTCTGACCCAGCTACTCGCAGGCAGCTCCAACCTCTCCGCCTGGACGCCTGCTTGCGATGACGCCTTCGACACCTTGCGCCGCCTTTTGGTTTCGCCTCCTATCCTGCGCCACTTTGACCCGACTGCGCCTACTGATATCCACACTGACGCCAGCGGTATTGGTCTGGGTGCCGTTCTCACCCAACGCAAACCTGGCTTCCGTGAATATGTGGTCGCCTACGCCAGTCGGACCTTGAGCAAAGCGGAGGCCAGCTATTCTGTTACCGAACGAGAATGTTTGGCCATCATTTAGGCCATTGGAAAATTTCGTCCCTATGTCTACGGTCGCCCGTTCTGTATAGTAACCGACCACCATGCCCTGTGCTGGCTGGCCTCTCTCAAAGACCCGTTAGGCCGCCTAGCTCGCTGGGCTCTGCGATTGCAGGAGTATGACATTCATGTCATTTACCACTCTGGCCTCAAGCATACTGACGCGGACGCTCTTTCCCGCTCGCCGCTACCTAGTGCTTCATCGCATGCTCCTGTATCTGCTTACGACTTGTGCTCGCTTGCCACTGCCGACATGTCCACCGATCAGCGGAAAGACCCTTGGATCGCCACTCTTATTAACTTCCTTTCGAGTCCTACGACTGATAATTCGTCCCGTTCCCTCTTACGTCAAGCCCGTCACTTTTCTATTCGGGACGCTCTCCTCTATCGTCGCAATTACCTGTTCGACGGACGCAAATGGCTCCTAGTCATCCCCCGCCATCTACACACCAACATTTGCGCCGCTTTCCATGCGGACCCCCAGCGTGCTCACGGCGGCGTGTTGAAAACCTACGCGTGTCTACGTATCCGATTCTACTGGAGTGGCATGTACCGCTTTGTTCGCCACTTTGTGCGATCTTGCCCATCCTGTCAACGGCGTAAATGTCCGCCTCACACCTCGCCTGCTCCACTGCAGCCGTTACCCTGCCCTGCCCGCCCGTTTGACCGCGTTGGCATTGACCTCTACGGCCCCCTCCTTCCCACTCCCTCTGGTCACCGCTGGATCATCGTGGCCGTGGATCATCTCACACGTTATGCTGAAACGTCTCCATTACCATCTCCCTCCGCCCGCCACGTGGCTTCCTTTCTTCTAAAGAACCTGATTCTTCGCCATGGAGCTCCTCAAGAACTGCTCAGCGACCGTGGACGCGTATTCCTGTCTGACGCCCTTGAGGTCCTCCTCAAGGAATGCCGCATTATCCATCGAACCGCTTCGTCTTACCACCCTCAGACCAACGGCCTGACCGAGCGTTTCAACCGAACCCTCGGTGACATGCTGTCCATGTACGTCGACGCGAACCACTCCAACTGGGACCGAGTTCTTCCCTTCGTCACCTACGCATATAACACTGCGACACAAACCACGACTGGATTCTCTCCCTTCTTTCTTCTCTACGGCCGCGAGCCCCCCTGCACGATGGATACTCTTCTTCGCTACCGGCCCGACATTTCCGAGTCCACGCCACTCTCCGACGCTGCCAGGTACGCCGAAGAATGCCGTCAGCTTGCTCGCTCGTTTACCACGCAGACCCAGTGGCAGCAAAAACATGACCGCGACACTTCCGCGGCCTCTACCTCCTACCCTACCGACTCCCTTTTGTGGTTCTGGGTGCCTCCCACAACTCCCGGCCTTTCGCGGAAACTGCAGCATCAGTATCATAGTCCCTACCGGGTTCTCAAACAAACCTCTCCGGTCAATTATATTGTTGAGCCCGTTGCACCCGCTGCGGACTTGCGTCGCCGTGAATGCGAAACCGTCCACGTCAACCGACTGAAGCCGTACTACGACCCCTCTGTTATTCCTTCCCCTTAAGACGCCAGGCTGGCTCCTTTTCGCCCGGGGGAAACTGTAGTGAGCCAACTGACAGGTTCCGCTACCGCCATGCACCGACACTACGAAGTTATGCGCCGACACTACGCTGCGCCTGACGACGACGAAGTTGCCCCGCTCTCTTGGTGCTGGCTACGCCCGTCTACGCTGCCAGATCCTGGACGGCGGTTCGGTCTCTTGAGGACGCCTAATAAACGCACCCCTACAATATATAGATATATATATATATATATATATATATATATATATATATATATATATATATATATATATATATATATATATATATATATATATATATATATATAGAAGATAGTACCAGAACATGAAAAACATAAGATTTAATTCACGACGTTTCGGCTGGAGGACCAGCCTTTTTCGAGTGTATTACTGTGTTTGAAACAAGCAGCTTTTATAGCATCCGCGAGGCACAGAAAAAAGTGTCAACACAAAAACACAAACAGTGGTGAGGGGAGAGGTTTAGAAAAAAATAATAATAAAAAAAAAGATTGGTTACAACTTGAAACGGCGGCAGGTGTTCGGAGGGAGGTAACCACAGAAAAGTTGATGACAAGCGCGAACCTCTACAGCGTACAGCTGCCACAGGGTTGTGACAAAAAAAAAACCTTTACTGCACAAGACTTTACAAAATGGCACTCAAGACGCATTGTGGCAACACGCGCGAAGCGCCTGGCAGCCGCACCGCCATAAGGCAACATTCCAGGAGAAAGTACTAGGCATGTCGGTCCGCAGGAATGCCAAAAAAAAAATAAAGAAAAAAGCGCTACTACACAAGAATATGAAAAATCCCACTCAGAGAGGGGTTGTAGCAGCACAACACTATATAAGATAGGTCATTAGGAAAAAAACACAAGTTTCTAATGACTAATGGATCCTTACACAACCACTCAATACACAAAAAAAGGAGAATCCTTACGCAACCACTCAATACACAACAAAAGAGCAAGACGCAAGGTTACAGAACACACACACACAACACCAGAAACGAACTGCAGTTAGTGGCAAGTACAATGTACTGTGTTGAGACAAATGTAATTCTTCACGGTGCGTGAGCGCGCGCACAAGAGAAATGCGTGATAATGCATTACAAGGCATGACATTACAATACAAAAATACCTTTAAAAAACACTAAATGCGTGGAAATGCATGTGACATAAGAAAAGAAGAAAGAAATGTTTGCTATGCTTTCTGACGCCCGTTCTGTCAGTCTCTGCCATCAACATGTCTTGGATAATTATTTGGTACTGTAGGGGTGTAAGCATGATATCCGGCCTGTTGTTTCGTCGATGCCGCTTGAGAATGTGTTAAATTTGTGAATCAGGTATGATTCACTGCTCTCGCGCTCATAATGAGTTTTGAACCCCGATTGAAGTACAATAGCTTTAAAGTTATCGAATGGATGCCCAAGGTTGTTTATGTGTTTTGAAAGTGGGAGATTTGGCTGCGTCCGCACATGTGATCTGTGATTGTTGATGCGAATTCTGAACGGCGTAACTGTTTGTCCCACGTACTGAGCTTTACAGGTGCCACATTCCAGGAGGTAGACAACATTAGCGCTGTCGCATGAGAAGTTGCCTTTTATCTGGAATGCGAAGGATGACGCTGTGCTTTTGGCGCTAGTAGTTGTTTCCATCATCGGACAGAGTTTACACCTAGGTTTATTGCATGGCGCAGATCCTCTGAAGCTACGGTTCCCGATTGTAGATGATGGTATTATATCACGGATGTTCCTTGCACGCCTATACACAATGCGTGGCGGAGCAGGGATGACTTCTTTCATCCTTTCACTCTTTTGAAGGATGTTGTGGTGTTTCTTAAGGACTGCATTAACATTGGGGATTGACGCCGAATGTGTAAGGACAAGATTGACTTGAGAGTTCGGGTGTGGCTGCTTCTTGCCATTTGTGAGTTCGCGCCGGTCATGCCTTGAAGCTTCCTTGATTGAATCGTCGATAACTGACAATGGGTGTTTCTGTCGTGCTAGGTCTGCCCGGAGTTGCTCGCAGCTTGATTCAAAGTCGTCATCTTTACAGCAAATCCTCCGGAAACGTAGGGACCGACTGTACGCGATGGAGGTTTTACAATGCCGGGTGTGACTGCTCTGGAAGTGCAAGTACTGATGTCGGTCCGCGGGTTTTCTATAAACCGTTGTCTCAAGTTTGTTTCCCGTGATAGTCACCTGGGCATCAAGAAAATTCAATGACGAAGTTAAATATGAAGATGAAAACGAGATGCTAGTGTGAGCGTTGTTGAAGTTGGAAATAAACTTCGTTAGCTTTTCCTCCCCGTGTGTCCAGATCATGAATATGTCATCTATGAACCTTCTGTAAAGTATCGGTTTGTATCGAGAACTATTGAGGAATTCTGTCTCAAGTGCGCCCATGAATATATTAGCGTAATTTGGTCCAATTTTTGTTCCCATTGATGTTCCGCTTATTTGTACGTAGTGCTGGCCATTAAACTCAAAGTTATTTAAATCGAGTATAAGTTTTAAAAGCTCTGCAAGCGTGTTGCCGTCAACCGGTTGTTTGGATTCTAAGCGCTCATAAGCAGAGACGACTGCTTTGATGCCATCAGCATGCGGTATGTTGGTGTATAATGAAGCAACGTCCAGGGTTACCAGAAGGGAATCATTTGGAATTACTAAGTCGAGGATTTCGCTCAAAACATGTACTGAAGAGGGGTTTATGGGAAAGCTCGAAGGGCTGGCAGCGAAACGATGGCACAGGCTGATCGAGTATAGGCGGCACCAGAACAGAACCAAGAGCGAGCTCGAGCTCTCCACGCGCGCGGCCGCCGGTATCGGAGGACGCACAAATCGCTTCGTCGTCGTTGGTGCTGGCGCACTGCCCTCTTCATTTCAACTGCCCCGGTGAAAACAGGGAGCCATCCTGGCGACTCAGGGCGAGCAGATGACGATAGGGTCGTAGTATGGTTTTAGCCAGCTCACGTGAACAATTTCGCGGCCGCGATGGCGGTGGTCCGAGGAGGGCGTGACCGGTTCGACTATGTAGTTCCCTGGTGAAGTGAGTTCACTGGTGAAGTGCGTTGCACAACACGGTAGGGACCGAGGTACTTAGCCGCAAACTTGGATGCAGCCGGCACAGGCAGCCAGACGAGCGAGCCAGTTGGGAAGTCATGGATGGGCTTGCCTTGGTCAGTCTCAAATTTGCGGAGGCTTTGAGTGGCGGATGTCAACGAGCGAGCCAGCTGGCGGCACTGCTCGGCATGACGGGCAGCGTCGGAGAAGAAGGTGCATTCATAATTGTCGGGGTTGTAAGGAAGGATAGTGTCCAGAAGACAGGAAGGTTCACGGCCGTGTAAAAGATAGAAAGGGGAAAAACCGGTGGTGGCCTGGGAAGCAGTATTGTATGCCTAAGCTGCGAATGGCAGGAGTTGATCCCAATTAGTGGCGTCAGAGGAAAGATACATGGCGAACATGTCACCAAGAGTCCGGTTGAATCTTTCAGTGAGGCCGTTCGTTTGGGGATGATAGGCGGTGGTCTGCGATGAACGGTGTGGCACGCATCCAGAACCTCGTGAACGAATTCGGATAAGAAAACGCGGCCGCGATCGCTGAGTAGTTCTCGATGGGCCCCGTGACGTAGAAAGAAGTGATGAAGGAAAAAGGATGCGACGTCGCGAGCAGTAGCCGAGGGCAGGGCGGCCGTCTCCGCGTATCTTGTGAGGTGGTCCACGGCTACTATAATCCAACGATTCCCGGCAGGCGTGCACGGGAGCGGACCATAGAGGTCGATGCCCACGCGATCGAAGGGACGAGCTTGGCAAAAAAATGGCTGTAACGGGCCGCCGGAAAGACGAGGAGGTGACTCCCGCTGCGGACAGGCAATGCACGAGCGTATATAACGGCGGACAAATGTGTACATTCCGCACCAGTAGTATCGCTGGCGCAGACGCTCGTATGTTTTCAGCAATCCAGCATGTGTACATTGTGGGTCGGCATGATGATCCATACAAACATCAGAGCGAAGGTGGCGAGGGATGACCAAGAGCCATTTGCGGTCCACCGAGCGATAGTTGCGGCAATACAGTAGACAGTCTCGAATCGTGAAATGGCAAGCTTGACGACAAAGGGACCGACGGAACGAAGCCGTGGACGGTGCGCTGAGGACGTCGAGGAGCGAAGAAATCCATGGGTCCCGTCATTGTTCGAAAGGGAGGTCAGTGGCGGTGAGCGCGGCCAGCGTCGAGTCGGAGATGGACGAAGCGGGCGCAGGAGATGGCAAAGGTGAGCGCGAGAAGGCGTCAGCGTCGGATTGTTTGCGGCCCGACCTATACACGACGGTAATGTCACATTCCTGAAGACGAAGGGCCCGGCGGCCGAGGCGTCCACAAGAGTCTTTCAGGGTAGCCAACCAGCAGAGTGCATGGTGATCAGTAACAACGTCTAGGGGGCGGCCGTACTAGTACGGACGAAATTTTGTTAACGCCCACACTATGGCGAGGCACTCCTTTTCTGCAACAGTGTAATTGGCTTCCGCTTTGGTGAGTGCACGGCTGGCGTAAGCAACAACGTATTCGGAAAAGCCCGGTTTACGCTGCGCAAGGATGCCCAGAGGCCGATGCCGCTGGCGTCGGCCTCTATATAGGCGTCGACGCAGAGTACCAACAAAAAAAACTGCACGCATAAAACTGACATTAAAATATATCGGCAATAAAACAGGTCTCAAAACCGTACATACACACGAAACAAAGAGTGAGACAATAAAAAAAATCATTTCATAATGTGGAAACGCACGGTCAAAGGACAACTAGTCATTTTAAAACTCAGGCAAGATAAAACAATCAGGGTGACACGTAAGAGTTCAGTTGAGGTTACATGAATAATGTTTAAATTGTTTTTCAGATGGAAAAACGGGATATTTGCTTAGAACTGATGGAACATTATGTTTTAAAGACTGAAACTTGTTTTGGGGGCGGAAATAGGGAACTAGTCAATATGGGGGTCTATCGTGAATACACCTGTTGTTCGTCGTTGCAACGTTGGAATTGTTTTAAGAAAATTTGTTGATTCAACGGAGGAGAAATAAAGTCGATATAAGAGTTCATACTCATCACTGTGGAGGAAATGAGTAATCCCATACTTCGGAAAAATGTTGTTTGTAGACGTGTGCATCCCAATACTTGCCACATAGCGCAAGACTTTCTTCTGGAGCAGATTAATTTTATCCGTCTTTCTTTTTGTTGTTGAGCTCCAGACAAGACTGCAATTATTTGTGTGGAGTGCAAAGAACGCTGCGTACAAACGCATTCGGGAATGAGGTTCCCGCAGCAGGACAGAGCGCCTGCACCAGTAGAGAGCTTCTCGCAGACGTGATTAATGTGGATACCCAAGTTTTAGCGAGAGTTACAAGCAACACCGATAACCTTATGCTCATCTGCTATTGTTATAACTTTACTCTTATAACTGATCTTATTTTGCACTGTGATAACTTTATTTGTTGGTCTAAACAGTAAAACCTTACTCTTAGTGGGATTGATTATTATGCCGTCATACTCCGACAACCCTGATACGGATTGAAGTGTTCGGTTGCACTGCAGAGCTACATCGTTTTGATCTTCCCTTTATAAAGAATGCTACTGTCATCAGCATACATAAACCATTTAGCTGATTAGTTAATAAGAATTATATCATTAACATATAAATTAAATATAGCGGGCCTAAAACCCTACCTTGCGGTACTCCGGTTTGTAGGGGCAGCAGAGGTGACTTAACATTGTCTATACGGACTCAGTGAACTCTGTATTTCAGGTATGACTTAATTAAATTGAATGGGCCGCCCCGTATTCCATACTCTGATAACTTACTTAAGAAAGCATTACGGTTGTGGGAGTCAAAGGCTTTACTGAAGTCAATAAACAGACCAAGAGTAAGAAGACCAGTATCTGCAATTTGAACTGCCCGTTGTTTAAGTAGATGTAATGCCCACTCTGTCAATCGTCCCTTCCTAAATCCATGTTGGGAGTAAGTTATTAATCCAATTTTCTTGACAAAGTTATTAAATCTATGAAATATAAACTTTTCAAGCCCTTTTGAAAAAAATCGAGAGACTGGATTTTTAACGCCTCCTTTGCGCACTACAGCAATTCTACCCTTTTAAATGTCATTGGGGAAAATGCTGGAATCGAGAGCTAAATTAAAAATGTGCGATAAACCAGGGGCGATATATTATATTACAAATTTTACTGCCCTCATCTCAATTTTATTGGGATCCAGTCCTTTACTTTTTTCAATGTGCCATAGACCTCCTCAGTTTCCATTAGCTCAAGAAAAAAATTTAGGGACTGATGCTTCTTGTGCATTTGTGGCTTAAATTAGCTGACTGGGCAATACTAGCAAAATGTCGGTTGAAATGATCAGCAAGTTGTAAAACACACAGCTCTACGTCATGATGAAGAATCGTTTTGGGGGAAGAAATCTCCCTTCTACCAAGAATATAAGTTACAATGTTCCATATAGCAGGAGCGTTCTCAGTTATAGCTTCAGTGAAAAGGTGTCTAACACAAATGTTTCGCCTGTTTAAGCGCGGCATTCAGTCTGCTTCGTACATTCTTAAATTCCAATAGCTCGTCTTGACATCGCTGTTCTAAACAATTATCTTTAAACGATAATATTTTCAGTAAAATTCTGAATTTATCAACACCACAAAATAAGTAAATTAAAAAAACAAAAATAATGTGTCCCTTGCCTTCTGTGGCTGTTGACGCACACACACGCACGCACGCGCACACACGCACGCACACACACACACACGCACGCACACACGCACACACACACGCACACGCACACACACACACACACAGCAAAAAAGAAAAAGAGAATGAAGGGCTCGTTATAAATACGTCAGAAACCAACAGCCACAGAAACCAAGGGACACTGCGGATTTATTAATTAGTTTATTTATTTTGTGCTGTTGATGAATTTAGAACATTACTGAATATATTATCGCTTAAAGGTAATTGATCAGACAAGCAGACGAAAAAACAACCACATGCAGCCGATGGGAACCGAACCCACGACCTCGGAATTACGCGTCAGGTGCTGTACCAACTAAGCTACGGCGGCGGCTGCGAAATCCTCTGCTTTCGGGGGTATTTATGTTTAAAAGTGATCTAAACTTGAGAGAGTTCATCACTGCCACACACGATCATAAGCGGCGGACGTAGTACGTCCTCAGTTACCGCTGGTCTGACGTGGAACGTCATCGAACGATGAGGGTGGAAAATGTGTGAGATTCCACTTATGCTTCCTATGGCGTCGAGGCTGCCAGAACTGACACCCTCGCTAAATAATTAAGCAAACAAGAAAAGGGGAATGAGGGGTTCGTTATAAGTATGAGAGAAGCCAACAGCCACAGAAACACAAGAGACACAGCGTATTTTTTAGTTTGTTTATTTATTTTAGCGGTTGATCAATTTAGGATATTAGTGAATATATTATCGCTTAAAGCTAATTGATTAGAAAAGCTGAACAGAAAACAACCACATGCCAACAGAGGGAACCGAACCCACGACCTCGGAAGTACATCCTGAGTGACCGCTGGTGTGACGTGGAACGTCACTGAACGAGCACGGTGGAAGCTGTGCGAGAACCCTCTTATGCTTCCTAGGGCATCAAGGCTGCCAGAACCGAGGCCCTCGCTAAGCAATTAAGCAAACAAGGGAAGGGGTATGAGGGGCTCGTTATAAGTATGAAAGAAGCCAATAGCCATATAAACCAAGAGACACATTGGATTTTTTAATTAATTTATTTATTTCGTGCTGTTGATCAATTTAGAATATTAGTGAATATGTTATCGCTTAAAGCTTATTGATTAGAAAAGGAGAAGAAAAAACAACCACATGCCACCTGTGGGAACCGAGCCCACGACCTCCGAATTACGCTTCCTGTGCTCCACCAACTGAGCTATGGCGGCAGCGGTTGTTTTTCTTCTCCGTTTCTAATCAATTAGTTTTAAGCGATAACATATTCAGTAATATTCTAAATTGATCAGCAGCACTAAATAAATAAATAATTTAAAAATATACAGCGTACCGTGTGTTTCTGTGGCTGTTGGCTTCTCGCATACTTATAACGACCCCCTCATTCCCCTCCCATTTTTTTGCTTAATTGCTTAGCGAGGGCCTCGGTTCTGGCAGCCTTGATGCCATAGGAAGCATAAGAGGGTACTCACACAGCTTCCACCCTGGTCGTTCGATGAAGTTCCACGTCACACCAGCGTTAACTAAGGACGTACTACGTCCGCCGCTTATGAACGTGGGTGGCGCTGATGAACACTTTCAAGGTTAGGTTACTTGTAAAAATAAATACCCCCGAAAACTGAGGATTTCACAGCCGCCGCCGTAGCTCAGTTGGTACAGCCCCGGACGCGTAATTCGGAGGTCGTGCGTTCAGTTCCCACCGTCGGCATATGGTTGTTCTTCTGCTTTTCTAATCAATTAGATTTAACCGGCAACATATTCAGCAATAATATAAATTGATCAACCACCCAAAATAAATAAATTAGAAACTCCGCTGCGTACCTTGTGTTTCTGCGGCTGTTGGCTTCTCTCATATTTATAAGGAGCCCCTCATTCCCATTCCTTTGTTTGCTTAATTGTTTAGCGAGGGCCTCAGTTCTGGCAGCTTTGACGCCATAGGAAGCATAAGAGTGTTCTCACACAGCTTCCACCGTCGTGGTTCGATAACGTTCAACGTCACACAAGCGGTAAGTTAGGACGTACTACGTCCGCCGCTAATGGACCTGGGTGGCGTTGATGAACACTCAAGTTTAGGCCACTTAGAAACATAAATACCCTCAAAAGGAGAAAATTTGGCAGCCGCCGCCGTAGCTGAGTTGGTAGAGCATCGGACGCCTAATTCGGAGGTCGTGGGTTCGGTTCCCACCCGTGGCGTGTGGTGGTTTTTTCTTCTGCTTTTCTAATCGATTGCCGTTAAGCGATAACATATTCACTAATATTCTAAATTGATCAACAGCACAAAATAAATAAATTATAATTCCGCTGTTACCCTTGGTTTCTTTGCCTGCTGGCTTCTCTCTCATGTGTGTGTATATATATATATATATATATATATAGCACAAAATAACGTACTTGGTTGCAAGAGGTTCCAGCAGAGGTTCCTGGTTCCAGCAATCATTGTCATCAGGAGTGGTGCCGGAAGACTGGAAAGTAGGCAAGGTTGTTCCAGTCCCGAAAAAAGGTCCTCCATCTTTATGTTCTAGTTATCGTACCATTTCACTAACTAGCGTTTGTTCAAAACTAATGGAGCACGTGCTTTACTCTCACATAGTAAAATTCCTGATATCTGTCACTTTTTTCATCCTAATCAGCATGCGTTTCGCAAAGGGCTATCATGTGATACTCAACTAGCTTTATTAGTTAACGACATAAGCTCTAATCTCGATTTAAACATTCCGGTGGACGCTCTCTTTTTGGATTTTGAAAAGGCATTCGACAAGGTTCCCCATCAAAGACTTCTACTTAAACTTTCAAGCTTACACATTAACCCCCTTGTATTAGATTGGATACGCAATTTTCTCACTAACCGGAAACAATTTGTGTATGCTAATAAAATTTCGTCATCTTGCTCCCCGGTGCTTTCCGGTGTCTCCCAAGGCACTGTGCTTGGGCCTTTGCTTTTTCTAATCTATATTAACGACCTGCCTAATAATATCACTTCTCATATCCGCCTATTTGCAGACGACTGTGTAATCTACCGCCCCATCCATAACACCTCTGACTCTCGCTTACTTCAAGACGACCTTAAACGTGTTGAAGCCTGGTGCAACACTTGGTTAATGTCCTTAAACACTAATAAAACGTCATTGCTTTCTTTCCATCGGCGCCAAAACTATCAACCGTTCAAGTATGAAATAAGTGCATCTGAAATAGCATCTGTTCAATCGTACAAATATCTCGGCATCACATTTTCTAACAATCTTAATTGGTCAGCGCACATAACAAACATAACAAACGAAGCCAATCGCACTCTTGGCTTCCTCCGTAGGAACTTGCGACTCGCTTCTGCTTCAATTAAAACATTAACATACCTCACATTTGTCCGGCCGAAGTTAGAGTACGCATGCTCAGTCTGGGACCCTCATCAATCTAACCTTTCAAACACCCTCGAATCAGTTCAGAATCGCGCAGCTAGATTTATTTTTTCGGACTACTCGTATCACACTAGCGTCACTGCACTTAAATCTAAGGCTAATCTTACTAATCTCGAGTCCAGACGTTGCATCTTTCGGCTCTGCTTCTTTCATAAATTTTATCACAGCCAACTTGATGTTTCAGCTATCCTGCCAGCTCATCGCTTATCAAGCCGTACCAACCATCCCAAAGCAGTCTACCCTCCCCCAGCACAGACTACAGCTCATCTTGGCTCATTCGTCGTGCAAACTGCTCGAGACTGGAACAGCCTGCCAATCGACTCCGTGCACCACTCCGATCCACTGCACTTCAAGGCTGCCATCCAATCTCCCATTAGTGACACATTCAGCCCATCCCTCATGTAATACCCCATTCCTGGGGCATTTGAGGTATTGATAATAAATAAATAATAAATAAATAAAAAAGAGGTAAAATGCGAAATTGAGAAAGGACAGGTGCTTTCCGAAGCATCGACTGCCAATAAATGTTTACCTAAATGAAGCGTTTCTCAATTTCACAAACACACACACACACACACACACATATATAAAAACACACACAAGGTGTCCCAGCTAACTTGGCCCAAGATTTAAAAAAAACAGCGTTCTTCATAACTGAAATTGCTTTGATGTTGTTAGGGCTTATCTAAAGTTACTGAACCATTTTTGTCGCTCGTCCCATTTGAATAATTAGTCGAGATAAATAGGCAATCTGTATCAATATAGCTTCAAACTTTCAGACGTCAACAGCAAATTTGTAGAGCTCCACAAAGCTCTACAAAGCTTGTGGGCACGGCGGACCTGGGCCGAACATGACACGAGGACGCTCTTCTACGTTCTGCAGGTTATCCTGGGTTCCGCCGCGTTACGAACTGGACACGTGTGGCTCGATGACATCTGTGGCTGCGATGGAAATCAACTTCACATCGACAACGCATCAGACTCTGTGTCGTCATTTGATGACACTGTTCTTCCAGCGACTGCATTGATCCATCGAACTGTGACGTCATCAGAGCTCACGAGTATAAAAGCAGCGACACAAGAATTCACCTTCAGTGGGCACGGCGGACCTGGGCCGAACATGACACTTACGAGGACGCTCTTCTACGTTCTGCAGGTTATCCTGGGTTCCGCCGCGTTACGAACTGGACACGTGTGGCTCGATGACATCTGTGGCTGCGATGGAAATCAACTTCACATCGACAACGCATCAGACTCGGTGTCGTCATTTGATGACACTGTTCTTCCAGCGACTGCATTCATCCATCGAACTGTGACGTCATCAGAGCTCACGAGTATAAAAGCAGCGACACAAGAATTCACCTTCAGTGGGCACGGCGGACCTGGGCCGAACATGACACTTACGAGGACGCTCTTCTACGTTCTGCAGGTTATCCTGGGTTCCGCCCCGTTACGAACTGGACACGTGTGGCTCGATGACATCTGTGGCTGCGATGGAAATCAACTTCACATCGACAACGCATCAGACTCTGTGTCGTCATTTGATGACACTGTTCTTCCAGCGACTGCATTGATCCATCGAACTGTGACGTCATCAGAGCTCACGAGTATAAAAGCAGCGACACAAGAATTCACCTTCAGTGGGCACGGCGGACCTGGGCCGAACATGACACTTACGAGGACGCTCTTCTACGTTCTGCAGGTTGGTAGCTATTCGAGCACCATTCGCAGTGATTGCCGAGGTATCGTGGTCTTGCCGTGCCCCCGGCGTTGTTTTGCCTTGGCTTATGAATGTTTTATTGCTTGCAAGTTGATCCTTTGTGGCGACATCGAAACTAATCCTGGCCCCACTCAAAAGGAAGTTATAGAACAAATTTTAGATGGCCAGCTGTCTCTTCAAGCTGAAATCAGTGAAATGAAAGCAGAGCTAGTTAAGACTGTAAATATGGTAAGTGATCTGCAGAGCCTGATACAAAAAATGGAGAAAAAGCTGAATGAAACAACAACCTTCACCGAGCAGCCTCAGGAAATACACACAACTTTGAAATCAATAGAAAATGTAATGGGTTTTCAAGCCAAAAAACTAACCGATCTCGAAGATCGAAGCAGACGGTCCAACCTCATCATTCACGGTATTAATGAGGAACCTGACGAAACAGAAGCTACGCTGAAAGATAAAATAATCAAAGAAGTTTTCGAGGACAAGCTTCAAGTCAGTTGCCAATCTATCGGGCGCATTCATAGGTTGGGGCGTCGGAACGACAAACGCCCTGTTATTCTCTATCTTCAGAATTTTGCAGAAAAAAAAGACAATAATGAAAAATGTTACAAAGCTAAAAGGCTCAGGAATATCAATTCAGAATGATTATTCGCAATCTACGCTGCTGACACGAAAACTACTTTGGGATAGCGCGAAAGAAGAGAGGGATCAAAAAAAGAAGGTCACCCTTATTCATGACAAGCTAAAAGTGGATAAAGATATGTTTTTCTGGGATAAATCACAAAATAAACGCGTAAAGATAGTCTACCAGGATAAGAGAGTAGATCAGCATGACAAGGAATGACGTGATTTGCAATATCAGAGCAAACATTTGCGCATAATAAACATTAACGCGCGTAGTTTAGTTAATAAGGCAGACTTGCTCGAAATAGCGCTGTTACACCATGATCTGCACGTTGTAGTGATTACTGAGACATGGCTTCACAGTGATGTGAATGATGAGGACGTTTTCCCTCCTTCTTACACTGTATTTCGAAAAGACAGGGAATCTAGGGGCGGTGGAGTGGCTGTCCTAATTAAGAAACAAATTGAAGCTGTTTTACAAGATGACGTACATGATATCGAATGCCTATGTGTGAAACTCTCCTGTTGGGGACAAAACTTTGTTTTATATGCTCTTTATAGACCCCCTAGTTCTGGAACCGACTACTTAACTAAACTAGAAAATCATCTCTTACAGTACCAAAACAGTAAAATTTTATTGATGGGTGACTTCAACTTGCCAGGTGTGGATTGGGAACTTCTTGAGTGTCTCGGTGCTTGCACAAAGCAAGCCAACATATTGTTTAAAATAATGCTTACCCACAACCTGACGCAAATAGTTCAGGAACCAACCCGTAATGTCGGTTCCACGAATTCGATATTAGATTTGCTGTTCGTCCCTCGCGACATTGTGAATTTTACTGTTTCTGTAGAACAAGGTCTGTCTGACCACCACTTGGTTAGTGCTTCATTTCCTCTAGTACGGCAAACAAAACAGAAACACTCATCTTCACGTTACTTTAAAGATTATTCGCGTGCCAACGACGCGTCTGTCATTGAACATCTTGAAACTTGCCTTGTTGATTTCGATTACGCCGATGTCTGCGCACTCTGGGACAGTTTTAAAAAAATCTGTTTGTATTGTATCGATACTTTTGTACCAAACAGGCACAAAAAAGAAAGAAAGGAAACCCCATGGATGACACGCAATATAATTCAAATGAGGCGAAGGGTAAAACGGCTCAAGAAAAAACGCGCAGATCCTGATGTGCTGAGGGAATTACTGGACAATCTAGCACGTGCCTTACGTGATTCAAAGGACTATTTGTTCAACACATCCCTTCAAAACTTTATAAAAACCGAGCCAAGTAAGTTTTGGAATTATATTAGTGCAAAAAAGAAAGCAGTTACACAAATTTTGGTGAACAACACTGCGGTATGTGATCCAAAGGCTATTGCTCAGCATTTTAATAGTTATTTTCAAAGTGTATTTTCTGCCCCGAGCTCATGTACCGACAATAGCCGAGTGTATTATCCCGCCGAAGTGAATTTTATTACTTACCCTGGTGTCCTTTCCATGCTGTTGAACCTGAAAACCAAAACGTCATGTGGCCCTGACAACATTCCAAACGCATTTCTGCGACGCTATGCTGAAACTCTGGCTAAATTCCTTGTAATAATTTTTCGCGCTTCAATCTCAATAGGTAAAATACCTGATGACTGGAGGACAGCCCGAATTGTCCCCGTTTATAAAAAAGTAGACCGTCTTCTCTTGCAGAACTACCGCCCCATATCATTGACGTCCCCGTGCTGTAAACTATTAGAGCATATAGTTGCACATTGTATGAACGAATTTTTAGAAAAAAATCGCGTGCTAACTAGCTTCCAGCACGGGTTCAGAAAAGGATTCTCGACGGTAACACAGCTAATTACAGTAATAAATTCATTTGATTCTTGTATAGATAATAAAGGCCAAATCGATGCAATATTTTTAGATTTTAGCAAGGCATTTGATAAAGTTCCTCATGATAAACTAATTTTTAAAATGAAAGAAATTGGCATTCCTGGTATTTTAGTGACATGGATTACTGCATACTTAAAAGACCGCAAACAGTTTGTTGAAGTGGGTGGACAACGTTCGGGCTCTCTTCCAGTTTCATCCGGTGTTCCCCAAGGAAGTGTTTTGGGTCCTCTGCTTTTCCTTTTGTATGTCAATGATATTGTTCAAGTTGTTAACCCACCAGTGCATATTCGATTGTTTGCTGACGATTGCATTCTATACCGAGAAGTTACAAATAAGGAGGATCAAAGTGACCTGGACAGTGCCTTGAACAACGTTTTTGAATGGTGCGACCGATGGGGCATGGTTCTGAATGCTGACAAAAGTGTATATATGCCGATAACCCGAAAAACCATACTTCATAGCTACACATATAAATTAGGCTCTCTCCCTCTTCAACAAGTATCCAACTACAAATACCCAGGAGTAACAATAAGTAGCAATCTATCGTGGAACTTGCACATAAACAATATCTGCTCTGCGGCATTTAGGAAATTGTGCTGCTTAAGACAAACTGAAAAATGCTCCTTCTAAAATTAAGCTACTTTGTTATTCTTCAATAATTAGACCTAAACTCGAATATGCATGCATAGTGTGGAACCCGTATACTAAATCTAACGTAAAAAATCTGGAGAGAATACAGAGAAGAGCTGTCAGGTTTATCTTTAATAAATATGCAAGGTCTAACTCCCCCACCACTTTAATGGAGATTAATAAAATTGAACTACTTGAACATCGGCGAAGAAAGCTTAGGTTAGAATTTATTTCTCTTTTATTACATAACAAACTTGGTTTGGATCCCTCATCATACTTAACGCCGGCACCAACCAGACAAACTCGTCAACACCATCCCAGTTCTCTAACCCCTATATTCGCTAGAACAGACACTTACAAGTTTTCGTTTTTTCCACGCACAATAACAGATTGGAATGAGCTAGTTAAACCATTATCCCAAGAGTTTTAACCAATTATTTTTTCTATATTGTGTTGTTCTTTTTTGAAATGTTGCGTTTTTTTTGTCTCTTGATTGACTTTGTTCGCCCACCCTGCTTGGACTCAGTGTCCGCAGTATTTTGTAAATAAATAAATAAATAAAATAAATATTGTCCAACCCAGGCACTTCCAACAACATGGACCTAGCGTGGCCGTTTTTACTCGGGAAAAACGGAAGCTCGCGGCGATATTTGCGTACTCACGCTAGCAGAATGCATGCGGAGGAACGATGACAATCTCATGACTTCTACTTTCTGAGCAAGATCCCAACAAGCAAATACGCACATAGAAAGATTGATAACGTCGCGTGAATTACGCTGGAAAACGGGAGCCGCGCTTTCTTTCACTTGCCGCCCGAACCCACTGGCGCTTATCTTGGAACCAAGCACCACGCGAAGCTCTGTGTTGGGCACCACGAAAGGCACTAAGCGAGTGATTTTTTTTTGCAGAGCCCGGATGAGAGCGCTGTAATCGCAGCGCCTCTAGGGCGCATCTGGGCGCACGGAGCGCTCTGTCACGTGGTATATTTTAAACTCTGCGGGCTTTCGTTTGTCCCGAATAAAAACGACCGCGCTAAGGCTATCTCGTTGAAAGTGCCTGGATTGGACAATAGTTGTGGAGCTCCACAAGTTTTCTATTGGCGCTTGAACATTTCAAGCTGTATTTAGAAAGTTGGTTTATTTATCTAGACCAATTATTTAAATAGGAGGAGCGATAAAGTGGTATTATAACTTCAGATAAACCCTAACAACATCCACGCTATTTGAGTTCTGAAGAACACTACGTTTTTCTTTAATTGCTGGTCCACGTTTGCTTGGACACCCTTTATATAAAAGAAGCTTACTTGCGAGATGGCGCTAGTAGCGGCTACTCTTCCCGTGTACTTCGTCTGTGTGTGCTGAATTAGGTTTTCAAGATGAACCGTACTACCACGTTGTAGTGTCGGCAGTCAAGCGGAAGACACTAACAAGATTTACAAACGAAGCTCTTTATTTGGGCTGACTTGCGACCGCAAAAGAACTAAACAGCATGGCAGCAGCGCAGGGTCCGGGCTCAGGCTCCAAAGAGCAAGGCGGCCGGAGGGATCTTTCAAATTAGCTAGCCAGCACAGAGCATGGTTTTCGCTCACAACCTTGAATGCTCGTCCGTGCATGAAAGGGCGAAATTTCGACGTGGCCCAAATAATGGCGAGACATTCTTTCTCTGTGGTCGAATATATGGCCTCGACTTTTCACAGTGGACGGCTAATGTACGCGGCATCTTTCTCCTGTCTACCATTTTTCTGAACGAGGAAGGACCGTTCTTAAGCCCACACTGCTGGCATCGGTATGAATTTCAGTTTCAGCGTTTTCATCAAAGTGCCCGAGCACAGGGGGCGACTGTAAGCAGCGCTTCAGCTCTTTGAAAGCTTCCATTTGCGGCGTTTTCCATTTAAAAGGCATGTCAGCCTTGGTAAGTTGGGTCAAAGTTTTAGCGATGCGTGAAAAGCTCCTGACGAATCGCCGATAATAAGCGCACAACACAAGGAATCTGCGTATAGGTTTCTTTTACTTAGGCTGTGGAAACTCTGCGATCACAGCCGTTCTCTGGGGTCTGGGTGAATTACATCCTTGCTTACGAAGTGACCAAGGAGCAGCAGCTCCTCATAGGCGTAGTGGCACTTCTCTGGTTTCAGAGTTAGGACTGAAGACTTGATTGTTTCCAGCACTGTCCGAAGCCTTCTGAAGTGGTCTTCCAAGTTTGAGGAGAAGATAACAACGTCATCTAAGTAGACTAGACAAATTTGCCACTTGAAGCCTGCGAGCACCGTATCCATTACTCGCTGGAACGTCGCTGGTGCAGAGCAGAGGCCGAATGGCATCACCTTGAACTCGAAGAGACCGTCTGTTGGTATCAAGGCAGTCTTCTCGCGATCTCTTTTGTCGACTTCAATTTGTCAATAGCCGCTTTTCAGGTCCATCGATTAGAGGCACTTAGCTTTGCACGGCCGGTCCAATATGTCGTCGATGCGGGGTAGGGGATTCACATCCTTCTTCGTAATGCTGTTCAGGCGCCGGTAATCGACGCAAAAGCGAAGGGCGCCGTCTTTATTTTTCACTAGGACGACTGGAGCTGCCCAGGCGCTGCTCGATGGCTGGATGACGTCGCCACGAAGCGTTTCCTCAACTTGCTTGGGGATAGCTTGGCGTTCTAGCGGCGATACGCGGTAGGGGTTCTGCTGCAGTGGTAGGGCGTGTTCGTCTGTGATAATGCGGCGCTTGGCAAGCCGGGCTCGTCGCAAATTCGATGCTGATGAGAAGCAATCGTTCTACCTTCGTAGAAGACTGCGTATTTGGTCGGGGAGGGCAAATATGTCTCTGATGCCTGCCAGCTCGTCGAGGAAAGCAATAGTCGTAGCTTTGTTTAGATACTGGTATTCTTTGACGAAGTTGGTTAGCAGCACCGAGGCTTGGCCATTACGGATTTGGGCGACTCCCCTTGTGACGACTAGTCCTCCATCGAGGAGTAACTGGGGTGTTCCCTTCGAGGACGCCATCGGCATTTTCATTGGCTCCAGTACCTATGCAGACGACGACACTCGATCGGGGCGGAACGCTCAATGCTTCGTCGAGGAAGTTTAGGGCAATGCGATGAGCCGCGCTCGTCGCAGCAGGTATGACTTTGTCCGTGGAAGGCTTGATCGACTTAGACCGAAGGTCGATGATCACCCGATGTTCATTCAGGAAGTCCATTCCCAAAATCTCTCGCGAGCATTGCTCTAGGACCAGGAAATTTCTAGCATAGGTTCGCCCATTTAGTGTAACTCTCACTGGGCAGCGCCCTGACGGCGTAATAAGGTTACCTCCTGCGGTGCGAATCAACGCGCCATGCCAAGTTGTAGTTCTTCCTGAGTCGGACAGCGAGTGGCCCGCTCATGACGGAGTAGTCAACTCCCATGTCGACCAAGGCAGTAACCGCGTGACCGTCGACCGTAACTTCAAGTTCACTTGTTCGCGTTCTCGTATTTCACGCTGTCTTCGGTGTCCGATCTCGGCATCGTCGAGTAGTGAGGCTTCGGTGTGCCTATTCCGAGGTTACTTCTCTGGGCGGCGGTAAAAGCTTCAAGTCTGGCCGCGTCGTCGTCGGTGTTGTCGTCGTAGCTGAGGCATGGTCTTGTGTTTTCGTCTATGGAGGATGTTTGCTCTTGCGCTAGAAGCAATCTCACCTCCAGAGGCTGCGTTATTCAGTTTAACCTTCGGGGGCTGGGGGAGCGTCCACGCACGGAGTAACCTTGGCTAGGAAATACAGAGCGAGGTGACGATAGCGACGGGGAACGTGACAGGCGGCTCGGCGATGAGCATTCTTCCCGACGGAAAAACGCTTCGATTTCGGCTGGTTTTGCGGCTGGGTAGGGGTCGTGGGGCGTCGTTAGAGGACCCTCGGATGCCCAGTCTTCTGTATGGGCAGTGCCGGAGGACCTGATCGCCTTCGTCACAGTGGAAGCATAGTGGGCGGCGCTGGTCGGGAGTTCTCCCCTCGGCGCATTTCCTCGGCCGTGTGCGACGCTCGTAGGACGGGCGGGTTGGGGCGAGAGGGCGGCGATCCAGCGCAGCTGGCTGAGGGCGATAGGAGTGTCTGTCCCGTCGTCGACGCGCAAGACGGAGCACTGCTGCGGCGTAAGTCATGGCTGCGGATTGCAACGGCTGCGTGGGTTTCGGCGACACACCCAAGGCCTGTTGAACCTCGTCCCGGATGACATCATTGAGCGATGTAAGCCGCGGTGCGATCCCGTTAGCAGCAGTCGTCGGAGCTCTTCTCGCACAACTTGATGTATAACCTCCCGCAGGTTATTGTTCTCAGTGGTGTCCGGACAGCTTGCTGAGAAAACGCGCTGCTGTCGGTCACACTGGCGGTCTTTGGCATCAGGAGTTTTTTCCGTGGTGATTGCCTCTTCTACGAATTCTGCGACGGTTTTCGGTGGGTTACGGACGAGGCCGGCAAAGAGTTGCTCTTTAACTTCTCGCATACGCAGCTTTGCCTTTTCTTCGTGCTTCATGTGTGCGTCGGCACGCAGGAAAAGGCGCTTCATATTCTCAGTGTACACTACAATGGTCTCGTTTGGGTGTTGCATGCGAGACTGTAGCAGCTACTGGGCTCTCTCCTTTCGCACGACGTTTGTGAAAGTCTTCAGAAGCTGCTCCTTGAAGGTTTCCCAGTTTGTAAGGCTAGCTTCCTCATTCTCAAACCAGATTCTTGCTGGTCCCTCCAAGGCGAAGAAGACGTACCTAAATTTCATGGCATTGTCCCAGTAGTTAGAGTGCTACACGGTCGAAATGTACCACCATTCTTCGGGGTCGGCCACAGCCGAAGCGTCGAAGGTTTGGTGGCACCCGGTGCTGCTGCCGAATGACTGCAGCCGTCGTCTGGGGCAAGCTCATAGTGGACTTTGCTGTTTCTTTTCGCTTCCGGGTAGGCTCCGGCAGAGTCCCGAATCAGGTGCGTCCTCTAGCAGACGTCGGCTTGCGCGGGGTTCTGGACTCAGGTCCTCCGGTGAATGACTCAGAGGGCTGGAGTCACGACTTGCTGGGGGTGCCCGGTACATGAAAGGTACCCAGCACGTTCATCAGATGGCACGTTGTAGTAACGGCAGTCCAGCGGTCAGGAAGACACTATCAAGACTCTCAAACGAAGCTCTTTATTTGGGCTTACTTGCGCCCGCGAGGGACCTAAACAGCACGGCAGCGCCGTAAGCAACAGATGTGCTCGTCAGTCGTCGAACTACGAATGCCCACCGCTTGTGGCATCACTCAATTTAAAGCCGGCAAGGAAACTTCGAGATAACAGGCCAAGATCATCTACAGTAATCTGGAAAGACGTAGATGCAGCCCTTCATGGCTGTGATCAATCGAGATTAGTCCGGTCGCTTCTCGCGTCACGAACAAAAATGATAAAACCTCTTTCCTGCGGTCTTGAGGGCGAATGAACGGACACGACAATGATACGTGGCAGTATCATAACCTATGTCGACGCTCGCCCTATAATGACAGGAAATTTATTGCGTTTCTGTTAAACAAAGGCCGTGATCAAAACGCAAGTTGAGGAGGGAGGTGCTTGCTGATGGTTTTGGTGACCGTTCCTGAAACTATTTGCTTTCGCCTGTCGTCCTTGTTAAGAAGCAGGATGGAAGCCTCCAGTTCTATTCTAGACAATCGAAAATATGTATGTATATGTATGTATACGAAAATATGAATATGTATGAAAGTATGACCAAAAACGGCAATCTACCGGTTGCCGCGCATCGAGGAATCACCTGTAAGGTTGTCGGCCTTCAAGTGCATTCCTCTTATTCCTTTACTTAAAAATTGTCTATTGGCAATTTCAAGTGGACGAGTGAAACCGCGAAAAAAGCGGTTTTTGCCTGCAGATTGCCTCTATGAAATCAAAGCGCTTCTTTTTGACTCGGGCTCCACCACCGTGCAAGGATGGTAACCGGAACATGTTGTCAATGCCGGTGAAGCAAAGTACCCACGGTAAGGAACTGGCTTTTGTGCTGTCCTCCGTACCTTCTTCCTCTCTGTCTACCCTTGAAAGAGCAGATGTTAGGTTCCCCGTTCTTCTTCTTCTCCTTCACCTCGGTAAACATGGGTCACATCCACGCGGGGATTGGCCATGGCACAGCGGTGAAACCCAAGCAAGTTTTTGTGCGAAAAAAAAAAGGCGTGAGGCAGCGAAGTAGAGTAGTAGAATGACTGATACTAGAAAAAATATATTATTGGTGAAAAATTTAAACAAATTAAACAAATAAGAATAGAATACAATGCACTTTTTGGACATGCAGCAGAAATTTAGGTTCACTTTATAAGGGAACCGACGAGTTGCAATAATGCAGTCATGAAGGTGGGCGGAAACAGCGATTAACGAGAATCCCGTGGCGCTCACACCGAACGAGAGATGAAGTTGTAGAGACAAGGGGAGTCCTAACCTCGAAAGAGGAGTTTTCATTACCGTCAATCGTCTGTCAGTTTTTGTTCGCAGCGGTTTCCTCACAAATCCTGCTAAATTTGAGCACGCTTTTATCTACTACAAGCAGAGAAGTACAGGGTTGGTGCACTCAAACGCCGAGGCGCTGTTAAAAAGCATGAACTGCAGCGCTCCGGGTTTACTGCACTAAGAACGCTTTCTAGCTAATCGCCAAGCATTAAAAAAATGCATATACCGAGCCACAGCGCGTCTGCGGAGCAGTCGAGGTACCAACGTCGCCGGCTGCACGCAAAGCTAATGTTGAAGCCTGATCTTCAATACCACGTCACCCAGCACAAGCGGACGCCACCCCTTTCCTGCGGCTTCAGCCGACTGGAGTACCTGCCGCACCCGTTTAGCACGGCTGGTTGCCGCAGCCGTAGAGCGGGCACAGAGCTGCCTCAATCCCGCCCGGCGGTGGCGTCAATTTGCCTAATCTGATTTATGTGGCATCCGTAGCGAGGTGATGGCCAAAAAACAAAAGTGCAATACAGCTTGCACCGGAGCGCAGAGATTAGCCACGAGGGTTCAGCGATAGGTTCATTGTTTAATAAATGCGTATTTTGGTCAAATGTTTAGGGGAATCCCCCAAGGTGGAGTAAATTTGTAATAAGAGAGTAATTACTCATTGGCATCCACCCAAGCGCAGCCATACGGCTACAAAGGAAAGCTATACAGCTTTCTCAGAAACTTCTTCAACTTTTTTAATTTTTCTTTAACTACGAAGTTTCTGAGAAAGCTGTATAGCTTTCCTTTGTAGCCGTATGGCTGCGCTTGGGTGGATGCGAATGAGTAATTACTCCCTTATTACAAATGCGTATTTTGAAGTTACAAAAGTAGTTTAAGTTTTTAGAATGCTTGTTGGGTTTTGGTAACAATTTTAATGGCAAAATATTTTAGTGCTTGTCCGACCACTCCAGCACAAATAGAGAGAACTCTAATTATTGTAAGCCTCTCTTCACGACTTCGCTCGCACGCAACCATATCGGAGAAGACGGCACCCGGCTTTGTTTAAGGGAGTAGAACACAAGCAGAGGATGCGGAACCAGTGATGGCTACGAACAGGGCCATGAAAGGTGTGCAAGCAGAAGCAGGCACATGGAGTGAAGCAAACAGAGTAGCAAGCGGGCCTACAGGCATACAAGAGACCGGGGTGGCAGGCAAGCAGGGCTGCTTGCTGGCTGGCGAGCAGGCACGCCACACCCTGGAATTGAAGGGAATGTGCGCTACAAGTCACCATTCGGGCGTCCCTGCTCGGCTGCCACCGTTCACAACGAACAGCGCCTTGGTTAGCGAATCAGCTATGCCGTGTAGATAACAAAAAAGCAAGAAGTTGCATAGATGAATGTTGTCTGCATAAATAAAAAAAAAATGTAAAATCTATGTTATCGCAGAGCTAGAAGCCCTGATATACAGTCAGCGATAAACAAACACAAAATCTGGCTTGTAGAATTAAATCACCAAGCATCGTATCTAATTCGCGACCACGGAACGCATCGCAAAATTTGTTTCGACTTTCCAGCACATCCATCCTATAGTCGGTATTTAGTGACTTTAGACTTCTATCTCTTTCCGACCACAAAGTATAGACTTCGCGCCAAGTTTTCAGACTTCCATGATGTCATCACACTGCAGCTGCGCCTGTTTTAGTGTTTTTACTAGAGCGGCATACAAGGTCATCACTGGCAAAGGTGCATAAGAAACGGTAGTGACAGCATCAGAGAATAGCCGCACAGAGCCTAAGCCTTTCCTTGTTCTATAGAGCTTTCATGTCCTCTGCCTGTCAATATTTTCATAATATAATAGGAGGTGTTACTTTGGGAATGGCGATTTTAGAATGGGTAGACCTTGCTCGCCGGCACTGCTTGGTGCCACGCACGAGGGGAGTCAGAATGAATGCCTCACATGAGGCAGAAATCGTTTATTTGCACTTCATCGTGTAACTTAAGAGAGCTCGTGAAGTATGTATGTGTTCGCAGGGATGATTTCCTAAGAAACCTTGAAAGAAGGCACCATCTGAAAGAAGAAAAACCAAAACAAAATGGTGGTCAGTTTTCCGAACGCTGGCTCTGAGTTGGTTCAAGCTTGCGAAATCACATATCCATGATACATTAAATGAAAAACAGTTTAAAAAGTTTTGATCTGGCTCGCTGCTACCTTCCCTAAATACAAATGTGAAGTAGGCATTCTATGAAGCAGTGAGTGATAGGTTGCTTACTTGCGACTGCTACAGGCTTATGGACAACGAAACACGCACAATGTTTATTGGTCAAGGTCTTGTCCCTGTAGTTGGAGGGTCCGAAGTTATATTCTACCACCGTTCTAGGTAGGGAGACAGTTCGCCTAGCATGAGCGAAATCCAGGGGTAAAAATGTTGTAAAATTGGTGAATTACGTACGCCTTCTACACTCATGATTTCCAAGTCGTCGTTAAATTTAGTTTTCAGGTATTGTTCCTTGGTCCTTTCAAGCACAACGTATTTTTTGCTGGGATCGAAATCGTTGGTAACAACGATGCCGTCGGTCGCCAGACGTACGAAGAAGATGAGGACTTGGCCTTTTTGGACGTTGTTATTATAATGAATTTTTGTTTCTCCTTCTCCTGGCAGTTCGATATACACTCTAGAAATGAAGCAGACAAGAAGTTTTGCGTTACACGTTAGGTATTGAAAAAAGAAGTGTGCTTCACCTGCGGGCTGCATCTTGGATGGGTACGTCTACCAAGTAACTTGGGGTACACAGACGAGAAAATCATTGCGTTTTACTTATGAAAACTCGAATGTGTGGATTTTGTTCTTCTGGGGATGTTTGTTGGCTTCTTCACCATGAGAACAGATATTTCGTTGTTTAAGTTACATATTTAAAAAATACTTTTCTTCCTCGCACTAGACTGAAACTCGACACCTTGAAGTTGATTTCGAGGAAATTCTGGTTTCCGTGATTAATGTTTGCAGGCGATTCTGACAGTCGTCTTGCCTCAGAAGGCGTCGTGAAAATAGTATTGACGTCGTCGCTAATTGGCCTTGAAAAATGCCTAAGGCGGGATTACCTGTTTCTGATTTTCATCATAGGCGTCGAATGACTCCTTTCAAAACAGAATCCAATAAGAACGGTGCAGTTCAAAACTGAATTGAATATAAGTTGAATAGTGACAACTAAAATGAAAACGCAAATAATTAGTGCTCGAATCTGCGCACCCAGTTGCGTGCTAGCGAAAACACATAATATCATGTGGCGGCGTGTTTGTTTAGTGCAATATAGGTTTAACCTGTTGCAGGCATGCCATGAAGAACTGTTGTCCACTAGGATAACAGAGCGCTCGGTGAACGCCGCTACATCAGCGGAGAACAGAATATTTTTTCCTTCTCGTCATGACGACAAGTAAAATATTCTCACCTCTCTGCAGCAGGGCAGAATGGTGGGCCTGTTGGTATTGCATGTCAAGGGAGAACACCAGCCAAAAAAGAAGAAAACACAAGAAGAGAACGACACAGGCCAACGGCTGGACTAAAAGCGGAATTGTTCATTGAGTACAGACCGCCAGGTAATCACCACGCATGAGCCATGGCAAACACTCAAACATGACCACTCAAATAATAAATTCTTTTGTCGTTAATGCTATGGATGGTGAACTGACGCAAGCATCACCATGCTTGGCAATCTGGAAGGCCTCTATAGCGGGTGACAGCGGCGTCGAATATAAGCCATGAACTAGGAGGAAAGGCGGCGCGCCTGCATTTTCTTATTTGTGCTGGAAAACACATGTTCCTGCGCAGCTCGCCGATACGAGGTCATGTGTCGTGCAAGCTTTTCTCTCTTAGAGCATGGTGGGGGCTCACATAGGCACTATTTGCACAGCATCATCTTTCACTATTTTTAATTTTTGAGTTACGTGCTTAATTACCCTACAGTCAAGCACTTCAGATTCTTGTTTTATATTAGTGAACACATTTTTGAAGCAACTCTGAGGAGATATCACGGTGAAATCTTCGACACTTCCCTTTTCCTCAAAGGGCCCTTTCGCTGGATTATCTGTGTTGCCTGTCTTTATGGCAGGTGACTAAGGCAAAGGCAGCTGCTTTATTTTCTTTAGCCAGCTGCCTTTCCAGAAGCTTCATGGCATCAGTGTATTACAGCCAGTCAAAAATATACGAGGTGTACCAGCTAATTGGAACCGAGCTTTTAAAAAACACGGGATGTCCTAACCGTCTGACACCGCATGACAGTTGTTTAGAGGGGCGCGAACTAGTCTCCAGAATTTTTTGCCTTCTTCAAGGTAATATATTTAGTTGCCCTTAATTAGTTAACTTTTTAATTATTGACTTGAGGAACAAAGTGTCAATGGAAAAGTTGTAGATCGCTTCGAAAAACAGCTGACTGAAGCATTTGCAGCAAGGTAATAGTTACATAAAGTAGTTTTTTTCACCGGCCTTTACCCGTAAATCTCACAATAAGAAAAAGCTTCCACATGGCAACTGTGCCACTTCAACGTCCCAAGACGTGCCTTAGAGAATATATTCCGTTGTTTACTCCTCAATGAGACTTCGGGTGCACATTGGGGCTGAGAAGTAAGCGAGCAGCTGGTCACGCGACAACTTTCTTTTAAGGCCAATAAATGAAGCTACGTAAATCGTACCTTGATGGAAACAGCAGTATTAGCTGTTTTTCAAGGCGATCTAAAACTTTCTTCCCGAAGTCAGTAATTAAAGAGTTATCTAACCTCAACTAATAATTTACGTTTGACGTAGGAAAAACACTAAAAACCAGACCCAGCGACTCTTAATCAACCATCGGTTGGTTTCACTAGACTCGGACATTTCGACTTTTAAAAGGTTGATTAGATTTAGAAGGACCACCCGGTATATGCTCAACCTGCTTCAATAAATAGCAAAACACTGCTTCAACTGCACGTATTCACTTCCGCTGTGAAGGTATCACTTCGCGTAAAGGAAATTCTTGTGCGTGGGCCTGGAGTTGTGCACTATGTTACCAGCCAAAGATGATTTTTCGTGACATTTTTGTGTGTAACAATTCTCTGTTCTGTTATAATATACTACAAAACATTCTAAAAATGTATATTTAGGTCACACAACATAATATTGCACTGACGCTTGCCCAACAAAACCTCAGACGGTTGTGTGACATTGCACTGCTGACGGACAGTTAAAGGGAAGCTGAAACGGTTTTCAAATTGCATGCGATGCTGTGGTTGAAACGAAGCCGCCTTGAAAAGGCTGTAATTTTTTTTTTCGTTTTGTTCCCGAAAAGAGCCGCAATCGGTCGTCAAAATCTCGCCGCCAACCCTCCCTCGTTGCTTCCGGAAGCACCGATTGGATGGACGGCAAAAGGGGAGGATGGGCGGAAGTGACGCCAATTTAATACAGCTGGCTGGCCATCCTGCTTTTCCCGAGATTTTATGAACGACAGATCATCGCAGTCTTCTGCCAGTGCTGTTTGCTTTCTCTGATTCGGGTGTTCTGCGCTGAGTGCGTGCATCGACGAGTGGCCATCATTGCCCAGTTGCGTCAAGACTGGCGGCTGTGGTGCTTCACACGTTCCCAAAGGATAGAAAACTTTCCGCGTGGAGCGCCTCTGCCGTGAAAAGAAAAAAAAATGGTCTGCGAAATCCGCTTGGTTGTGCTCAAACATTTCCGCGACAGTCACTATTATCGAAGCTTGGGAACAATGCGGGAACTCAGATTTTAAATATGTCAGTGCGACTGAAGCCCAGAGTCGTTGTGAGTGTTTCCGCAAAACAGAAGCGCTTCGGCTACCTCCAAGAGCGGCCTTCGCCAGAAGAAAGCAGCGTGAGGCAAGTATTTTAACGCACCCCTGTGCACTTAGTAGTTTCTTGTTTCTGTGCTTCAATATTCCGCGAATCGACTGGAGCTATATGAAGGGCGGACTAGCGAAGGGCTCCGGATATATTTCGCTTACCCGTATTTACACCTGACACTACACGGGCCCCATGTGTTCGTTCAAACTGAAATGCGGATGCTACACCCGGGTCATATCTTCACTCCTCGAAATCGTCGCCGTATAAAACGGCACCTGTGGACCATAACCACTGAGCGAGCGCAGCGAGGAAATTTTGTGGTTTGGAATGCATGCTAGTTGCACTGTAGTACGCGGCGGTTTAGCCGTGCAGCATAGAGAGAGCTTTGGTCGCAGTTTTACCATGCTTTCACTATGAATCGTCCTCTGAGCACATAGCTATTAAATTCTTATGCTGCAATGGTTTCAATATCGCTCCACATCGGTTGAAAGCCTATCTGAGTGCGTTGGCAAAGTTGCACTCATGACTGTGCTGTTAACCAGTACAAATCTGACTTCTTTTGAAGATAGTATTGGAACAACTCTCTGACGATGCAAAAGAGCAGAGTGCACACAAAGGCACGTCGTAGGATGCTGAATTCCTTGAGGCTCTGAATCTTTGGACATGGTCTTAGACGTTTCGACTATCGATTCATAAGAAAAAAATGTTTGGTCAGTGTATTGAATGAATTTTCATGCGTGCGCATCTGTTCATAATTTGTGTTGTCGGCATTTTATGACACCTCAGGACCTTGAAGAGATGCTCGAAAACATAGCTGCTGTAGGAAAAGCGGCTTCATGATCACCACCATCACATGCCGTCAACAAGCGAAGAGGTTGTGGAAGACAGTGTAGCAGAGGCAGATGATGTCTCAAAGAATATTTCTGAAAATGCGAAAAAAAGCCTCCAAGATGTGGTGCGGCGGCCGACATTTTGCACAGGATACGAAGCAAATGAGAAAATAAAGAAAACACCACGAAACAGGCAAACAAAGCCTCAAGATGTTTCCGTCGATGCGATAACCTCATTGAAACATTTCTTTGTGCGTGTTTTCGTATAGGAATAGCGCACACGAGAGTTTCCTTCGCCGCCTCGTCTGTTCGCGCTGCCGTTCAGCAGTGAGCCCACGCCAAATGATCCAGTTTGGCATTTTTCTGTAGTTCTAAAAGGGCTTAGAATGTTAGTAGGCACCCCTAAATATATAAACAAAGAAATGCTTTACCTCCCGCTACTCGGCCAGGCATGCCGGCGATTGGAATTCGACCATACTTACTAGAAGCTGGTGGTCCAGCTTTTATGCAGCAGCGTTTAGACGGGATTTTCTTTTTTTTTATTGCCACTAGCACATGTACCTGCACAAAAGCAGTTGAGATTTCCAACACGCGAAAAAGTCGCGACTTCATTTTCGCTGTAGGCGCACTCCGCTGCATCGTTGTTTTCTGCAGCCGCTAATGGCTCTGACATGTATGGCAAGAGTCCAAACTGTTCAGCACTGCTTGCGGTATGCGTAATTTTCTAAGCATAGTTCTGAAGCTAGCTGAAGCAAGCGCTACGTAGCAACGCCGCCTGTACTTCCCGGAGATCTCCGTGGATGACGTCACGACGGTCCCGGCCAATCACGGGCAACAGCGGCGTTCGCTCGGTGGCCTAAATCCTGTTTCACATGCAAGCGAAAATGTTAGCGAATTCAGCCGCCACGGCGGAAAAACCTGTTTTATGGCGTCCCTGCGACAAGCGGCGAGCTGCGTTCATTTCATTTGCTTCCGCCCTTTCTGAATGAGATAGCCTTCTTTGCGGGCTAAAAATTGCAAAATGCCGCAGGAAACTCATTTATTCGGAAAGTGCTTCAGCTTTCCTTTAGGAAGCTGTGAACAAGAAATTATGGTTGCGTGTGTACAGTGCGTAAAGCACTAATATTAAAATTCACTTTGAAGAACTTCGCTTCACCCATAATTTGTTCATTCAAGTTATATCGGGTTAGGTTTTAACAGTAAAGCTTTCTAGCTCTTTTCAAAAATTTGTTGCTGCAAGAAAACTTTTGTTGCCTACCCAAGTTCGACTGTTTTAATTAAAGAAACCTTTACGTTAACCGTCTTTTCTTGGGCTAGTTGGTTTTTCATGCTGTAGGTTTTAGCAGCGCACACGAAACAAGAACGGACAGAAAAGGGAACGAAACACAGTTGAAAATCAGCGCTGTGTTTCGTTGCCTTTTCTGTCCGTTCTTGTTTCGTGTGCGCTGCTAACACCTACAGCTTTACGTTAACCTAATAAAAAAAATCAAACTACAAGTTACACAAAAGGAGCTGTTATTAACGCGTGGCGGTTTACCTTTAGTAATATAGTGCGTATCTTTGCATTTAACGACATGCAACAAAAGTTTGCGCCTGTACTCCTTTAGGTATATCGAAGAGCTGCATGACTGTTAAAGGTACAGAACATCCGCTATTAAACAAGCCTCTTCTCCGCCGGCAGTGTGTTTGTGTGCAGTGTGTACACAGTGAATACGTGGCCAATAAGCCCGAAAAAATGTGTGCAACTGAAGATCTCATAAGCAAAGAGGCGGGTTTATTGAGGAGGTGTTACATTTTGCACCAATGATTAAAAAAAAAGACATTGTTCGGGAACGTTCGCTCCCCAAAGCACTAAGGGTCACTAGCATAACAAGCTCGTCAAAATCAATGCGATCACTAAGTGATCCAATGAGAAATGTTAAATTTGAAACTTACTCTGGTGGGTTGTCTATCTTTGACCGAACTGTGTAGATAATTTTTGTCTGCATGGGAAATGGCCGATCCCACAGAATTGAATCACTGGCCTAGTGTAAAGAGGGAAAGCGCAGGCTTAAACCACATGGTAACCAAAACAGTTTCCCGGACTTTTCCCCGCATGCATTGGCTTGAGCAGCAGTAGTGCTCTTCTAAAGAGTTCACACAGATATATTACCTGGTGAAGCATAACTGGCATGTGTTCATTGCCTCAATAACATATGGCAGAAAAAGTCCTTGAAACATTCTCCGATCATTCGTCCAACCCAACCCTCGTAGAGACACTTTTTCTGATTCCCTTCAATAAAAGGTCACCACTGGGGAAGAGGAGAGACGGCAAAAAATCGTTTTTTCTTTAACCAAGAGCCCCTATTATACTCTAGCTAGCCCTTCCGGCCTTATGCGCTGGACGTTCTTTTTCACTTCTTACGACCCATACAGTCCATTCTCTCCGACGAATACCGACGCAGCGCTTGAACAGATTCGCTCGTTTGTAAATTTTTGCTACACACCTCGAAGACGTCCCACTGATCCGAAATCACCTCTAGACCACCTGGCTACTATCCCGGAGATAGAAATTCAGAGTGCTTATATTGATTTAGAAAGCAGCTAGTGCGCCTTAATTTGAAAACCTCCGTCACAGTTTGCCATGCATCATGTGGGAAAAAAAAACGCCCGTAGAAAGTAGTCATTATCCACTTCTGTGGACAATCACTGTAAAGTGTGGATACTGCGGATAAAAAGAGAACATCATGCGCCTTAACATCAGAGGCGCCAAAGGCGCACGCATGTCCACACAATAAATAATCCTTCGCAGGAAGAACAGTACGTTTCGCATTTACGAGTACCTCTAAAACCACGCGCCCGTCCTGCGTGTCTCCCTTGTGTCCTTGTCTTTCTAGCGCTATGTGACAAGTGCACGCAGAGACTTGCCCTTGATATACGGAAACGTTTTGGCAAGCTGCAACACAAAGCCACGCAGGACGGCTCCGCACACACTAAATGCCAGTCGAACAAGGACAAATTGTCAAATGCTCCCTGCTGTCCCAAAATATCATATTCCGTATTCCCAGTCTTAAATCGAACCGCTTTCCTTCAAGGCCCACGTTAGATTATTGTCATATCCTTACCCTAACTATATTGCTATGGCCAACCCCCTAAATACCCTAGAAAAGATCTTAGACTATAAATACTACTTCACGAAAAAACAATTTAAACATCTGCGGCTAATCTGCGGACCATACGGTGGCCGCCAAATCCATCGATACCGACCCTCGATCTATCATTCGCTTTTGGGCGCCTCACAAGTCCATACGCCGTCTCCTGAAAGCCCGTAGACACTTTGCTAACCAGCCGCTCATTCTACTTGGGTTGGGTGCACTCCACTCTCCTAGAGACTGAAAGTAAGTATCCTAGTCCCTAATTTATCGTTCACCACAATACGTTCAGGAACAGAGACAAGACCGCAAGGGGACAACAGTTTAAAATTTATAGCGCGCTGTTGAAAGTGGTAAGGAAAAAAACGTCAACTAAGAAGAAGTAGTGACCGCAGATCCGGCTCTCAAGAGGGAAGCAAGTGAAAGAAAAGAACGGGGTGGAGCGCATTTGGCCGGTTCTGACAGATCGTAAATGGTAGTTTGCCTGAATCCATCAAGATAAATATATATAACAGGCTGATGATGATGATGATAAACAGCTGCATCTTACCGATACTCAGCTGGGGAGCAGAAACGTGCAGGCTAACGAAAAGGGTGCAACTTAAATTGAGTAGTAGTGGTAGAACAGTTTATTTGGGACAAAAATATACAAAATTTCTCCTGGGTGAGAAGGCTAAAGACATTTTCGCCTGACAAGGCCATTTCGCCCTTGACAGCAATGGCAACCGCAATATGCATTCCGAACACCTTTGCAGTACAGAGCATCATCATCATCATCTGCCTGACTACGCCCCCTGTAGGGCAAAGGCCTCACCCATGTCTCTCCAATTAATCGTGACCTTCGCCAGACGCGGTCACCATGTTCCCGAAAATTTCTTAACCTCATCCGCCCACATAATTTTCTGGCGCCCCCTGCTACGCTTGCCTTCTCTTGGAATCCACTCCGTTACCCTTAAGGACCAGCGGTTATCTCGCCTTCGCGTCAAACAACAACTAATATGGATGAAAGCACACAAAACAAAACAAATTAAAAACTCCGAGACACGGTGTGTATGCTTCTGATTATCAGAGAGAATATAAGAGAAAATATGAGAAAAAAAGGTTAATTAATTCTTGAATACTTTTCCACGTACACAAGTGTGACACAGAGAAATGTCACCCATGAAAAAAAAAATTGTTTCACTTATTATTCCATTAGCAACATAGACCTCAATGTTTTCTTTATCTTGAGCAGCGATGGCTAGGTTAATAATTTAAAGATGCCTGGATATTCATTCAATCAATTTCTTATTTGCGTACACGATATATGACCACCATAGTTGGTGTGAGATCGGAGCACCTGTATTTTATCTTCCCTAAGAAGATATGGAGTGTATTTTTTTTGCATTGAACCTCAAGATTTGAACGGTCTAACGTATACTGATGCGCGATTTCAAGAGATAATCTATATTTGAATAGCTTCCTGATCTCTGGTATACCATATAAACAATATGGTATGCTGTGAAAGGGAAACACAAACTTTTCTGTTGCAGTGCAAGAGCCCGAAGCTCCATTGCATAAAAATCAGTTCTCACACAGAAATATAAAATTTTGTCGTTCTGATCGACTTGTTAGCGGCCTGAGAGGCATTTTCCATCGAGAAAAAGAGCTGCATAGATCAAATGAAGAATCGCACTTTTCAGCACAGTTCAGTAATAGCAGGATCAATCTGTATAATGGGTCCACTTGTATAACTTGCTGTCTGGCGCCAACTTCAGAAAGGAAGCCAAAATGATTAACCGCCTGAAAAGGGGCTATTTTCGTTAGTACGCATGCGATATTTTGAGGCAAAAAGAAAAATTAACGAAGCTTCCCACATGTGTCTTGAACTTTCTGACAAAAAAATTGAAACCGTAAGAAGGCTGAAAAATCGCTCGATATAACACAAACCTCTCATGATAATATCAAGATGACAAGCCCTCACAAAAACGCATGCATTGTCTACCGAATCTCTAAAGAGTAGGACTATAAGTTTTCAGAATGTTATCTGCGCTGTGTAAGATCTGGCGTTCAAAAGCGCAGAAAAGAAAGAAAACATACTTTGCAATTAGAAAAAAAAATATGTTTTCTGTAAACAGCATGCTTGTAAATAATATATTGCCCACAACGTGTGAAAAACTATTCCCAGGTCTTGTCTGCTTGATAATATAGGCTCACCAGAGCACGAATACTCTTCCGATAGATGAAAAAAAAAAACATTGCCGTTCGCACCAAAGGTGCCGTTTTACAGAGTAAGAGACGCCAAAGAGTAATGGACACGCGAAAGTCCGGTTAGTGTGAAATTTCTGTCTCTTTGGTAGTCGATTTTTTATCGGAATATACCTCCGTTCACTTTAATTTCAAGGTCATGCGAGCGAATCACAACTTGACGAAGTGTGAGCCTTACCCATGGTGTCCATTCCGGATCCGTTTCAATTGTAACATGAAGCGACAAGATTCTGTGCGTCCTGCACTTGATGAATATTCTGTACTCTTCCTCTGAAAAAAGAAGGAACTTGAAGTAAGGATAATTTCGCCTGCAATGCTCATGTACGTAAAACAAGTCTTCGAAGAGGAGTGTTGGCCATTAGCAGATTTTCTGCATATCTGAGGTGTACACTAAGTGTTTTGATTGCAGACACGCTGCAATTTCAACACTTTTCAGTGCCTTCAGTAGCTTTACTGGGTGTCTTATCGGTCAGATACGAGGCCGTCAGTTTCTTAGGCACGTCTGATTTTGTGATCTATTTAGGGTGCTGCGGGAGACACAGTGCACTGTCACTCTCAGACCAGCCTTAATTATGCATATTCTGTGGCAGACAACAGTGCGTTGACGCAGCCTTTGCGCAGCTATAGCTGTGTGCCCAGCACTCCTGGGCATGCGTGTTGGTCGCCCTAGCACACTTCAGAAGCGCTTATAACTGCCACCGCGCAAAAAACAGCCTGAAGGAATAAAAGTGCCCCGCTGTGTTCACTGCCTTGACGGCCGTATTGCACACGCGTCGCGCCATCGCGGGGAGCATGGGGAGGCCGAGTGCTCAGTTTCAAAAAGGAAGCAGGTAATGAGGAACGACCAGCAGGGCTCTTACGGTGTACCAGCAGGTCTTCAAGGAACACGGATAGATGACGATGAATCTGCATCTGTCGCCAAAGGGCGCCAAAGTGCAAGGCTTTTGTTTTCGACTCAAGGTCTTGTCAGACCGATTTCTGAAATATTTCACCCTAAAGAAGCCCACCACAAGTCAGGGATGTGCTTGTACCAATTGCTTTTGTATATGTGCTTTACTGTGCTAAAAATAAGCCTCTTGATCATAATATTCGACTATATTCTAATAAGAAAGAAATTGACCAAGTGAATTCTCATAAGTTTCTAGGAGTTCGCTTCCGCAGTGACTTGGGCTGGACTGATCACGTCTACAGTATGCACATACGAATATCAAGATTGTTTGGGTTAATTCAACGACTTCGTTATCTTCTTCAATCCATGTAAAAACACTTATATTTTTCTCTTATTCATTCTCATATTGCGTATAGTATCTTAGTGTGGGGAACATGTAATAAAACTAACTTGGATAGGTTGTTCTCTCTACAAAAAAGAGCCTTGCGCATTTTGGGTAGATATCCTCCTAGTACTAATGACATGTTTACCTCTCCTAAGGTGTACCGTTTTTTCTATTCTACAAGAACTACTTAGCACTCCTAATCTACCAAGAAATAAAACATGACTTGGAATCCTTTTCTCGTTCTTATTTGAATAGAGAAGTCACACATAACTTGCTCACCATTTCTTTTATTGGTTTAGGCCTCGCACTAATTACGGCACCCAGCCTACAGATCACCAAATAACAGTTTTATGCAACTCATGTCCAACATTAATTGCTGGTGCCCAGGAAAGTGTCACCATTCACCAATTCAAGAAGAAAATGAGCCATCTTTTGAACACCCCCGTGCGAAATTTTGTTATGCATACCTGCTGCATTCATTTTTACTCCAACTGTTCTTTACTGTTTCTACTATGTTCTGTTGTGAATGTGTTTTTTTTCTAGTCCAAATGCTATCGCTCATTGCTGATGACTTCTCAGTATTATTTTCTGCCTGATCAGTGTTCGTGCAATTGCTTACGTCGAATTCGTGTCCCGCTGCGTTTGATGTAGCATTGTTCTCACTGATATGTCACTCTGTACCATTTGCACTGAAGTGTAATGCGGGTGTTAGGCCTCGTCAGGCGATATCGTAGTCTCATTTAGCCTCTCCACGCGGACACCATGTATTGTTGTCCGAAATAAATGAAATGAAAATGAAATGAAATTTCTGGCCTTGAGGTGGCAGCAATCGTAATACCAGTCTTCACAGGAGCATGTGGGTAGCGGACTATGTCGTGCCCTGTTCGATGAGTTGGTTTGGGATTCGCCATAGGCCAGATTATGAACGCGTCCTGCATTTGCTTCTCTAGACTGGGCACTACGCCGCATTGAAATAGCGCGTCTCGTGATGGGAACAACGGCACATCACTGACACCGGTTCTGTTGCCACTGAAAAAAAACGACCCCGTAGCCGCCTGCTTTATATCACAAAACTGAATTGGTTGTTTCTTAACGCCGCTACGCCATATCGAAACGCACCTAATCGTAAACATAATATTTGAAATTGGAATATATAATCATAGGTATTTTACTAGTTAGCTGGAATTAGAAAAATACTCCGAGGAGCGCAACCCGACGGCGACAAGTTGTCGTTGCTTTCACCTGCTACGGTGCGGCGCTCTTTTTCATTCCTTGGTGCAAGTTACGTGGCACACTTCCTAGAACACCTGAATCGATTCAAAGGAACTTAACCTTGCATTGCACGAGAGCCGCTTGCAGTGCGAAAGTGTCCTGCAAGGCTCCAGCAGTGCCTCACGCATTGACACAAATGTTCAACTGACTTTTTTTTCACAGAAAAATCACAGAAAATTAAACAAAAGTTTTCACGTCAGCCTACTTTTTCACCCTTTGCATTGTCCTCAAATGATCATAAAATATCACGTAAATTAATGTTTTTTTAAGTGCCTCTGCAGCCGGGCGCAGGTACACATGCATGGGGTACAAGTTTTGGCAATACTAATCTTTTGTAGTTGCTGATTTTGTTGTAGAGCAGAAGCATTTGCGTTCTCGTATACTCTGTAAAAAAAGAAAATTCAGGGGTGCACTTTGTTGACCTAAAGTGCGGTAAGGCGAAAGCCTTAAGCGCGGTGTTGCTGCTTGTGTCACTGATGCGTTGTTAAGACGTTAGGCTTCGCCTCTAAAAGTGAAACGCGACAGCGTCTTGCAACGCTGCCAGGGAGTTCATAGAACGCCATCGCCCGTTCGGTTCTACGCCTTGTTCGTGAGTAAATTGGTTTTTGAGGAAAGGAAATGTATCTGTCTCGCATATCTGGGTGGACACCTAAACCTCACCGTAACGGGAAGGGAGGAAGATGGGAGTGAACGAAGACGCCATATTCACTAGACGCGCCTTTGTTCATTATAAACCATCGAGCTGGCATGGCGAAGTGTATTCCGGACAGCTCTTAGTTGAGAACACACTGCCAATATCGTCTAAGCTGTAGTCGGTAACAAATGCATTCAGCATTTCAGCACTCTTATCTCTAAATTTTCTACACTTAGCTCTGTCAACAGCCATTCACACGCAATTGAAGTCCCCAAGAACAACCAAAATTTTGTCGCACTTGAACCATGACTCCAAGGATTCAAAAAAATTCTGACGCTCTCTTTCCACATTCGGAGCATATACACAAATAACACGCCATAACACGCCAACATAATTTCGAAACGGTGAAATCAACAACCAAAAGACGGCCACTTTCACAAGAAAAAACCGACTCCACACCTATACCCAAAGTGTTGCGAATAAATAAGAGGCATCCACCAGATGTACCTACAGAATGGCAAACGCACACATGAAAATTTGCCTGAAAAGGAACCACCATGCGGCCGGCATGTTACTCTGACTCTATCTTAGACTCGTGGACTGCTATCAGGTCTAGATCATTGTCTAAAAGAAGGCGGGGAAGCTGGTATTGCCGCCTTCTTGCTCCAAGCCCTCTGATATTCAGTGTGGCTACACGAAGCGGTGTGTCCAGCTTAAATACCATGTGTTATAGAGAGAGAAAACACGCTTCTGACCGTCGCGTTCCTACCTCCGTGGTCGGTGTGGCTTACGTCGGTGGACGGTCCACATCGTCCGCATGACCATGCGGCTTCCCGAGGAAACGTCCGGTGGCGATTGGAAGCACGTCGGAGGAGCAACCAAAATTTTTTGGGGGGGGGGGATCACAGACACATCGCCGCTGCCGGATCATCTTGAAGGTGATCGACGAAGAGTTGACATTCACACCATCACGGTCTCACTAGAGCTACGGAGGCGGTTTACCCGCCTGCCGCGTGTCGGCCGAAAAGTTCGGCCGTGGCCTTAGCGTCTAGCGTCTGACTCCCGATGTCTTCGGCGGCGGTTCATCATTGCCCCCATCAGGCGGCATCTTCTCGCCTACGCTCTCGTCATGTGACCGCTTCGCAGCTGTCATAGCGGCCTCTTCCTTGCTTGTGTCCATGGCGGCGTTGTCATCACTCTCCACGCTGCTCGGGGTGTCGAATGCGACTTCCGTCGCGTCCGTCACCTTGCCACTGTCGTCTTGTTGAGAGCCATGCTCCACTGATGCTGCAGCTGCTATTTGACTGGTCGTCGTCGTCACCTTTTTCTGAAGAGGCGTCAACGTAGGTCCATCTTTCACAACTGGTTGCCCAGTTGTTTTGGCTGCCTCTTCCGCGTCTACTTCATCCATGAGATGCTCGGACGCATCTTCACTGGTCCCAGGTCCTGCAATGTTCGCGTAAGTGCGAGAACACTGGCCTTCTTCATGGCCAAAACGCAGACAGGTTCCGCAACGCGGGACTCGGCACTCCCGACAAATGTGGCCCGTACTTCGGCAGCGAACACACAAAGGGGGTCTTCCGGGTACCACAACGAGTGCCAACTCACCGCCGACGTTCAGCTGGTGAGGCAAATTGTCAAGTTTAACACCGGCCTTCAACTTCAGGGTGACGAGCCTTGTGGTCGACCCCTTCTCTGAGACGCCTTTCACGCGCCAGCGTTCCCGGGCCACTTCTGCGACCTTCCCGTACGGCGCAAGGGCGACACGCACGTCCTCGTCGGGCACGTTATGGAGCAGCCAATGGAGCTTGAGGCGCACGTCCTGGTTCGTCGGGTCGATCACTAAGCAGCGGCGTTCCTTCACGAGCAGCTCACCGACGCCTGCAATCTTCCGCGCTGCATCGGCATCCTTCATTGTGATAGCCCAGACGTGGCTCGTGCGATACGCCCCCAGGGCGATAACGTCAGGGAGCAGCGCATGCTGGGCTAACGCGTCTCGGAAATCTTCCATCCGGTAAGGGTGGGCCGTGATGTTGGCGAGCAAAAAAAAACGGTATTTAAAACAAAACGCCCTGTAGGCAGACCTGGCAGAACAACCTGGTAGGAACTTTCCTGTTCAGTAACCCTGTTTTCGCGGCCAGACAAGGCCGCTGAAGCCGCTCCTACGGAGCCCATGATCGCACGCCCGAACACTGCGGTGGCCGGAAGTGAATACGCTTGCCAGAAAGAAATCAGAAAGATAAGATACGGAGACGTAATTACCAGCGATCTAGGAGATATTCAGAACGTCTTTCTGGACCACTTCACGGAACTTTTTAGTAACAAGCGCCAGACTGTAGAAGGTTTTCATGTAAACTTCTTACAATTGATGCCAACACTTGAGGATGAAATCAAGCAGCGCCTAGAGCTGCCTCCGACCTTGCAGGATATAGAAAAAGCAATAGACGACCTACCATCCGGGAAAGCACCTGGGCCAGATGGGTTGAGTGCTATATTCTTCAAAACATTCAAACACTTTGTCACTCAACTGATGTTCAAAGTATTATCAGAAGCTGAAGAAAATAATCAAGTTCCGTTGTCTTTTACTACCTCCCACATTGTTTTAATTCCCAAGACTGATGACACGGAGAAACATATGTTATGGGGTACTATAGACCAATTAGCCTCACAAATGTGGATTACAAGGTGTCCATGAAGATTTTAGCCAGCAGATTGCAAAGTGTAATCGCCAAGTTAGTTGGGCCGCATCAAACCTGTGGCATCAAAGGTCGCAGCATTGCCGCAAATATACATGTTGCACGAAGCGTATTAGAATGCGTTGACGCGCTTGGCAGTCAAGTAGCTATGATGCAGCTAGATTTAGCAAAAGCTTTCGACCGTGTTTCTCATGACATTCTTTTCTCCATTCTAGAGCATGCGAACCTGGGCAGCGTAATAGTAGAAGGGGTAAAAATGGTTTACGGAAATTGTACGACGCGAAGTATAGTTAACGGCGAACTTACCAACAGCCTCATAGTACGCTCGTCGGTGAGACAAGGATGCCCGCTCTCTCCCCTGCTTTTTGCAGTACATATCTTGAGCCGTTGTGCTTGGCCATTCTTAACAGTGACTGCATTTCTGGATTCAAGCTTCAGGCAGCCGAAGTGAAAATCCTTGCATACGCGGACGACATAGCGGCATTTTGCAAAAACAGAGACTGCATTCGTGAAGCTACGAATGCGGTCGAAAAGTTCTGCGACCAAACTGAATGTCAGGTAAACTGGGGAAAAGCTCCTCATATTCACATGGGGAATGGGATGTTTCGCCAGTTTTTTTTTCTCGACTGCAATGGACTAACTTACCGACGTGGTACCTTGGGGTGCCCCTAAAAATTATCGCGATCCCAGCACACACTGGAACGAATAGACGTTAAAGGCAAGAGAGAAAGCGGACGCGTGGCAAGGAAGGCAGCTGTCAATCTTTTCACGTGCCTTTGTTTGCAATGTTTTCTTGATTTCTAAGATATGGTACGTGAAGAATGTGCTCTGTGCGTCGCACAGAAATATTCAAAAAATCCATCGAGTGTTTGCAGTTTTTCTTTGGGCGTCGACCTGGGAGAAAAGCAGGCGAACAAACTTGTTTATTTCAGTCAAAGGCGATGGCGTTGGACTGGTTCATTTGTTTTTGCGTCTAGTGATGTTGCGCTTTATTTTCCTTCGTGATCAAAATGACATATTTTTGAGAACTGTTATGCAAATGTGGCTGCAAAGGCTGCTCCCCGGAATCATAGTGTCATCGTGTGAAAGCATGTGTGGTGCTGTAAACGGATATTTGCGTGAGGTTGTCCTTTCCTTCAGTTTGTTGGAAGTGCGTTTTTCACTAGAATACCTGCATATCGTTCGCAAAAAGAAGCTGTATAAGGATATGGTGTATATTATGCTGCCGCCACCTTTGTATCGTGCACCTTACTGTGGAGGCCCAGGGCAGGATATTTTAAAACATGTGAAAAAGATGCCGGTCCGGCCGACAGTGATAACATTCTTTTTGAAATTGCACTCTAATACACTACCCGTTAAAACCTGGCTCCATGAAAAAGGAATCTTTGTCCCATGGACAACAAATTGCCTGTTATGTAAGCAGCCGGAGACAATTGAACATGTTTTCCTAGACTGCTGGGACGCCATATTTTTCTGGGATGTCCTGCAGAGAACCATCAAGAAAGAACTACCACTGCACCCTTATGGTATCAGATTTCTACCAGTTGATCGCAAATAGGTACCCTATAACTTATTAATGCTTCTTGGCCTGCACAGCTTGTAGAAAACGCGAATCCAAGTAAGGCATGCGGATATAAACACTCGTAGTACACGTGAGAACTTTGTTGAAAGTGCTGTTTATCTGCGGGAATGTTACCAGGCGCAGCGTGACCCACCCCAGTGGGTAACACTACTAGATGACCTAGTGAAACTTAAGAAATTTTAACTTCACCCGTATCAGCTCAAGTGTAGCTGAAGTGTTCTTATTGTTTTCATGTCATTCTCGAAAATAAAGAAAAGAAAGCTGGCATGGCGAAGTGGTTAGCATGCTCGTCTCGCACTTTGGTGACCGGGGTTCGATTCACGAACACGACCAATTTCCTACTCGGTTTTATTTATTTATCTGGCCTGACTAGAAGGGTTAATAGGCTAATTGGGTAATTGAACAGTTAACTAAACTCAGACCTACTTACTTGGAGCATCACTATACGATCCCTTTGATTGCTTGCATGGTTACAGCGAAAGTACAATTGGCCTCGTTTGAAATTCGTGCAATGTGACCTCACGACCCTTTCGACCAATTGAAAAGCTTGACACTTCTGTCGACAACTCCTGCTTACAACTATGAGGCATTAAAGGCTTCCGCCTTAATATTGGAAATGTCCGCGATTTTGCATACGACTGTTTTCTTGTGAGAGCATAAATGTTTTTACGAATCAAGTGATCTGAGTCCTCTGCGCACTAGTATCTATTTACAGAAGTCACAGTGAAGGAAACAACTAACCCTTCGGCTTCCTTAAAGCAGAAACATGACTACGATTGTCTTAGGGCGCAGGCTCTTTTCATTATTCTACCAGAGGCGTATAATAGCCCCCGAAAAGTATTTCTGGCAACGCCACTGGTTCCAATCATCTCCATCCAATCATTTTATTTATTTTATTTACAGAAGACTGCTGGCTTTATTGCAAAACCTTAAGCAGGAGTGGATGTAAAATACACTTTGACAAGAAGAAAACCTTCTTGAGGCACACGCAACTCAGCACACAATACCGAAAAAATATCTCATAGGATATCTCATAGGATAAATAGGAATATCTCATATATTCCTAAGCACGGTTTTCACGCAAGAAAGCTTAGTGCACAGCCTTTACCTAAAAATCTCATATACGAGTCGGACAGGGGCTCAAATTGCAGTTTGAACAGCTCACTGTATTCACGCGGAAGTCCAAAAGCAACGCCCTACAATCATGGAACAGATCAGATGGAGCATAGAAGGTGTAACAATCAGATGGAAAGAGAAGCCCTTCGCGGGCAGTCGGGGTTTCTCTGTGTTCTTGCCATTTTCGTGGAGAATATGTATTGGCTGTGCGTCCGGTGCGGTGTGATGTGAAAGTCTTCACATTCGGCTGCTGGCGCGTAGTGCTATTGCGTAGCTCACTTGTTGCGGCGTTGAAGAAAGGGCAAGTGCTGTCAGTAGCTTTCACCAGCAGCAAACAGCTCCTGAAGGTGGGCTGCGTTCACTGCGCTAGCGCTTTCATTACGAGAGTAACTGCAGTAGGCAGCGCGATCTGGGTCCTCGCTATTCCGTGGTTCTTGTTGACAGTAATGGTTCGTGGAGTCAGACTCCAAGCCGATTCCCGGTGCCGCTTCCGTCTCCCACCTTGGCTGTCTGGCTGCTTGAAAAAATCACTCGTGGTTGCAAGCAGGAAATAAACGGCAGGCACCCATTCAGACACACAGCACAAGATTCCAAGAGTTTTACCGCCGGCTAAGTTTTCGGAACGGGCTACTTTTCCCACTTGCCAGGTTTCTACACGGTCAACGGAGCGCACGCCGAAGAACTTGTCAGCGTTTGAGGGCTGTCATTTTGGTGTTCGCAAGGCTGGTAAGCAAAATCCCGGACCTCACACGTCACAAGAGAGGGAGAGTGAAAAGTGGAAGAACGTTCCGGTTGGCTACCCTGCACTGGGGGATAGGGATGAGGGGAGCGCAAAAGGATAAGAGGAAGTAGAGCAATGCGGTGCGGGAAAGCGCGACCAGCAATTACACACGCACTGAAAGTCAGAAGCTACCGCAGCTGCAGCCTGTACACCTTAAGGGCTACCGAGCGCTGCTACCTGAGTAGTACATATCGACAGTCCTCCATCACTTACACAAGGCAGTCAGATAGCGCAGACGTTCTACATCACAACAAAAGCCGAAGAAACCACCAGTCGATGTCATCGCTTTTTTTTTGTTTATTCCACCGCACAAGAACGGAAAAACAGAGGGCAGTCCATCTATTGCTGTGGATGTTCACTGCACTCGTGCCCTGCAGCCGAATTTCTTGCCAAGTCTGATTGCGCATTCTCATGCCCACATGGCGTCTTCCGCACTTCACGCAGGAAAAAATCTTGAGGTTTCGTTGCTCCTGTTTCTTCGACAGGGGTCACTTTCAGCCTGGTGGTTGATTCGTTCGTTCGGCCAAGTGGCCAACTTTGCTGACGCACACATGCAGCAGGACGCTCACGCATATGTAAATGCGCTGGCTGGTCATGCACACGACACTGGCTACCAGTTTGACTGGGGCAATGCCTCCATCTTATCTAAGGAAAGAAACCTGACGACGCGCCTTCTGCTGGAATCGCTGTTCATCCAAACAACACAAGCAACATTAAACAAGAACGCTGACCCCGTGCCAGGCATCTGCGCCCGATCTTTACGTCACATTCTCCGGATATAAATTCGCCACCGCTCTTGTCCTGCTCACTGTGAACAAGAAACCCGTACGGGTTTCGAAACATCTTTTTTTTTTCGACTATGGTCAGTGACTGCTACTTCACTTCATTGCATCACCATGCCTGACCAGACGGATTTCCGTCGAACTCTTGACTACATGTACGTTGCCAGGAGCCTTTGGAAAGCCGTAGGTTCAGGGCTTAGAGGGTGTGCAGGTTGTTCATTTGCGCGAAAGCTATCCTGTGGTTGCAATTTTCGCTGTTTTCCATCATTACTTTCGCATTTTCAGACTTCATTTTTATGTTGTAGAAGTCTAAAAAAACCTTGCCGTCTTGACGATGCAAGGAAACGCCTGATGAAAAACAATTTTTCGGCCTTTTCTATTGAGTTGGTGGTTTTAACGATCGAGCCAGTCAACTATCCATAAGTTACGAATAGCTTGTCGATTATTCGAAAACTACGTTTCCTACAACATAAGACAGCTCCTCTCTAATTCCTTTAAGTTATATAGTCACAGAATCCTAGGACACGCCTCTTCAACAAGCATCATGGCAGCACTCAATATAGGCGCCACCTGAGAACACCAGAGGGCACTGCTCTCCTTGGTACGCAAAAAAAAGGGGGATGCCTGCTAAGAGCTCGAGGAGAAGAGGATAAACGAGCAAAAAAAACATAACTGAGGAAGAAAAGTTAATTAACGGGAGAAAAGGTGTCCTACGCGAAAAACGCATCGCGGTACTGCACATTACAGCGTCAAGTTTCGTTCAATGTGGCGAATTTCCTGTACTTCGAAGTGGGGTTCGCGGTGCCTAGGCTGCACAGTCCCGCCTGAAAGTGCTTCGTAATTCGCATCCGTAACGCGGCGCACCAGTCCGCATGGTTCAAAACAGTTTCATATCTCCTTTTCACGGGAGATTTGGCGGCGACGGGTTCCACAATGAAGCTTGGTATCCAGGATTTCAATTGTTGTGCGGATGAAGAAGGCAAGCTGGCATGCAAGCTTTGCTCGTAGCGTTGAGCAGGTTGCTCGGCGCGCGGTTTGAAAAAGAGGTCATCAGAGCGGAGGAAACCATTGCCCTGAATATCGCCTGAAATTTACGTCTGTATTTCAGACACAATGGTGAAAAGAGAGTTGTCTCTTGGATGGACGTGTTTAAGCGCATGTCACGAACGGGTTAGCGTCGTCCCACATTGCGATCGCATCCGCTGCGGTTCTGTTAAGTCTTCCTCAGTTGGTTCGTCCATGGGTGTAAATGTAAACTGGAATTGGTTTTGAGGGGACGAAAAGGAGCAGTAACTGTCAGACATATCTAGGTGCACACACGAACCGCACAGTAAGAGAAGAGATAAAGGAGAAAGCAAAAGACGCAAGGAACAAAGAGGTGCCGTAGCGGAGGTCTCCGGAATAATTTTTACCACGTGGGTATCTTTAACGTGCAGTGACATCGCACAGCACACGGGCGCCTTTTGCGTTTCGCCTCCAGCGAAACGCGGCCGCTGCGGCCGGGTTTCAACTCGGGAACTCCGGCTCACTACCCGAGCGCTCTAACCATTGGTGCAACGCGGTGATTGGGAGTGGTTTTGCCATGGCTCGTGCGGCTAAGCTCGAACACGTCTTTCACAAGTTGTGCTGTAGACGCAGTGCCTCTGTCGGTGATTCAATGTGACGCAGCACCAAGACACAAGAGCGTGTGGCGCCCAAAAACAAAAAAGAGGACTGTCGGAGATGATGTGGCCACGATGAGCATCCTTGGACTCCTCTAACCGTGTCGCGACTATTACTCGTTCGTTAACGGCAGATGACAAAAAGAATCGGCCCAGGGGGTCAACGTCGACTTGGCCAAGGGGCGTCCGAGCAAGTGAGACAGGTTTCAGGAGCAGGGGTTTGGGCCACTTACGGCATCTGACATAGCGGTCGAAGGCATCACCATGTTACGGCCAGTATTACCATAAGTGCTCTTTGGTAAGTGTGCATGCAAATGCCCGGAGATGAGCTCATCGCGACAGGAGACACATACTTGTCGCGATGACTGCGAAAACATTGCTTGGGAGCAGATGTGTCTGTCCTCAGTCCGAAATGAGAGGGCGAGGAGGAGAGTACTTCGATGGAGCACACGGCGGAGAAGAGTGAGCCTGCAGCGGCGCGCACCACTCGGAAAATTACGCAAGTAGTCTGTTTTTAGTCTTTTTCTGTCCTCTTCTGTTGTGCCAATGGTTCTTCAGTTGGCTAAAACGCGTTACAACCACCGAGGCTACAACCGCACGCGTCTACATATGATTTGCAAGGGTCGTTACTTGCGAACAGTACCGGTCACAATCGCTTGAATTATTTCTCTTGTCTCCGTACTCAATACCCACACTTTCCTCAAAGCTTATTTCTTTGTATATTGAGGTTCATCTGAAGCTCGTTTTTCTCCTCACCAAATTACCAAGTTTTCAGAATTTCGTCACCTGCTTTTCTTCCTTTTTTACTCCCAAACGGATAGCCATGTTAGTTCGAGAATGCGAGCACGCAGGAAGAGACGCATTACTGAAGATGTTATTTCTGGACGTAGCGGAAGACAACTTCCGTGCCTTAGCTCATTGAAGTATGCGATTCCTCTGCACAATAGAGCGCAGTCATACAACTGCGTCTGCATCGCGCGTCTTGAGAGTGCTGGCTGGGTCGAGGTTAAATTTCAAAGTGATTTATTGGTTGATACTTGCGGGTGCCAAAAAATTAGCAGGCAAGCCAACTCTCCCTGTTAGTCCCCAAAACAGCGTGTTTTCTTCACTTAGCAAGCCACCATTACGTAAACGTTTATCTGTTAAATGCGTCACTGCTCACGCCGGTTAGGCTTAGCGCTGCAGCTTCGTAGTTCTGTTTTAGAATTGTTTTGGCTTTGAGCAGTCCTTTCGACCTGCACTGTCTGGCTGACCAAGAAGAACACAATGGGCGAATACGTGAATAATCGCAGTACCCGGTTAGAGAAGCCCAACATTGGCAAGAGTAGGATGAATAGCACGTTGGCGTTCTGGCTTTGCGAATTGTGAAACAGCCGAATATACATACGTGTGGAATGTTAAACCCGGCCTGCGTAACCGAAAGCTAGGCACGCGACATGTGGGCCGTCTGAACGCCTTGGCATCTGACTGATGCAGTAGTGTCGACGGTTTCGCTTTTCCGGTACATGTGTCAGGTGCCCCGCTACAGGCAGGATCGCCTGCTATTCCGTGGTCTTCGCAGAACGTGTGCAAGCGCTCTGAGAGGCGGCTGAATGCCAAGGCAAAAGCCGTGGTTCGGGTTACAAAAAGAGTGACGTTGGGGCCTCCCTATTTTTTTCATACCATCATATTTCAGAATAGTGGGACGGGAGAGGGTGCTTTGAGCTCCACTCTCCTTCGATAGTCACCTACCCGGTTCGCGGCACCTATGATTCGTCTATGAATGCTCTAGAAATCTCATGGACCTTCAAGTAAGTCCCCACGTGCAGCATCATACGACATGAGTGGGCACCGGAGTAGCAACACCAACATGTTCTACATTCCACCTTTCTGCACTTCGCAGGCGTTCCTGGCGTCTTTTCTGCTTTGGTCAGCGCTTGCTACCGTTCCTTCACCAAGCCATTCAGATTGCGTGGCATCGCCCAACCACCACGCCGGTCCCGATATCTACGTCCCGCTGCACCCACCCGGACCGATGCGCCCATCATACGGCGCATATACGTCACCCACGATGACGTCAATTCCCTGCGCCTATTTAAACTCCTGGCCGTGCGACACCGTCTTCAGTGGGCCCCGGAGTAGCAACACCAACATGTTCTACATTCCACCTTTCTGCACTTCGCAGGTGTGTAAGCCTTTTAGAGCGCAGCTCTTTGGCGTCCGTTCCTGGGTTTCGCGTCGTCGTCGGCGTCAGCCTCGTAACCAGCTCCGCCCCCCTTTCACCCCCCCAGCGCTATCGGCGTCAGCGGCATCAGTCAGTCGCTGCTATCTCTTCCCTCCTCCCTTTATCGTGTTGTCCGCTTGCTGCGCGCGCTTCTGCCCCCAACGTTTGCCGCTGGGTGTACACGCCGCCCCCCTCCCCCCTCTTCCTGCGAGTCTCCGGTTGTCAAAGCGCCGGCTCGAACTTAATTCCTTTCTTCGCTCCTCCTCCAATGCAACCCCTGTGCGGTGGCAATCAGAGAGCCAGATCGGTGGCGGCGGATCTGTTTATGTGCACCGCCCGAGCCGAAATTGCGAATACCTGTGAAAAATAAAAAAAAAATTCTGTGATAGCGCATACATGTGTTGCTTGATTTCTTTGCCTCAATCTATCGAAAAGGTGAAACAGCTTATTTGCTGCGCTCAAATTTCGCATTAGGAAGTAACGTAATCGTCGGTAATTTTTTTTTCCTTGTACGCTAAGAGAAGCGATGATATCTGCTTATTACTGCTCCCGAGCCCACAAGTGCTTTCTGAAATTATTTGCGAGTGCTTTCATATGTCTGTGCTCTTACTTTGCTGCGGCGACATCGAATCCAATCCTGGCCCTAACACGCGCTCTGAATCCAATCTAGAAACACTAACTTTGCCTGACGAACCCTCGGAACAGATGGCCGCTATCTTCAAACTTAACTGCTCAAGGACATTCAGCTGCGATCTGTCCAGTCCTCTAAGTGCCAGACAGAATTGGTGGCCGATGTTAAATCAATCAAAGCTAGCCAAAAAAATATTGAATCTAAGATTGGCTGCATCCAAGAAAGACTTGATGCCCGTGAAGAAAAAACAAAGTGCTTTGATGACTTTGAAGAGCAGGTTACGGATTTCGAAAAATCTTTGGAAGCCCGCAATGCTGAGCTTGATGCTATGAAATCTCGCTTTGCCGACCTAGAGGACAGATCACGAAGAAGTAACGTTATTTTTCACGCTTTCCGTGATTCTCGGGAATCATGGGAGGAATCTGAAGCCCTTGTCGTCAACATGTTAACAAGCCTTCACGTCAGTTTACCCGACATGGCAATTGAACGCGCTCATTGTCTCGGTTCATACTCGCCTAACAAATGCCGTCCCATCGTTGCAAAATTCAGCCACTACAAAATAAAAGAAAAAGTGTTTTCCGTACGCAGTGAACTAAAAGAAAAAGACATAGCAATATCTGATGACTACTCATCCGCCACCCGTCATGCACGAAGTAAACTGATAGCCTTTGGTAAAAGTTTGCCAGGAACACCCCTCTTTCATCTGCGCTACAACAAATTATCAGTAAACAAGAAACTCTACATGTACGACCATGCAAGTGACGGCGTGACAGAATGCGCCTCACAAACACATGTTGATACGCAACAGGGCCTTTCATCCCCTGGCAGTGCGTAGCAAGGCGTGAGGGGCAGTGGTGGTCGTTTATCCCCTGTATCAGTCCTGTTCACTAACATTCGAAGCATTAAAAACAAACACGACTCGTTCACTTCTGCAGTAGACACCTGTAACCCAGATATCATTGTACTTACTGAAACTTGGCTGCATGCGCATGTTCGTGACCACGAAATTTTTTTAACCGCTCATAACTTCTCCTTTTATCGCTGCGACCGCACGATAAAAGAAGGGGGCGGTGTTCTTCTGGCTATTAACAAAAACTTACCCTCTAAGCATATTAGTATTACTACGAACTTGGAGATAGTAAGGGCAATTATTGAAATAAACTTCCAAAAAATTATAATTGGCGCATGCTATCGTTCTCCTACTCACTCTGCCTCCTTTGTTGACGAATTACAAATCGCCATCAACATCGTCATAACACGCCATCCTTTCTTGCCCCTGTTTTTGCTTGGCGATTTCAATATTCCAAACATTGCATGGTATAACGAACCCATTATCATACGCCCTTTTTCCGCGTTAGCAAAAGATTTTCTTGACTTGTGTGCATTATTCACTTTCAGTCAACTAATAACACAGCCTACCAGAACCTCACCACACGTTGCTACTACTCTTGACCTACTGCTAACTACTCGGCCCGAATTTATTTCGAACATTTGTTATTTACCTCCCCTGAGCGACCATTCACTGATTAATTTCAACATCAACACTTCACGGCCAAAAATCAGAAAGAAAACAAAGATCATTCGCGACTACAAGAAAGCAAATTTTGATTCCATTAACAAAGAGCTCTGCACATTTCTTGATACCTTCCTCACGGATTTCGACGACCGCAGTGTGCAAGCAAACTGGAACATGTTTATGGATAAAACCACTGAATTAACAGAAAAGTTTATCCCTACGTACACTGTCTCCTCCGACGGTCACGCTCCCTGGTACAACACTCACATAAAGCGCTTATCTAACAAAAAGAAACGCTTATATAGATCAGCAAAAACGTCTGCTAACACTGCAAAATGGGCAGCTTACAAACGTGCATCTAACGACTACATCACAGCCCTTAGGGCTGCAAGCGATAACTTTTTAAAAATCACATTGCCATCTATGCTATCTACTGACACGAAAGAGTTTTGGCGCACCATTAACCCAAAGAATGACGACATAATAACCCTTGTTGATGACGCTGAAAATGCCATCTCACCTACCGATTCTGCATCCATCTTTAATGAGGTTTTTACACGCAACTTTTCGAAACCCACCCATGCCACTCATCCAACTACACACTCTTACGACTTTGCTGTAATGTACCCTTTAACCATTGAACCAGTCGGCGTAGAAAAAGTCATCACATCACTGAAACTTTCATCTGCTCCTGGCTGTGACCTCATTAATCCAAAGTTTCTGAAAAACACTAACTCATATTGTTCCGTTATACTTTCAAAGATTTTTCAGCAATCACTTGACAAAGGTTCACTGCCTGCTGAATGGAAAGTTGGGAAGGTGATTCCACTCCACAAATCAGGTACGAAACATTGCCCACTTAACTATCGGCCCATTTCCTTAACCAGTATACCATGCAAAATTTTTGAACATATCCTCTTTTCTCAGATTGCCAACTTTTTAGAAGCGAACTCATTTTTTTTCACAATTTCAGCACGCTTTCGCAAAACATACTCATGTGAAACCCAACTAGTCTCGTTCACGCATAAACTGCACCTAATACTTGATCACTCTTCAGCAGCTGACTTAATATTTTTAGATTTTTCCAAAGCATTTGATAAGGTGTGTCATAGTTTATTAATCTATAAATTGCATCAACTAAACCTTGATACCAAAATTTTGTACTGGCTTGAGGTTTTCCTGACTAACCGCTCACAGTTTGCCTCAGTTAACGACGTAACCTCGGAGCACTGTCCAGTTCACTCGGGTGTACCTCAAGGCTCTGTGCTTGGGCCCCTTTTATTTCTCATTAATATTAACGACTTACCTTTCTGCGTCTCCTCCCACATTCACCTTTTTCCTGATGACTGTGTAATTTTCACCGAAGTAACTTGTGATGACGATGTAACCAGACTACAATTAGACCTTAACGCTGTTTCTGCATGGTGTAAGTTATGGTTAATGGAATTAAATGTTAACAAGTGTAAATTTATGCGTGTCTCAAGAAATGCTTATGATCTTCCTGTGTATTCTCTTAATAACGCACCTTTAGATCCGGTAACTACTTACAAGTATCTTGGTCTTCACATCACCTCTGATCTAACGTGGACCGTTCACATCGCGCATATAATATCCAATGCTAATCGAATGCTTGGCTACTTACGACGCAATTTTTCTAAAGCACCATCCTCTTTAAAATTACTGCTTTACAAAACTCTAATACGGCCCAAACTCGAATACGCCGCGTCAATTTGGGATCCCGGCCTAACAAACCTAACACAAGCTTTGGAAATGGTTCAGAATAACTCTACTCGCTTCATTCTTTCTAACTATACCAGAACAGCAAGCATCAGTGCCATGAAATCTAGCCTTAGCTTACCATCCTTATCATCACGTCGCAAAATTTTTCACCTTTCCCTTTTTCACAAGTTATTCTATCACCCGCAGTTTCATACCGAACTTATCTCACCCCCTCAGTACTTATCATCAAGACTAGATCACATTCGTAAGGTTGGCATCCCTTTCTGCAGAACAAAAACTTTTTTTTCAGTCATTCGTACCACGCACATCGAATGAGTGGAGTCACCTTCCTTCTTCGACGGCCACCATCACCGATCATCATTTATTCAAGAATGCCATAGCTAACATTGTTTAACTAGGATGTATTTTATACTGTGTAATTGTTTTTTTTCTTTCCCTGAATGCCTTAGCTAACAATGTATGTGTAGTAGTCATGTTTGTACTTTCCCTGTTTAATTAACTCCTGTTTGTTAAATTTCATTTTTTGTAACCACTCCCCTCTGTAATGCCGTAATGGCCCTGAGGGTATAATAAATAAATAAATAAATAAATAAATAAATAAATAAATAAATAAATAAATAAATAAATAAATAAATAAATAAATAAATAAATAAATAAATAAATAAATAAATAAATAAATAAGTAAATAAATAAATAAATAAATAAATAAATAAATAAATAAATAAATATGTAGTGCCTCTCAAGTTCAATAATATCGTGTTTTACATTAGATGCCCACTTACAAATATAGCTTACACTAGCGTTATCTACCCTTTCCTTTTGTTGTTTTAACCAAGCCAGTGCCACCAATAATAACGCAGGAGAAGACTAAAAACATGGTTGCTCTGGTAAAGGAAGAAGCAGTTACAAACAGTTCAGGTGCGCCGAAATCGTCATCCGCAAGAGGGAAATCACTCCCAGTTTCACTACGTCCATGCGACCGCACGCGGGGCAGTCTTGAGAGCGCCCATCTCCGACGCACATGTGCTAAATGGCACAGGCATGTTAGTAACACACTATGTAGCCATCATAAATGTTTTATAAGCAAGTATGCAGCAAAGAGAGACCAGACTAATGTCCCTTATCGGCAGAAAAGCGAGGATTTTAGAGGACCTATTGTCCGGTTGCTCCAGGAAAGTACCAGAAGCACTGTGGAAATTGATACTCTGGTTTGACGAAATATTTTGTCTTAGCCTCTTCTGTTTTTTTTTTTTCGTCTTTGAAGGCGACAACAAAGAACGTCACAGGCAACATACAGTCTACCCTAGAAAAAGTTCAGTCATCAGCTTCAACTCTGGGATGCGTTTGAAGCCTTAATATACGCCTTGAAGGATGCTTACCTAAGATGTTGTTTTCACATTCCATTTCGAACGAATTCTCGTTTTCGTAGCGTGACTGAAATGAAAATAAAACATCGGTAAAGAAAACGTTAGGTGCAGAAGTGTACCTAGATTCTGAAAAACAAAAAAATCCTTTTTTCACTTATAAATACCTCACTAATCTTTTCTCGCATGGAAGGATAGGTGATAGGAGCGTAACTTCTGGAACGGGTTGCAGGCGGTTGCCACCATGCTCAGCTTTTTTTTTTCCTTTCATGATGTCATGGGTATAATGAATCGGTCTATAAATTTTTCTACTTTACTCGAACTAATATTTATTGAACTTACTTGCTTTTGAGCCACGAATCTTGCTTTTTTTTTGCTAACTCTTAAGGGAATTTTCATTCTTATAACCATTCATATCTCTAAAGACAGGGCCTCAGAGAAGGTGGTTGTGCATGCATCAACATCCGGATGGATGGCGAGATATTCTTGTATATCCCATAGAATTGTTTCTACAGCTTTACCCTACACTCCACATGTGTCATCTGCTTGGTTAAATGTCATTATAGGTCTTCGCATTCCAGAGCATCCTGATCTAGCTTCAAAGAGCAGAGACCTGACAGTTGGTTGATCACAGAACGATTCCTTCTTGACCTGCCTACTTCTTTTAGCCATATATCTATAGAGTACTTCTTTAGCACTGAATTATTTCATTTTTTTCCTTCTGGAACTTTTACCAGGCACTCAAAGCTGTTTATTTGTCCGTTCTTGTTTCCTGCATACTTAGTTTTCTTGTCCTCGTCCGCCACTGTCAGAGCTGTTTTATTTATTTATTCATTTAATCGAAACTGCCAGCCCTCAAAGAAGGCCTTAAGCAGGAGTGGGCGGTACAGGGAAGGAAATGAACGAAAAAAAGGAAAAAAAGCATCGCAATAAGTACCTGAGCTAAAACGAAATATTGGTCGCACTTCCCACTAAAACGAACGCAACAAAAGAACGATTTTTTACATATCGCTTGCACAGAAACCAGTCTTGCATAAAAAGTGTGTGTACTCAAGTGCTCGTAGAGGACAAAGGATAGGCTACACAAGAAGATGGATAGCACAACTCTGTATGTGCACACCACGATAACGCGAATTCATTCAAAGTACCACGTGCCGAGGCTTATGACATATGAGCATGTAACGTAGGCAAGATAAGGAAGGGCGTAGGTGCAAGTCGAAGGCGAGTGCTGCTCACGTTAAAGCACAGTCAAGAATGACTGGTCAGTGGTTTTTGACAATGTATGCACTCAGACGGTTCCATTCACGGGTAGTTCTGCAAGCGAATTCCTTTACTTTTTTGGAATGATGTCCTTGTGTGGGACGCCGAGTTACTTCTTCAATGTACAAATTCTTTTGGTTTGGTTTGGTTTATGGGGTTTAACGTCCCAAAGCGACTGAGGCTATGAGAGACGCCGTAGTGGAGGGCTCCGGAAATTTCGACCACCTGGGGTTCTTTAACGTGCACTGACATCGCACAGTACACGGGCCTCTAGAATTTCTCCTCCAAAGAAATTCCAGCCGCCGCGGCCGGGATCGAACCCGCGTCTTTTGGGACAGCAGCCGAGCACCATAGCCGCTGAGCCACCGCGGCGGCACAAATTCTTTTCAATACGTGGACTGCCATTATGTATTTAACACATATATTTAAAGCTATCGCGATGGCACCTTATCTGCAATGAGTCTAAATTAGCTTGTTCTAAAAGCTGGCATGAAGAAATGCACCAACTATGCCACTTAACGACGAATATTACTGATTTTCTTAATACAATTTCAAGTTTGCTAATATTAAGTTCAGTAAACGGGTCCTATACAACAGAGAAGTATTCAACAACCGATGTAATGAACGTTTAATGAAACAATAACTTCAACAGTTCACTGCCGGAGGCACCGTTTCAAATAGCCAAGCTTCCTCCTGGCCTTCTTTTGAATATATGTGATATGTTTGTTCCACCTGAGATCAGATGTGGTCATGACACCTAAGTATTTACAACTTTCTCTTGAAAAAACCAGTGACCAATTATGGAAGATTGAAAAGATAAGTAAGTTCGTTTCCCTGCAATCACCATAGACAATTGTTCTTATTTAGCTTCAACTGCCACGCAGAACACCAATATTTCACTTTAGATAGTGATGAATGAAATGAGCCTGGTCATTCGGGCTGCTAACTTTGTCATACAAAGTACAGTCATCAGAAAAACAATTTAATTTTCACTGGTATTTAATAGTGTTGTTAATAAATAATAAAAAGAAAAGTGTTGCGAGGTCGAATCTCTGCGATATGCCTGATAAAACGGAAGCCGGGGTAGAATTAATGCCGTCGATGAGAGACACTCTGTTGACGCCAAGAAAGGTATGCTTCTATCCAGGATATTAATGAAGTGATCTTGTATATTAAATTCATTTTAAGAAATAGTTCACTCGAAGGCTTTTTTTTACTCGAAGGCCGTCTTTAGCGGCCACCGCGTAGCCCAATAAGGATAATCCAAAATTTGAATTTATTGGAAGAACTAGAGTGTCGGGACATTCGGTACGAATGAGGCGCTCAGCGTGTATTGCGCTTTTTCCTCGCTACGCAATATGATCAATAAAATGATTCTTCTCCTCATACCGATCACCTAGAACGGTCCTTATAAAATTTCGCGCCGTGGTTACAAGTGTTAAGCACAGCTCTTCCCATGTTTGTAGCCGTGCAGGCTATAAGAATCTGGCGACTTTTCCCCCGATTGCTTTTTTCCCTGTTTGCTTTCACAGCTACAAGGAAAGAACCACGACTTAGATCAACTGTTTGAGTGAGGTAGTCTGTGTAGATTGCGGGTGCATCTTATGACGCCTAATTTTGGAAATAACAAAGATCTCACCTCTAGCACACCTTCAACCTGGCGGAGGCAATGGCTAGCGGTGCTTTTTGTTTGCTACCAGCTACCATATTAATCATAAACTGTACGCCCCCACCGCAAAGTGCCAGTACAGTCTGACGGCTGGGTCAAGTGTCGCGCGTGAAACCTATCTCGCCTTTTAAGCGCTAATCATGCATCGAACTTCCCTTAGTGTTGTCCAGGTGAAGCTCAGCATCAAATGAGCACAGTGGTGTTCTGAGCCAGTTGGTAAAGCATGTTTAAGGGAGGCGTAGCTCGAAAAAAGACAGGGACGAGAGAGACACAAGGCACAGGACCAGCGCTAACTTACAACCGAAAAATATAAAGCGAAATTCCCGAGCTCGAGGAACCAAACGCGCATGCCCAGCAACAACTGATTAGATGAAGCGGAAAGAAACCTGACCTAGCACGACTCGAACACGACCAAATCACCATGACGAGAGCTGGACAGCCCCGTGCCAAACCTTCGAGCGGTAACGCGAAAGCGACTACTTAAAATTTAGAAAGATGGATTCCTTTCGAAGCAGAACAACCGACGTTTCACTGATGCACTTATCTCTTCCCAGCTTATGAATGAAGCCTCAAGAACCTCCCTTGCTAGCTGTTCTTTAGAGCGACCAAGAACTTTAGTTTTCCCGAAAAGCTGATGACAACCGCAACTTGAGCAATGCTTACGCAGATTCTTACTTTTGTCTTATCTGAGGGACCTAGCATGTTCTCTTAAGCGATTATTGAGGCAACGACCGCTTTGCCCTACATAAACACGGCCACAGCTTAAAGGGATCTCGCCCACAACATTTCTCTCCTCCCTGTCTTTTTTCGCGCTACGCCTCCCTTAAATCAGCATCAAATGCCTGAAGTTAGTGCAAAGGCGCTTTATGAAGCGGAACCAGGGAGGACGCCATCCTTGATCACGTGACAATACAGTACTACTGGTTTTAGCTACCTCGCGCTTTTGCCTCGCAATGTGACACGTGGCCACTGTGCTCATCTCGAGAATATGTGCCACTGCCATACGTGTGACATTTTTCCTTCCAATTAGTCGTATCCTGATTCACCGAAGTGGTGCTCTGAGGCCTACCAGCATTTTTCCGCCACTGCGGCCGGCGCTGAACGAGGTCGGCTCGTGAGGTTAGTTGTTTCTGTCCTTCATTCGTAGTGCCTACGCAAAAAGCTACAAAGCAGCCCGCACAAACGATTGTTTCATCCAGCTGGATAGCACCATATCGAACAGTCAGACCGGCCACCAGCTGTTCATAGGATCGTTTTATGCGACGGCATATAAACCTCGTTGGAACAATAACCTGGTGTTCAGCCTGCATGTCGAGTGTTAATTAAAATAACAAAATAGAAAAAAAAATAGAGCAGCATTGGGACCAGTGTCTGAACGAACTGTTCGCCTTTGCTGGCAGCAGCACTAGACAACTACGCCATCGCCTTTTTTTACAACCTGCTATTTATTGGGGATGCATTGGTCCTTAAAGTTGTTAGGGTGGAACCAGCGGAACACAGGCGCAGGACAAGAAAAAGGAGGAACACACACCACACCGCTGGACCACGTACTTGCTGTCATATCTTACAATCGTCGAATTCAAATACACCTTCAACAGCACAAGGAAAGATTCCAGAGAGATGCCACACTTATTCTGGAAGGAAATTGTCCCGGTTTTAGCAACTAATTCGCGTACAGCACAAAAGAGTTCATCATGCGGAACAGAGTAAAACAAGTCCACAATGTCCAAAGAGAATGCTGCATTGGCACCGGGAAAACCGGAACAGAGGCACTCCACCAGGCTCATTGAGCTCTTCACCCTAAAGGGATCCGTCGGCACCAGACCCTCGAAGGAAACATTGAGGTAGTTGGAGACCACTTTTTGCCAAGAGCCTTATTCTGTAACGATGGCCCTGAACGGATAACCAGGCTTATGAGTGTTAGCGGTGAAGAACACCCGCAGGGCGTCTTGATCACTTTTCCGAACTTCTTCCAGGCGACGCAAATTCAGCCGATTTAACAGCCCCGATGCCAGTGCCTTACGCTTTCGTGGTTTTAAGTCTGAATTCCTGAAGTTCTTCTCGATAGACTCGGTGGCTTTTGTCTTAAAAAGGGAACAAGGCAAAACCACGAACCCACCTTCCTTGTCTGCTTGCAGAAGGCTCAGGCCCTCCAGCTGGAAATGGTTGACCAAGGGGCGAAGATCCTTGCTTCTTTTATGTCGGCTGGGCCAAGTCCGTACAAGACAGCCCACTCCCTCAGAGATGCAGTGGCTATTCTCCTCAGCTGGTGCCTTTCCAGCAATACTGTCCACAGCTGCCAGAAGTTCATGCTTTCGAACCTGCGGTTCCATGGCGTACTTAGGGCCAAGCTTCAGTAGGTTGTTGAACTCCGATGGAAGATAAGCTCCTTCTAGGTACCTCACAGCTGTCCTTGTTTCAGTCTGTCTCTTTTTCTTGGGCAAATGTCGCCGAAGGTCGTTCCAGTAGGTCTCCGAAACAAGGGTTCGTGGTTTTGCCTTCTTCCCTTTTTGAGACAAAGCCACCGAGGCTATCGAGAGGAACTTCAGCAATTCAGACTAAAAACCACGAAAGGCTAAGGCACTGGCATTGGGGCTGTTAAATCGGCTGAATTTGCGTCGCCTGGAAGAAGTTCGGAAAAGTGATCAAGACGTCCTGCGGGTGTTCTTCACCGCTAAGACTCATAAGCCTGGTTATCCGTTCAGGGCCATCGTTACAGAAGAAGGCTCTTGGCAAAAAGTGGTCTCCAACTACCTCAAGGTTTCCTTCGTGGGTCTGGTGCCGACGGATCCCTTTAGGGTGAAGAGCTCAATAAGCCTGGTGGAGTGCCTCTGCTCCGGTTTTCCCGGTGCCAATGCAGCCTTCTCTTTGGACATTGCGGACTTGTTTTACTCTGTTCCGCATGATGAACTCTTTTGTGCTGTACGAGAATTAATTGAAAAAACCGGGACAATGTCCTTCCAGAGTAAGTGTGGCATCTCTCTGGAATCTTTCATTGAGCTGTTGAAGGTGTATTTAAATTCGACAATTGTTCAATATGACAGCAAGCACGTGGTCCAGTGGTGTGGTGTGTGTTCCTCCCTTTTCTTTTCCTGCGTCTGCGTTAAACTGGTTCCACCCCGACTACATTATGAACCAACTACCCCAGCAATTTACGCTCCTGGTCCTTAAAGGTACGTGAGTTGGGACCAAATCATCGGAAAAACAATGCAAATTAAAGTTGTGGCTATCGTGGCACACCTAAACAAACAAGCACGAAAAAAAGGAACTGAGCACATCACTTTCTTCTGATGAGGAATAATTTGACTGAAGTGGTCTTTTGCAGAAACAAGAGATTCCTAATGGAGCCCCTTCATGCGTCTTTTCAAGAGGATGTGTTGAAAATGTCTAAGGGTTCATCAACAATTACTATGTAGAGAAATATCGTAAAGAATGGGACTTAAAATTGTCCTTTCTTTAAATATCTAGTGCATGTTATCGGAGAAGAGTGGATAATCCAAGGCTGAATCATTTCTGGAGTGTCAAAAAAGCGCCAATTTGCCGTGAGCACCAAACAGCATTTTTTCGCCCACGGTTTAAGTGCCAGTGTGTCTGGTCCCTGATATCTTTTCATTCTATAAAGGCACCTTGTATTCAAACTCTGAATCCGCTTGGAGTGACCGTTCCAGATGAGCTGACGTGAAATGAACATTTCAGAATTATTTGCACATAGACGTTGTCACTCGTGTCCAATTCGTGTAAAGACTAAAATTCTTGATTCCATCAGCAGCTTCATAATTGCTCATTGATATGGGGAAACATGACCTCGAAAAATCTCTCTGATTTTCTATAGGAGAAGAGAAGTAGGAGGAATTGGAACTGCTTTCTTCCTGTAATACGCTCAAACAATTAGCCTTGGAATGTTATTATAAGCTACGGTGACCTACAGGCAGAAGTTCAATGAGATATGCCTGGGGGAAATCCATTCATCACTTGACACCTTCTTAGCCAAATTTTGGGAGCAAATGCGAAGTTTTCCCTTAGCGTCATCAATCAACACGGCACGTATCTTTCACACACACACACACGCACACGCGCGCACGCACGCACACGCACGCGCGCACGCGCCCACACACACACGTACGCACACACACACACACACACGCACACACACACACTGGAATCAATAAACTATTGCGAACACATTACGAGGCGCTCTTAAACGCTCCCACTTGGAAGATGTGGATACGGTGACGCTTAAAAAGTTTGGAGATATTGTTGCGTTGGAGTCAACATTTATGAGGCAATTGTATCTAATTAATGCGGATAAGGTTATTTTAGTGATGACCCTTTTCGCAACGGATGCAAAAATCAGAATTTCGGATGTAGTCGAAATACAAATCTTGGATTGATTGGTTTGATTTGTGGGGTTTAACGTCCCAAAGCGACTCAGCCTATGAGAGACGCCTTATTGACGGGCTCCGGAAATTTCACCCACCTGGGGTTCTTTTCCGTGCACTGAGATCGCACAGTACACGGGCCTCTAGAATTTCGCCTCCATCGAAATTCGTCCGCCGCGGCTGGGATCGAACCCGCGTCTTTCGGGTCAGCAGCGGAGCACCATAACCACTGAGCCACCACGGGGGCTTTAAATACAACTGTGAAATCATGATGTACAAGCAAACACAGATATGCAGCGTGTGAATGGGCGTTTCCACCTGCCATCCTGATTCTTAAAGAACGAACATTGTTTTTCCATCCTAAGAACATTGCATTTCCTTGTGATCTAGCTCAGGTTGTTAATGCCCCAACCAACATCACTGCTACAGTGGGATTCTTGATTCATTGATTATAACTTCCACAATTAGATGAGCCTCTGTGGATATCATTAACGTACTCTGATCACAAGTTGATATTTGGCACTTTACCCTTCGATCGTTCTTGAGAGAAAGGAGGCCCTAATTGTTGGTAAATATTTCAACACGGCACACAATGAAGGCATCTTAGGCTACACAGAAATGAATTGGCACGGTTTTAATTTTGATGGAAATGAGATTTTTTGTGGTCTAACTTCCACAAATTTTTCTTTGTATTTCCATCTTTTTTTCCTTCATGGTTAAGGAAAACTTAAAACCGATCTAGCTTACTTTTTGTTAGGATTTGCAAGGCGCTAAAGAACACGAAGACAAAAAATAGGTTGGGGCAAGCGAAAAGGAAATAAAAATAATAAGCCCCTTGGAACACGAAGACAAAAATTAGGGTGGGCGTGTAAAAGTAAAGAAAAATAATAGCGTACGGCCCGCACCACTTACAGCCCAACTGGCTTGAACACGAAGACATTCGATAGGTTGGGGCAACCAAAAAGAAATAAAAATAATAAGCCCCTGCCTGCACCACGTACGTACAACAGGCTTAACCCAATTGAAAAATAAAAGAATAGGCCTGTAGGCAAATAGTACTTTCGGCACCCTTCGGTGGAAAAATAAAATAAAAGGGAGAAAAGCTACTGTAGCGACCCACAGCCGGGGGAGCGGGCCCGGGGAGGCTCCCCTGACCTCACCTAGGAAGTAGCGGAAAGGGAAATGGGTCCTTCGATTGTCTCGACTCCATTGCTGGCCTGCCTGGCCAGGGCAGGGAGAGCATCGAGATTGCCCAATGGTGCGGCCCCACTCACGGGATGTCCGACCACCCACCATACGCAACGGGCTCCGACCGTCGGAGACAGGAAAACCTAACACCGGGTCAGTAGCTACCTGGGGCTCCTCCACGACACTAGGAGGCTTTTGCCACATGCCGGCTACTAGCCATCGAGTGCTTTACGCGGTTTTGCAGACTCCGGAACTACGTGTGATAGGCCCGGCCAGTAGAGGCCCAGAACGTCAACGGCCTCGCGGCCTCAGAACTGACCCCTCCGTGGGGACCCATCTGTGCTTCCTACCATCAATCCATGCGCTTATACCCTCCCATAGCTTGCTCTTCTCCTACTGAGGAGAGAGTGTTCAAGGCCGGGCGACCAGGCCTCTAACCAAGAACGTGGCTTAGGGTGAGCTGGCCCGGGCCTACTCCACCGGTACTCCTCAACATCGACGGTTTTTGCCAGACTCTTGCGAGGCTGTACTAGGCCCCCATACCCCGGCGTCCCGCAAGGCGGTTAAGCCTGCGGCCGGCCGTGAGGCCGCTTCCCCGAGGCGCCGTGTTCTCAGACCCTGGCCACTATAAACCCCCGCGAGGACCTGGTTTCTCCGTAACCAGAAACCGACGCGTCGGTAGCCAGACTTGCACGCCCCCGCGTGCGGATGAAGGTAGCATGTATTCGAAACCTTTAATTCTTTGGACATTCCTTCCGGGCCGGATTTCGTGGGTCCAACCAGAGTATAAACACAGGTCTGCCTCCGCTCAGGCATCGGACCTCACGCGCGCGACTGGCCCTCACAGTCGCCTGGGAGTCGCTGCCACTCCCACGGGGTTTTGCATCCCCAGAGGATGGGGCCCGCCGTCCCGTCCTCACCGCTGGCGTTGCACCGAAACAAAACCTAGCAGCCGAAACCGCATCGGTCCGTATTCGGTGGCGGGGGGGGGGGGGGGCACGGGAAGGCCGCAAAGTCGGATTCCCTCCCCCCCCCCCCCCTGAACACGAAGACCGGAAGAAGACACGGAAGGCAGACGGGCGCTGAGTATACACTGGTCGGCACCTGGGCTACCTGTTGCTTAAACCAGCGTCGTGGCCGCGGACGCGAATATGCGCTGATGATGACGATTAAAGATTAAAGAGAGAGGTAATCTTGGACGGACCCTTAAGGGGCCCGCCCTGATAAGCACTAGGCGGGCACCTAATTCGGTATGCGATTGGCGTGGGCGGCTGCCAGGGCGCTCTCAGCCAGGATCTTTTGGGCCTGTAGGTCAGTGCAGCCAAGCTGACTCGCCTCCCAGTCGTCTGGGTGGCGTAATTGAGGGGCAGGCCCACATCATGTGGCACATGTACGATGAATTCTCGCGCAGTACGGACAGCTGCCCGAGAAAGAAGGGCCGAAGTATTCGAGAGCTGCCGGGCACAACAGAGTATTAGTATACATTCGGAGCAGAAGCAGCTCCTCTGCCTTTGAGAGGTCTTTACACGGACTGCGATAAAGGCCGTGGCCAGATTGGGAGGATAAAACAGTGTCATTAAAAGAATAAGCCGGAGTGAATTCGAGTTCCTGATCTTCAGGAACGCAGGGGAATGCCCGATGAGAGAGCGCGACGGCGGCGGCGTCACCTGCCTCATTTCCTTCAAGGCCCACGTGAGTAGGAGACCAAAAGCTATTCCGATGAGCGGGGTCCCCGGTGTAGACGCTGTTTTGGAGAAGGCGGTAGGCTTGGTATGATATTGCCACGTATCATTGTAGTGTTTGTTCGTTCACGCTCAAGGCTGCAGGAAAGGGTTATCACTTTTGTTCGTGACGCGAGAAGCGACCAGACTAATCTCGATTGATCGCTGCCATGAAAAGCTGCATCTAGGTTTTTCTAGATTACTGTAGATGATCTTGTCCTGTTATCTGGAAGTTTCCTTGCCACCTTTAAACTGAGCGATGCCGCGAGCGGCGGACATTTCGTAGTTCGACGACCGACGAGCACGTTTGTTGCTTACGCCGCCGCCGAAGAATGATTCAGTTCTTTTGCGGGCGCAAGTCAGCCCAAATGAAGAGCTTCGTTTCCAAGACTGGTTGGTGTCTTCCTGACCGCTGGACTGCCGTCACTACACCGTGACATCTGGTGGAGGTGCTGGGTACCCTTCCATGTACCGGACACCCCCTACAAGCCGTGACGCCAGCCCTCTGAGTCATCAACCGCAGGACCTGAGTCCAGTCCACCGCGCTAGCCGACGCCTGCTAGGGGACGCACCAGAGTTCGGGAATCTGCCGGACCCTACCCGGAAGCGGAAGCCAGCCGCAACGTCTACCATGAGCTTGCCCCAGACGACGACTCCAATCATTCTTCACCAGCCCCGGGCGCCACCAACCTTCGACGCTTCGCCTGGCGCCGACTCCGAAGAATGGCTGGAGCAGTTCGACCGTGTGGCTATCTTCAACAACTGGGACGATGCCACGAAACTTAGGTACGTCTTCTTCGCCTTGGAGGGACCAGCAAAAGTCTGGTTTGACAGTGAGGAAGCTAACCTCACGAACTGGGAAACCTTCAAGGAGCAGCTTCTAAAGACCTTCACGAACGTCGTGCGAAAGGAGAGAGCCCAGCAGCTGCTACAGTCTCGCATACAACGCCTAAACGAGACCGTTGCTGTGTACACTGAGGAAATGAAGCGTCTCTTCCGGCGTGCCTACGCGAGCATGAAGGAAGAAGAGAAGGTGAAGTTGCTTATGCGAGGAGTTAAAGAGCAACTATTTGCCGGCCTCGTTCGCAACCCACCGAAAACCGTCGCGGAATTCGTAGAAGAGGCATCCACAATAGAGAAAACTCTTGACGCCCGAGCCCGCCAGTATGACCGCCAGCAGCGCTTTTTGTCAGCAAGCTGCATGGACACCGCTAACAACGATAACCTGCGGGAGGTTATACGTCAAGTTGTGCGAGAGGAGCTCCGACGATTGCTGCCAACGGGAACGCAGCCGCAACTTTCATCGCTCACTGACGTCATCCGGGACGAGGTTCAACAGGCCTTGGGTGTGACGCCGAAACTCACGCAGCCTATGCAGCCCCCAGCTATGACTTACGCCGCAGCTGTGCGCCGTCCTGCACCTCGACGACGGGACCCAAGCCCCTATGGCCCTCAGCCAGCTGCGTTGGACCGCCGCCCACTCGCCCCAACCCGCCCGTCCTACGAGCGACGCGCGCAGCCGAGGAAATGCGACGAGTGGAGAACTCCCGACCAGCGCAGCCCACTATGCTTCCACTGTGGCGAAGCCGGTCACGTCCTCCGGCACTGCCCATACAGAAGACTGGGCATCCGAGGGTTCTCTTACGACGCTCCACGACCCCGACCCTGCCAGCGACCAGCCGAAATCGAGGAGTTTTTACGTCGGGAAGAGTACTAATCGCCGAGCCGCCTATCACGTTCCCCGTCGCCATCGTCCCCGCGCTTTGTATCTCCTAGCCGAGGTTACGCCGTGCGTGGACGCTCCCCCAGCCCCCGAAGGTTAAACTAAATAAAGCAGCCTCTGGAGGTGAGGTTGCTTCTAAGCGCAATGACAAAGATCCTCCATCGACGAATACTCAAGACCATGCCTCAACTACGACGACAACACCGACGACGACGACACCGACGACGACGACGACGACGCGGCCAGACTTGAAGCTTTTACCGCTGCCCAGTGAAGAAACGTCGCAGTACGCCCACCGCAGCCTCACTACTCGACGAAGCCGAGATCGGACACCGAAGACAACGTACAATACGAGAACGCGAACAAGTGACCTTGAAGTTACGGTCGATGGTTACGCGGTTACTGCCTTGGTGGACACGGGAGCTGACTACTCTGTCACGAGTGGCCCACTCGCTGTCCGACTCAGGAAGGTAACAACAACCCGGGATGGCCCGCTGATCCGCACCGCAGGTGGCAACCTGATTACACCGTCAGGACGCTGCACCGCGAGAGTTACTGTAAATGGGAGAACCTATGCGACAACCTTCCTGATCCTACAGCAATGCTCGAGGGACGTGATTTTGGGAATGGACTTCCTGAACGAACATCGGGCGATTATCGTCCTTCGATCTAAGTCGATCAAGCTTTCCACGGAAAAAGCCATACCTGTTGCGACGGGCGCGACTCATCACGTTGCCTTAAACGTCCTCGATGAAGCATTGAGCGTGCCGCCCCGATCAAGTGTTCTCGTCGGCATGGGTACTGGAGACATCGAAAATGCCGAAGGCGTTATCGAGGGGAACACCCAGTTACTCCTGGATTAAGGATTGGGCGTCGCGAGGGGAGTCGCCGAAATCCGAAATGGCCAAGCCCAGGTGTTGCTAACCAACTTCACGGAAGAATACCGGCATCTAAACAAAGGTACGACAATCGCTTTCCTCGACGACCTGGCAGACATCAGAGACGTATTTGTCCTACCCGACCAACCCGCAGAACCATCTGACCAAGGCCATCGACCCACGTTCGACATCAACCCGGCATTACCCCGGAGCAGACAAGACCAAATACGCAGTCTTCTTCAAAGGCACACCGATTGCTTCTCATCAGCATCGAATGTGCGACGAACCCGGCTTGCCAAGCACCGCATTGTCACAGACGAACACGCAAGACCACTGCGACAGAGCCCCTACCGCGTATCGCCGCTAGAACGCCAAGCTATCCGCAAGTTGAGGAAATGCTTCGTGACGACGTCATACAGCCATCGAGGAGCCCCTGGGCAGCACCGATCGTCCTAGTGAAAAAGAAAGACGGCACCGTTCGCTTTTGCGTCGATTACCGCCGCCTGAACAACATTACGAAGAAGGATGTCTATCCCCTCCCCCGCATCGACGATACACTGGACCGGCTGTGAAACGCTAAGTACTTCTCATCGATGAACCTGAAGAGCGGCTACTGGCAAATTGAAGTCGACGAAAGAGATCGCGAGAAGACTGCGTTCATCACGCCAGACGGACTCTTCGATTTCAAGGTGATGCCATTCGGCCTCTGCTCTGCCCCAGCGACGTTCCAGCGAGTAATGGATACGGTGCTCGCAGGCTTGAAGTGGCAGATTTGCCTAGTCTACTTAGATGACGTTGTTGTCTTCTCCTCAAGCTTTGAAGACCACCTCAGAAGGCTTCGGATAGTGCTGGAAACGATCAAGTCTTCAGGTTTGACACTGAAACCAGAGAAGTGCCACTTCGCCTACGAGGAGCTGCTGTTCCTTGGTCACGTCGTAAGCAAGGATGGAGTTCGCCCAGACCCCCAGAAGACGGCTGCGATCGCACAGTTTCCACAGCCTAATTAATGACAAGAAGGCTATACGCAGATTCCTTGGATTGTGCGCTTATTACCGGCGATTCGTCAAGAACTTTTCGCGCATCGCTGAACCTTTGACCCAACTTACCAAGGCTGACGTGCCTTTTAAATGGGAAGGGCCACAAGAGGAAGCTTTCAACGAGCTGAAGCGCTGCTGATAGTCCCCTCCCGTGCACGGGCACTTTGATGAAAACGCCGAAACCGAAGTTCATACCGATGCAAGCGGGGTGGGCTTAGGAGCGGCCCTCGTTCAGAAAAATGGCAGACAGGAGAAAGTTATCGCGTACGCTAGCCGTTCACGGTCGAGAGCCGAAGCCAACTAACTATTCGACGACAGAGAAAGAATGTCTCGCCATTATTTGGGCCACGTCCAAATTTCGCCCCTACCTATACGCACGACCATTCAAGGTTGTGAGCGATCACCATGCTCTGTGCTGGCTGGCCAATTTGAAAGACCCCTCCGGCCGCCTTGCTCGTTGGAGCCTGCGTCTTCAAGAATTCGACATAACTGTAGTCTACAAATCTGGCCGCAAGCATTCCGATGCAGACTGCTTGTCACGAGCTCCTGTCGACGCAGCACCCGAAGAGGAAGATGACGACGCTTTCTTAGGACCGGTAAGCGCCAGCTGTTTCGCGCAGCAGCAGCATTTGGATCCTGACTTGCAAAGCCTAGTTGATTATCTGAAAGGCAATACCGCATCGCCTCCCCGAGGGTTCAAGCGGCAACTGTCGTCCTTCGTCCTTCACAATAATGTCCTCCTGAAGAAGAACTTCGCGCCGAACAGGACAGTGCATCTTCTTGTCGTGCCAAAAAATCTCAGGAAAGAAATTATGCAGGCATGTCATGATGAGCCGACTGCAGGACATCTCGGGATTGCTCGCACGTTGCACCGCATCCAGGGGAAGTACTATTGGCCACGGCTAGGTACCGACGTTTCCCATTACGTGAAAATGTGCCGTGAGTGTCAGCGACGCAAAACGCCTCCGACTAGACCATCCGGACTCCTGAACCCCATACCACCGCCAACTAAGCCCTTTCAGCAAATAGGGATGGACCTCCTCGGCCCCTTTCCGACCTCTTCATCAGGAAACAAGTGGATCATCGTGGCCACCGGCTACATGACCCGCTACGCCGAAGCAAAAGCGTTGCCTAGTGGTACCGCAACAGAAGTCGCAAAATTTTTTTGTCGAACAAATTCTCCTGCGACACGGCGCCCCGGAAGTGCTCATCACAGACAGAGGAACGGCGTTTGCAGCGGAGCTGACGCAAGCCATTTTAAACTACAGCCAGACAAGCCATCGGAGGACAACTGCCTATCATCCACAAACCAACGGACTCAGAGAGCGTCTGAACAAGACCATCGCAGACATGCTCTCCATGTACATCGACGCCGAACACAAGACGTGGGACTCCATTTTGCCCTACGTGATCTTCGCTTATAATACTGCCGTCCTGGAGACAACCAGGTTTACCCCATTCCAGCTGGTATACGGCAGGAAGCCCACGACAACACTCGACGCAATGCTCCCGCACGTTTCCGACGAAGACAACCTCGACGTCGCCGCCTACCTTCATCGCGCCGAGGAAGCCCGAAGACTTGCGCGGCTTCGCGTTCAAGACCAGCAGCACACCGACGCCCGACGCTACAATCTGCGCCGACGAGACACGCATTACAAGCCAGGTGATCGTGTTTGGATATGGACGCCAGTTCGCCGCCGTGGATTGAGTGAAAAGTTGCTGCGACGCTACTTTGGCCCGTACAGGGTTGTCCGTCGCATCGGTGACCTGGACTATGAAGTCATCCCCGACGGCACGACAGCATCTCAGCGACGCAGCACACGCCCAGAAGTCGTACATGTCGTACGCCTGAAGCCATATTATGAACGCTAAAGGACTCGAAGTTTTCATTCTCCGTGCTTATTTTCATTTTAAAGCATCGAGACGACGCTTCTTTGGAAGGGGGGTAATGCCATGTATCATTGTAGTGTTTGTTCGTTCACGCTCAAGGCTGCAGGAAAGGGTTATCACTTTTGTTCGTGACGCGAGAAGCGACCAGACTAATCTCGATTGATCGCTGCCATGAAAGGCTGCATCTAGGTTTTTCTAGATTACTGTAGATGATCTTGTCCTGTTATCTGGAAGTTTCCTTGCCGCCTTTAAATTGAGCGATGCCGCGAGCGGCGGACATTTCGTAGTTCCACGACCGACAAAGCACGTTTGCTGCTTACGCCGCCGCCGAGTTATTCAGTTCTTTTGCGGGCGCAAGTCAGCCCAAATAAAGAGCTTCGTTTCCGAGACTGGTTGGTGTCTTCCTGACCGCTGGACTGCCGTCACTACAACGTGACAATATCCAGCACTGTTCAACAAACCGACAGGCCCCTGTCGAGTCGGAAATACTTGTTTTGGAAGTTGTATCAGATGCAGCCAACGCAATGGGAAAGAGAGAAAGAGAACATTTTATTTTCTTTCAGGTGAAAGTGGAGGACACAGAAAAAGCATGGATGCTGACCAGGTCTCGTCTGCCAAAGAATTTCGCAGTAGGCAGCTTCAAATGCATATATTAGGGTTTCCTCCTGCTGAAAGTTGTACAGAAAGGCAAAACAATGTCGCTTTCGCTCCAAATTCATTGAAGTGCTTGGCCACGCCGTCAGCAAGGGTGGAATACAACCTTCCCCTGATAAAACTGTCACTGCACTTCATTTGCCCCGCCTGTCCAGTGCCAAAAAGCTTCGTAGTTTCCTTGGAGTGACATCCTATTTTCGTCGGTTCATCCGCAACTTTGCGTCTATCGCGTTGCCTATAAGCAAGCTTCTCACTGCCGGAATAAATTTCGCCTGGTCTCCCGATTGCGAAGCAGCGTTTACAGAACTTAAACAAGCCTTGACGTGCGATCCTGTCCTCTGACACTTTGGTGAAACTGTTTCAATACTTATTCACGTCGACAACAGCAGGCACATCTTGATGCTCTGCTTTTGCAGTGACAAGTTTCATCCGCCAAAAAGATCGTTGCCTACGTGAGTCATAGCCTAACTCCAGCCGAGCGGAAATACATTATCACTGAACAGGAGTGCCTCGCCATGGTATGAGCCGTTCAAAAGTTTCACCCCTTTCTATACGGCCGACCCTTGACGATGATAGCAGACCATCATGCTCTGTGCTGGTTGTCCTCCTTAAGGAGCCTGACTGGGCGGCTCGGGCGCTGAATTCTCCGCCTCGAAGAATTCGATTTCTCTCTCACATACAAATGCGGAAAACAACAAAAAGACGCCGACGCGCTGTCTCGTGGTCCGGTCACTTTGCCGCCACCCCTGCGCACGCCGCCTCCTTCGTCAGCAGGCCGTGCTGAGCATGTACCGCCTCAGGCAGTGAAAACTGGGTCAATTGATTTCGTCTCTCGAACCTTGCCCAAAGACCTGGTCTCCGGTCAGCACTCCAACAACCACCTCACCGGTGCTACGCAGCCTCCGAATGCTCGCCTGTGCGGCCAGCTCACCAATTTTACCGTAGAGAATGGCACGATTCCCCTGTATATCTCTTGGTTCCTCCTGGGTTCTTGTCCTTCCCCGCTCCCTCCGCAGTCAGCTGTTGCAAGCATTCCACGATGATCTGACCGTTGGGCACTTAGGTTTGCAGAAGACCTACAATCGCCTTAAAAACCGCTACTCCCGACCAGGCCTTTCGACCAGCGTTGCAAAATACGTCGCCTCCTGTATTCCCTGCGAACACCATAAGTGATTGACGTCTCCTCCTGAGGGTCTCCTCCAACCTCTCCCCAGCCCATTCACCCCGTTTGAAATTATCGGAATCGACCTTTACAGACCTCTGCCGTTAACCCTTTCGTGCAGTCGCTGGCTTATCACCGACGTGGACTACCTCATCAGATACGCAGAAACGGCTGCTCTTCCTTCAGGCTCCTTTCAGAGATAGCCCATTTTTTTCTGCACGCCAGTCTTCTGCACCATGGAGCCCCTCGTGTTCTCATCAGCGACTGTGGCAAGCCTTTCCTTTCCGCCATCTGGGAGCAAGTTCTTCATGCCTCGAATGCCACCCAGAAAGCAACATCCGCTTGGCACCTCCAAACGAATGGCCTCACAGAACGCTTCCATCGGACCCTTTCGAACATGCTTTCTGTTTACAGTCAATCTGACCATATGAACTGGGACTCCCTGTACCCATTTGTTACTTTTGCCTGCAATACTGCGCTACAACGAACAACCCGTTACTCTCCCTTTTTCCTTGTTTATGGCCGAACCCTAAATTCGTCATGAAGGCATCTTTATTTCCTGTTCGCGTCATCTCTTCAGCCCCTTTCCACGAACAATTTTTTTCCCGCCTGAATTGAACGCAGAAGCTTCCCAGGCTTCCTGCAAACTCCGCTATGACCTTACTCACCGTGCCGTTTTTTTTCTTCTGGTGATGAGGTTATGCTCTCGGCACCCGTGCGCACTCAAGGGTTATGTGAGAAATTTATGAGCCGCTATATTGGTCCCTATACAGCGCTTGATCAAACGTCCCCGTTAACTACCGTGTCGCTCGCGCTTCACCTGTTATGGACCGTCGCTCTCGTGGCATCGAGATCGTCCGCGTGTCGCGCCTCAAACCCTTTGCCCGTCGCCCATCATCCCTCTGACTCCCGACCAGGATGGTCGCTTCCGTCCAGATCCAGGGGAAGGGGGGGGGGGGGCAATTAGTCTAAGCATTATGCGCGAACCCCATCTTTATTTGTCTATGTTCATCGTCATCTCCCATCGTCGTCTTCATGGCGTACGCCATTGCTGCCGGTGGCAACAAAGTCTGCTCCGGGTGGTCCCAAGCTCTAAGGACATATAAATGCAGAATGCTGGTTATAGATTAAGATAACTTTCCCGGTGAAACAATACGGAACATAGGTTCCGCGACAACACATTTGTGAGAGAATGAATAAGCGTTTGAGATGGATGATATGATGACAGAAACCTGGGAAAGAGCTTACAAAACTGATGGTTTGCCTACGCTTGTGAGAACCTAAATGCATAAATTACCTTCGATGGTGAGTAGAGTACTTTGATTTGAATGGCCTAATTGCTAGTGTAAAATCATTGTAGTATCCATGGCGGTTAAGTATATTTGTTACTTGATAACCAATATCCTGTTTCCTATAAGTAGTTTTAATTTTTTTTTCTTGTATGGGTATGGGTTAGGAACGTTTACTGTGGCAACCTACCTGCAACTCCAGTGTAAAGCTTTTTGTTATAGATTGATTGCATCAGTTTAGAGCAGTAAACGTTACTGGCCGGTAATAAATCGTGTCTTTTGACTAGTGGCTAGATTGAAAGGTCACTTATATCCCCTGTAGGATTTTCAGAGACGTAGAACGCATTGTTGTGGCACGAGCAACCTGTAATAACTTCTCTGTCGTTTTAGTGCCCCACACTAATACTGCATAAAGTATACATCAGTAAAAACACATGCAATATAGTTTATTTCAGCCAGAGAAGGATAAGGGAAGCTATACGGCTCATAGAGCCCACCGCGCGAGAGAGATTCAGACAGAAGGTGAATAATATGCTGGGTCCAAGATAAATTCTCACTAAACCAGACACATAAAAATTTCTGTATTGGTATCTAATCAATGGGTTCCGTTCTTAAATTAACTGTAATGCTTTTTTTAGTAGCTTTGTGAAAGGGCTTGAAAAGTGTAAACATTGTTTTGCGCGCATTCAGTTGCAGACTCTTGTCCTGCAGCCAAGAACACAGCTCAGAAAGGTGAATATTAGCTGCATTTTCTATATCCTTTGTATGTTTACCTGTAAAAATAAACTATTGATGTCAGCAAAGAGAGTTATGCCAGGTGTATACTGAACTTCTGTAATATCATTTATATATAACAAAAAGTGTAGGAACTGCTAGGGTGAAGCGTCTGCTGTCACCCTAGTGGACAGCACTGTCAGATACCATCCCAAAGCCAGGATTATAGCGGCCACGCCGTATTATACTGGACAGCTATTGGCAAAGTGCGTTGAACAGCCAATATACGACCTGGTCTTGGGAAACGTTGCAGGAGCAAGAAGAATCATTGTCCCTGATCCTGAGTGGGGGAAGCTCGACGTCGAGAAGCACCAAAACAAACAAGGAGGAACCCGACAGTTCAGACCACAGCACTTCTTTCTCTCCTTCTTCTTTCACTCCCACCTTCCTCCCTTTGGACGAAGACAAGATTGGAGATATGGGCGCTCTGAAAGGCAAGGGAGACGTGCCGAGAAAGACTGACGTCATATGGTGAAAATTTGACCTCTCTACAGATAGACCAAGAAGTTTGAAGCAATACCCAATACCGTTAGTGGCGCAGGAAGTGACTGAAAAGGACCGGCGGTAGTTGTTGGTGCTTGGTATAATTGGGAGAACACGGTCAGTGTACAACTCTCCTTCCATGGTCGTGAGAAAATCTGATGGCACGAACAGATTGTGTGCAGATTTTCGTCACCTAAATTACATCTTTGTACCCGATGCTGAGACTATTACAAGCCCACGAAAAGTTGTTTTCTAAAGTTGGTTCAGCTAAACGGTATTGGTAAATACAGATGGGGGAATCATCGAAAGAGAAAACTGCCTCGTGTTTTGCGGCGAGCTTATTTCAGTTCAAGTTCATACGTTTCGGTGTGAAGAGAGAGTCAGGAATTTTCACGAAGCTTACGACGAAGGTTTTGGATAAGCTTGTGACGACATCCTTGTGGCGACTGATACATGAGAAGAGCTCGTGATTGCGCGAGAGAAGGTGTTTGACAGATTTAAGAAAGCCAGGTTGACGGTAATGCGCCAGAATATGAGGTAGGCTTTGAAACCGTTTCTGTTCTCGGACACAAGCTAGGGATGCACCGCATAGCGACGGAAGACGATATCTTCTTGAAAATAGAGACAGCCCAAGCACCAATGACCAAGAAAGAAGCGCAATCGCTTTTTCGTTGAGCGGGATTCATCAGGGAGTTTATTCCCTATCATGCTGACAAAGCGGATCTGCTTCTCGAACTGACAAATCTGAATCCAGAAATGAGCTGGTTTGGATACTTGAACACGCGAAAATGCAACCGTGACATTAAAGCAGCATGTGGCAAAGCCGCCCGTTATGCTTGCTCCGAACATCAGACCGAGGATTAGAAGCAGTGTTTTTGCAAGAAGAGCAGTGTTTTTGCATGTTACATCCTGTATTTTTGCCTGTAAGAGATTGACTACTGCCGGACGGAACTACGCCACCATTTAAAAGGAATGTTATTCTGTAGCAAGAAGCGAACAAATTTGGGTAATCACAACGGGAGACATTCTCGAATTCAAGCTATTGAACAGCCGCTTGAAATGCTGACCAAAACCAAACTGAACAATAGCAAACTCATGAGATGATGTTTGAACTTGCAAGAGCAGTGAAAAAAATTTACGTTTATCTCAACGGGAGAAATTCTCGAGTGAAACTATCCAATAGCAACTTGAATAGATTACCAAGGCCAAAATGAACAATAGTGCCGCACCTAGTTTAGCCATCACTCTACCGGCGCCCCCGTGCGGTCTGTCTTCGACCTTTGCCGCGCGCCGGACTTCGTCCTCTTCTGCTCGGTGCTAGGACCTGCCGGCTGCGCTCTGCCCAGTGTGCTCGCCAGGTACTGTTCTGCCAGGGATAGAACGTCCTACCGGCGTCCGTGACATTTTTGGTGCAGCTGCTGGGTACGATCTATGTACGAAGAGGTCCCAGGAACCTCCAGCGCTCAGCCACACCCCTTGGACACGACACCTGTCCACAAGTCAAGCCGCCGCTTGAAAGGCTTAGCCCCCGAGTACAATCCCCTCACCGCGCCGTCCCGCAACATCACCTCTACGGTGGCCAGCCAGACCTTCCAGCAAACTGTGAGTTCGCCGCCGCTGCTTCTTCATTCGCCTCGTACGGCCGCGTCGTTTCATGGTTACAAGTTTGAAGATGTGGAGGACTGGTTGGACGGGTATGAAGGGTCCCTGAATTTAATCTGTGGGACGAGGACCGCAAGCTTCGGAACGTCTACTTTGCCCTCCATGACGCCGCCAAGACGTGGTTCGAAAACCACGAGTCCGCCATCCACACCTGGCAAGACTTCCGGCGCCAATTGCTGGATACGTTCAGCAGCAACAAACGGAGGGAGCGTGCTGAATTGGCCCTGCAATCGAGAGTGCAGCAGCTAAACGAGAGCGTGGCGATGTTCGTGGAGGATATGACCCGGCTTTTCAACCGCGCTGATCCTTCGATGTCGGAAGCCAAGAAGGTGCGCCATTTGATGCGGGGCGTGAAGGAGCAATTGTTCGCTAGGCTCGTGCGCGATCCTCCGGCTACAGTCGCCGATTTTGCAAAGGAAGCGGCAGGCATGGAGCGCGCCCTGCAGCAGCGGTTTGCGCACTACGGCCGTCCGTCAAACATCACTGCTGTGGAGTGCCACATGCCGAGGCCCGGGGATGAGAACACCTCCCTCCGAGAGCTCATCAGGAGCATCGTTCGCGAAGAGCTGCAGAAGCATCGCTCTGTGGAGCAGCCTCCTAGTGTCACCGCCATCTCAGAGGCTGTCCGTGACGAGATACGCCGCACGGTGCAGCCCACTCCACCTCCGCAACCGCCAGCGCCCTATGTGATGACATACAGCGAGGCATTGCGAAGTCCTGCGCCACCACCGTCGGCGTTCTACTCTCCTGTCTCTACCGCGCCGTCCCACCGATTCCCGCATACGACAGCGCTGCCAGACGACCGCCCACCCGTCACGAAGGCAAACATGTGGCGAACGCCGAACAACAGGCCCCTGTGCTTCCACTGCGGCGAAGCAGGCCACATCCGTCGTCACTGCCCGTACCGCCGGATCGGCCTGCGCGGCTTTTCGCCCGACGCACCCCTGCCACGCTATGGTGAACGACCCCGCGAGATCAATCAGTACCTAGCGGCCAACGTCCCACCTGCACCCACTGCCCAACGTCAGTCCAGGTCACCGTCGCCTCGACGGTTTTCTTCACCATCCCGCCACTCCTACGTCCGGCAGTCCTCCAGCCCGCGCCGGGAAAACTGAGGACGGCGACCCCCGGAGGTAGGGCCGCCGTCACCGGACATAATGACGAACATCCTCCGCTCACCGACGTTAGCATGCGACCCGACCTCCGACCCCACGCCGCGACGACCTTTCGACGCCCAGAGACGCCTTCGCTTGACGCCTCAATTGGACAATCTGAACGACCCTTAAGTCCGACGACTTTTCGACGAACGGAGACGCCTCCGCTTGACGCTCCAACCCGACCGCGAGAACGATCCCCTAGTCCGACCTCCCTCACTCAGCGTTTTTCTGAAGGTGACCAAGCTTCGGCTGAAATCCCGGTCATCGTTGATGGCCGCCGCGTGACTGCTCTGGTAGATACCGACGCCGATTTCTCCGTCATGAGTCGTGGTCTGACGCTTGTCCTGAGGAAAGTACTGACACCTTGGCCTGGAATGCACATCCGGACAGCTGGAGGCCATCTGGTGACACCGCTTGGCGTCTGCAACGCTAGAATGGAGACTCGTGGTGTCACCTTCACTGCCTGCTTCGCTGTGTTGGCACATTGCTCGATGGACCTCATCCTCTGGTTAGATCTTCTTCGGGAACACGGTGCGATAATCAACCTCCGCGAACTTGTCGTGACGTTCTCACCTCATTGTGCCATAGCAGACAGCAGCGAGCCCGACAGGCCTGTTTTTCGTGCGTGTGATGACAATGTCACGATACCACCACGCTCCAGTTTGTTTTACAGTTGAATGCTCCAACCCACGCACTCCTCACGGGGTTGCGGAAGGTAATCTTTCGTTACTGCTGAGTCAACAAGTCTGCGTTGCGCGGGGTTTTACTTCCCTCCGCGGACTGCGAACGCAGCTTTCTGTTACGAACTTTAGCGCCGAATACCGCCACTTTCCGCAAGCAACCGCCATAGCCTATTTCGACGAAATTAGTGACTCAGTCTCCCACTGCGCCTTGTCCCTCAACGATACCCATGCATCGACCTCTGACGCCCCCGTTATGACTGACGTGAACCCCGACCTAACCGCCGATCAGAAACACCGCCTCCACATGATCCTCGACTCTTTTCGTGACTGCTTTGCGACCACTTCTAAAGTTCGGCAAACATCGGTCGCTAAACACCGCATTGTAGTGGATGAAGGCGAGAGGCCTATACAACACCACCCCTATCGAGTGTCTGCGAAAGAACGGGAGGTGATTCGGAGGCAGGTTGAGGAAATGCTCCGCTACGAGGTTATCCAGCCGTCAACAAGCCCGTTGGCTTCGCCCGTTGTGCTGGTCGCCAAGAAGGATGGCACTCTCCGATGCTGCGTCGACTATCGTCGCCTCAACAAGATTACTAAAAAGGACGTTTATCCGTTGCCCCGAATTGATGACTCGTTCGATCGCCTGCGTCATGCCCGATACTTTTCCTCTCTTGATCTACGCAGTGGGTACTGGCAGATCGAAGTCGATGAACGTGACCGTGAAAAGACCGCGTTCATAACCCCCGACGGTTTGTACGAGTTCAAGGTGCTCCCCTTTGGCCTGTGTACCGCTCCTGCCACCTTTCAAAGAATGATGGACACTGTCCTGGTTGGCCTCAAATGGCAGTCGTGTCTCGTCTATCTTGATGATGTGGTTATTTTCGCTGCGACCTACGAAGAACATCTCAAACGCTTGAGTGCAGTATTGACGGCCATCCGATCAGCCGGTCTATCTCTAAAACACGAAAAATGCCACTTCGCGTACCAACGGCTGAAGTTTTTGGGCCATGTTGTGACACGTGAGGGTGTCAGCCCCGACCGAGACAAGACGGCCGCTGTAGCTGCGTTTCCGACTCCCACTGATAAGCGAGCTGTGCGCCGGTTTCTTGGCCTCTGCGCATATTACAGACGCTTCGCGCAAGACTTCTCCAGGCTGGCTGAGCCTCTCACACGGCTGACAAAAGACGATCAGCCTTTCGTCTGGGCACAGGAACAGCAGGACGCCTTCGAAAAGCTCCGCAAACGCCTACAAACAACGCCCATTCTTGCCCATTTCGACGAGGAGGCGGATACAGAACTTCACACCGATGCCAGCAACATTGGCCTCGGTGCAGTCCTCGTCCAGTGGCAAGATGGTGTTGAGCGCGTGATTGCTTACGGCAGCCGCACGCTGTCTCGGTCCGAGGCCAATTACTCAACCACTAAAAAGGAGTGCCTAGCTGTTGTGTGTGCGATAACGAAGTTCCGGCCCTACTTGTATGGTCGCCCGTTTCGGGTCGTGAGTGACCACCACTCACTGTGTTGGCTCCCGAATCTTAAAGACCCCTCGGGCCGGCTAGCTCGTTGGAGCCTTCGCTTGCAAGAATTTGATGTAACAGTTGTCTACAAGTCGGGCAACAAACGCAGCGATGCAGACTCCTTGTCCCGTGCTCCTATCCCGTCCAGCTCTGATGACCTCGAAGATGACCCTCTCTTTATTGGTGCTCTGACCACGTCCGCCCTTGCTCAACAACAGAGGGACGACACGGAATTGCGGCCACTCATCGATTATCTTGAGGGTACCGCCTCGTTACCGCCTCGTCTATTCGCGCGTGGCTTGTCGTCGTTTTGCTTGCGAGATGGCGTCCTCTACAAACGAAATTACGGCCCGCCGGACTCTGGTTACCTGCTCGTGGTTCCAACGGCGCTCCGCACTGACGTTTTGCAGGCATGCCACGACGAGCTTCCTTCCGGCCACCTCGGATTTTCTCGAATGATGGCACGAGTTCGTCACCGTTATTACTGGCCCAGGCTTTCTGCGGCTCTCAAGCGTTATGTACGCACTTGCCGCGAGTGTCAACGTCGGAAGAAACCACCTTTCAAGCCCGCTGGCTTGCTCCAACCCATTGCTCCGCCGAGAATTCATTTCCACCAAGTCGGCATGAACTTACTGGGCCCATTTCCCGCGTCATCATTGGGTAACCGGTATATTGTGGTTGCCAACGACTACCTCACCCGGTATTGTGAGACGAAAGCCCTTCCCCGCGGCACTGCTGCTGAAATTGCTTACTTCATCATCAGCATAGTCCTCCGCCATGGCCCCCATTATGTTGTTTTAACTGACCAAGGCACAGCGTTCACGTCGACGCTTACTCAGGAAGTTATGCGGCTCAGTGGCACAAGTCATCGTAAGACCACAGCTTACCATCCTCAAACCAACGGCCTAACCGAGCGCCTCAATAAGACTGTCGCTGATATGATTTCTATGTACGTCGACGATGACCATAAGAACTGGGACGAAATCCTTCCGTACGTCACGTTTGCCTACAATACTGCCCTTCAAGAGACGACGGGGTTCACGCCATTTCGTTTGGTACACGGTCGTGAAGTCGTGACAGTGTTGGACACGATGTTGTTGCCCGATATTGCACGCCCATCTGTTGCCCACGCTGATGCATTCGTTCGCCATGCAGAGGCTGCCCGCCGGCTGGCTCGGCAACGAACCTGCGTGCGGCAAGAAGTCGATGCTCACCGCTATAACCTCCGTCACCGCGAAGTCATTTTCCAGCCTGGCGATCAAGTGTGGGTTTGGAGTCCCATCCGTCTGCGCGGTCGCTCCGAGAAGCTTTTGCGCCGTTACTTCGGCCCCTACGAGGTACTCCGCAAACTCAGCGACGTTACGTATGAAGTGCGCCCGCAAGAGAGTGTTCGTTCTTCCAGACGCCCGCCGACATCCGAAATTGTGCGCGTCGCAAGACTCAAGCCATACCATGCCCGCTAGGACAACTCTCACCACATTCGGTGCCTGGGATTCTGTTAACACCCACACGTGGCTCCCCCTCACTTTCAGGCATCGAGTCGATGCCTTTCAAGAGGGGAGGGGCAATGCCGCACTTAGTTTTGCCATCACTCTACCGGCGCCCCCGTGCGGTCTGTCTTCGACCTTTGTCGCGCGCCGGACTTCGTCCTCTTCTGCTCGGTGCTAGGGCCTGCCGGCTGCGCTCTGCCCAGTGTGCTCGCCAGGAACTGTTCTGCCAGGGATAGAACGTTCTACCGGCGTCCGTGACAATAGCAAACTTAAGACGTGAAGTTTGGCCTTGCAAGAGTACACATTTCAGATGGAATATATAGATTAAATGCAGAGACAACGCTGGAGCAGACTTCATGAGTAGAGCCGAATAAGCAGCGTAAGTTAGGTCTAGCTTATGTTTATAGCTTTTTGTTGTTGTTGCGTGCTGATGCAATACAGAAGGTTGGGGACAATTTTATGTTTCTTAAGGACACCACACGGACAATGGCCGTGGTTGTTCCGCAAAGACAACATTGGAGTACTGTATCAGTGGTTTGTTTTGGGTGCGTTCTTGACAACTGCAGTGAGTGCTGGGTCCAGACAGGCTACAGAAACCATTTGATTTGTTAGAAGTCTTGGAGGCTTCCCAGATGTGAGAAGTTCTCAATGGCAAACTGCTTGAGACAGGGCTTTTGCCACATGTAAATTGGTCTATGCGAGCTTAATGTCTCAAAACGGTTAAGGGACACCGTAGTGAAGGGCTCCGGAAATATCGACCACCTGGTTTTTTTTAATGTGCACTACCATTGCACAGTACATAGGCCTGTAGAATTTCACCTCTATCGAAATTCGACCGCCGCGGCCGGGATCGAACCTGCATGCTTCGGGTCAGCAGTCAAAAGTCATAACCACTCAGCCACCGCGGCGGCCTGTGGCACTAAATTAAATTCAGTCCTGTCAAGTTCGCGGTTATTCCTCCTCTCCAACATGAAATAAATAAGTTTGATGGACAAAAGACGACGAAGGCGATAAGGATGGTGTATGCCAAATTAAGAATAAAGGAGAGTAGGTTTTCGCCGAAATGGCGTGAGGTGATTCATGTAGAAGATGATGACAACGACGGAAGTGATGGTGTGCATCAATGGCGCGGTTATAAAAGCATGAGGGATGGTCTGAGTGTACGAGGGGGGATCACAGCCATCGTCTTCGCTTCGGTGGACGCGGTTGTTGCGATGCGCGTTTCTTCCATCAACCTTTCCTCTCACGTATTTCAACTCTCCTTGTTCTGAACGTTGCAGTGGGTGTGGCTTAGCTCGAGCCACTGGGTAGGACTATGCACTTTCTTTTCATCCTGCCTTCAGTCGGAACAATAACAGCGGGAAAAAGTGAACCGGAGGCTCTGGAAGGTCAGGGATGCCTCAGTTGGGAATGAGCAAGGCCGGCTGCTGTTTCGGTAATCTCGTGTTCTACAGCACTGCACCGTAGGCTCGCTGCGGTTCCTGAGCCAGCTCAGGGGATTAAGCGGCGGACACAAGCACCTGGTACGCCCAGTGTACCTCCTACGCTGTCACAACCTGCCACCCCCATCATCCTCCCGGCAACACCAGCGTGGACGCCAATGTCGGTTCTGCGAGCGCTTTGACCAGGAGCCCATACGACGCCGCCAACGAGGCGGGGCGTCTGAGCGCGCGACGAGAGCAGACGTGTGTGTGTTGCGGCTCCGCCAGATTTCGGCTGGGCCGCGACCCAAATCATCCTATCCGGCACACTGGTATTTTTTGATCCGGAACCTTGAGCGGACCATCTGGATATCACATTCGTCCAGGTAGGCCCTTTTTTTAAAATTTCCGGCCAATTTTTGATCGACCACGTGGCTACCGTTGTTATGCCTAATGCCGACGCGCAGCTGGTTGGACTCGGCCCTCGGAGTAAAAATAGAGACCTCAGCGCTTCAATTACGCGCCTACGACCCTGAGGTGATGGCGTGGAGCTCGGTCCGCACCAAAGGTGACAAAAATTTGACGGTTTACCCAAAGCGTCGAAGTCAAGTTGTGCTTCAAGCGGCTGCCCGCCGCGATGGCGTTTGGCGTCGCCTCGGCCGCCATCGCGGCGATCGGAAACGTGGAAGGTCCCTCGACGCGAGCCATGGGAAGCAAGGGCAAGGCTTTTGTGAAGTGGAAGCCGCGTCCAGTGCCCAAACCCACTCCTGAAGACTACGTTATAGTCATAACAAACCGAGAACGCGTTTCCCTTCGCGAGCCGTTCACAGAAACCGGCTGCGGTATCGCCATTCGAGCGTAACTCGGGCCGGAACGGGCCCACGCCATCTCCGTTCTGCCTTCGCGCGGCCAAAACATCATCATCGTGCATACCCAGGACACCGAGGCCGCGGGCCGGCTCATCGGAGACTATGCAGTCAATACCGAGAAGGGATCGATCAAGCTGCAGGGTTACCTGAGACAAGACGGCGGCAACGCATGCCACAGAGCGATCATGGTCCGTAACACGGACACCACGGAAACTCTTCAACATTGAGTGAGCTGGCGCGCCAGCACCATCGTTGAAATCAGGAAATTCGGAACATCCAACAAGGCACGTATCGCCTTCGCGGGTAAGGCGAAGCCTAGTTACGTGCATTACGACAACATGGTCGTTTGTGTGCAAAATTATTACAAAACTGTCACTGCCGGCGGGCAGTGTGGGGCCGTCGGCCATCCCGCGGATGCATGTCCAAAACTGCAGCCGAATACGTGTGGGCTGTGCGAACTCCAAGCTCCGCTAGTGGTGGGGTGAGGACCCCTCACAACTGTGTGCCCCGGTTTTCTGTTTGCGGTGCGGCCCATGCCACCAACTCACGCGAGTGTGCGGCAAAATTCCGCCCACCAAAATGGCCGGCCAAATGGGCAAGAAAAAGAAATCGGCGACCAAGAAGAAAAGCCATCATCCTGGGCCTCCCGGCTACCAGCATCACCGGGAAACCTCCAACGTCGATAAGCTAGCGCCACCTACAGGAGGTGCTGGAAAGCGACCGTCCACCTGAGCCAACATGGTGAAAACCCGACACCTGATGAGTGGCTCGGGCGGAGCTGCTTTATCCTCCCCCTTCTCACTCCCCTCCCAGAGGCGCGAAGCTCCGGGCAAAATGCAATACGAGTATTTAATTAGTTATTCACAACAGCGCCCGAAACACGGAAAAAAGGGGGGAGAATCGACAACACAAGCGTTGACTTCAACTGAAATTTATTACGGAAAAGGAAGAGTACAAATACATTTTCGGAAAAACAAACAAAAATAAATGGACCGTCATACAAGGTGGGAGCCAATAAGCACGTGGATGTCAAAACGGGTGGAGGTCAGGTCAAGCAGCGACCGAAGTTCATTTCATGCAGTGTTGGAGTTGTTTATAAGTTTGCGCTTTCTGGCTCTCCTGTATAGGGGACGCCTCCCTTCCCGCGCGTGCTGGCTTCGCAGCAGCGTCACTACAGCCCGTCCTTTACCTAAGTGACCATGACGAGCAGCCCTAATATCAGCTGCTTCCCAAAAACCAATTCGGGCACCTCCGTCCAAACTCTCCAGTGGAGCTGCCGCGACTTCCGCTCCCGCGCAAAGCGGGCGGATCTACCACTTTTCGTTTCAACCCTCGACTCGCTTCCTGCGGTGGTTGCACTCCTGGAGCCAGGGAGTGGAGCCCCACATACAAATTACATCACCTTCCAGCAGGGCCCCTCTTCTTGCGCCTGTGTGCACAAAAATTATATGGCTAATCTAGTCAACTTGGAACTACGAACTGAATACTCGTATGATATGGCAACACTTCTTCCGCTCTATAAACACGATTCACCACTCCACGCACTCAACACGTACTGTTCCCCCAGACTCAAAAATGTAACTCGCAGCACTCTTTAGACTTGCTCTAAAAGCTGCGTACAGGGGCCCTCTTTTAATTGTGAGCGATTTCAATGCCCACAATACTCTCTGGGGTTACGTGCGTGAGGAGCAGTGGGGACGCGAGCTAGCGGAACAAGCTTCCACGCTGGGCCTGAATCTCCACACCGAATCTGCATATCCAACGCCGGTGGGCAACTCCGTGACCCGGGATACGTGTCCGGACCTTACCTTTACCAAAAACATTACGCACGCAGATTGGCCCAACATGGACAAAACCCTCGGTAGTGACCACTGCCTTATCACTATCACCGTAAGGATTAAACCAGTGGCAAGACCCCATGCGCTAGCTCGGCTACCCGGCTGGAATAAGTTCCAGCAAAGCTACATAAATTCTGCGTCTATCCACGAACAAAGATACTACGCGTGGACACAAGGACTGGTTCAAAGGAAACTTAAATTTAACTCTCGAAGGCAACGCTGGAGGCAGACAACCACCCTCTGCACCTCTGGGAAGCGCGGGACAGCCTCGTCCGCAGATGGCACCGCACAAAACATAATATAAAGCTTAAAATTCGTATCGCCGAGCTGCCCAACTCGCTGACTTGAACTCGGTGAACCGGCGTAACACGGCGGTGAGACAAATGTCTAGCCGGGGTGCGTGGCGCCTCTTCCGCGCCCTAATTGGCTCGACTCAAACTCGCGCCGACACAAAAACGTCTGTAACATGCTATTCATAGCTCTGATGGAAATACCTCAAAATTAGTGTGCAAACTTCGCGACCAGTATTTTTTACTTAACAGGAAATGCCCGCGTACTCGTATGCAGTTTCAGAGAACGGGGAGCTGGATCAGCCGTTCCAGCCGCAGGACCTGAAGGCTAAAATGAAACGAGGAAAGGCACCGGGCCGGGACAAGATAACTGTGAAACTGCTTGCTAATCTTTCCGAACCAGCCTAGGAAATCCTCCTCGCTTTCATCAACTCGATCTGGTTCGTGAGGCAACCCTTCTTAAGGAATGGAAGACTACCATGGTAACTTTCATTCCGAGAGCCGACAAAGCCATAAACACAATCCACTGCCCCGTCTCCCTCACATCTCGCGCGCGAGAGTTGATGGGGGCCATGGTGCGGAGCAGGCTGTCTGGGTTTCTGAAAATCCAAAATGCAGTCGCAGACACCATGTGCGGTTTCCGCACGCATCTGTCTGCGCAGGATTTTCTGCTTCAACTCAACCGAGTAATACTGAAGCCTGTCGAATACCACTTCAACGATAAGGCAGCACTCGCCCTAGACTTTCAGGGGACTTTCGACAACGTCACACACAAAATTATCCTGCAATATCTCGCCAGACCAACTGTGGACATAACACCCCTTAGCAAAAACTAATACGTTTGGAATACGCGGTGGGGAATTTAAATTGTATTTTAAACATATTTTGTATCATGACTGCCCTAAAGATATGTAGGAAACACGTTCCTGAAATTTCGTGCTTGGTGTTCCAAATATATTCTTAAAATATGCCAAAGATACCTGACATAAAGCAAACTTCGACCACTTTTTGAAGATGTGAAAAAATATGTTTGCAGTTTTAGCATCTTCTCAGTGTATTAAAATTGTTTTTTCGGAAATATGAAATTAATTCATCCAAAGTATACTTCAATTCTAACAAACTAGCACACTTCTAGCTGCCGTTGAACAGTCGAGTGCTCGAAATCGCGTTTCAGGAAATGACATTTGCGTGTTGTCAACGTATTTGAAGTGTACTTCCGTAAATACGCAATTAATTCGTCCAAAGAATAGTTAAATTCTAGCAAATTGGCTGTCCGCCTTAGCCTATTCGCACATGAGCGCCCGCGGAACTTTTTCCAGAGGGGGGGTGGGGGGGGGGGGTCGTATGGGAGAGGTGGTAAGTTAGCACAAAAAAGGAACTTTTTGTGGTCCCAACTGCGCACATGAAACAAAAATTAGAAGCAGCAAATTAGTGCTAGGCTTGGAGAACAAACATAGGAATTTATTAATGAACAAAGAAGTGAACTCAATAAGCAAAATCCGATAATTTAATATCAGCTAAGCGTGTTAATCAAGCTGTGTAGTTGTTTTCTACTAGTGCATAAATAATGCCTGTAATGGCAGGGGGGTGCAACCGTCCCCCCCCCCTCTTGCCCCCCTCCCCTTCGGGATACCCATGTATATAAGATGCCATTGTAGAACCTAATGCTCGAAATCGCGTTTCGGGAAATTGCATTTGGGTGTTGGCCATGTTTTTAAAGTGTACTTTCGTAAATACGCAGTTAACCCGTCCAAGTATACTTAAATTCTAAGAAATGGGCAGTCCGCGCAAAAATATTTGCATTACACTTCAAGCTACCGTGGAATAATCTAGAGCTCGAATTGATGCTTCAGAGAATAATGAAATCTCTCCCATTTCTGTCGTCCTTTCGTTGCAACACAGTAATCATAGCGCGGGACGAACGCAGGACAAAGACGAGACGGGACGGGAACGTCTGCGTTATTCCCGCGGTACGATTACTGTGCTGCAATATATTACCAACCTGCCCAAGCCTGAAGTCCAAGAATTTTCTGAAGTCCTTTGGTTTATGGTAACTTCTAGCAGGAAGATAATTATCTCTTATATACACTACGTGCGGAGAATGTGGTAGCATGATTCTGGCAAAGGCACCTTGGGTATTTCCGAGCCCGAATATGGCAGCGAAATGGACCACGACCGGCAAGGCCGACCGGCTGCCTTAGACGCCCGTGTATCTGCTGGTTGACAGTTCGACTCCTGACCTATTTGTGACTCAAGTGTCGACTAGCAATTCGGTTTTATATCGCCTGCCGATTCGAACGCGACCACTAGGGCACTTTTTTGGGCCCTAGTGGGCCCAAAAAATTTTTGGGCCCACAGTCTTTGCGCAAAAATCGGCTCACCGGGAAAGGCAGTGCGTCGCTCTCGGCGGGTATATATAAGGCAAGCCAAGGATAGTGGCGCGCAATAAATTTTTAGAGAGAGGTGATTGGAATAGGCCCTATTGGCCCTTTCCCCTAACAGTACTAGGTGGAGCCCCTATTCCGGGGCCCCATTGGCAAGCAACGCCGCTCGCGTCCGGTGAACCAAGGCCTTTTGGGTCTTTAGGTCCTGACAGCCGAGCAGGACCTAAAGAGCACCAGTCCTCTCTGGTGCAGTTGGGGTTGGGGGGGGATAGATGGGTTTGATTGACATGCCTAAACCATGTGGAAGGCGTCAGCCACCTCCCCACAGAACTGGCACGTGCCATCAAAGGATGTGGTGAAATGTTTAAGTACCGCCGGGCACAGTACAGTGTTAGTAAGAATTTTGAGGAGGCGCTAGTCAACGCGATCCAGACCCCTACAAGGGGCCGGGTAGCGCCGGTGCTCCTCATTGTAGTAATCGGTGATGTGTTTTAATGTAAGGGAGAGATTGTCTGATTAAGAGTAGGCTTCCAAGGACAGGGAGATAGCCCGGGGAGAGAATGCGCGGGCGGCCTGATCGGCCTGATCGTTTCCTTGGAGTCCCTGGTGACCGGGGGCCCAAATTAGGTTACGTGGAGTCGGGTCTTCGCATCGGCAGTTATATTCTAGTATGCGCCAGGCAAGCGGGGGAGCCCAGCCCAACTCATAGTGCCCACAGGCCCCTCGCGAGTTGGTGATGATGTGTTTCGACTTGGGAGTAGTGAGAGCCAGAGCAATAGCAATCTCCTCCGCGTGTGTTGCACTGTAGGCTTTGAAAGTGAGCCCGTTAACTGTGTTTGTGTTGTGTACGACTGCGGCCGTGTACCACCCCCCGTGGTGTGGGCCGGCAACGTCCACGTAATACACATGTTGTTGGTTACCATAGTATCGCGCCAACGCTTCCGCGCGCGCCTGGCGACGACCGCTATGGTCTTCTTTGGACATGTTGCGGGGAAGGGGTCGGACCCGGAGGGTGCGCCTCTATGGTTCTGGCGCTCTCTCCCTTTCCTCAATATGGTAGGCATGTTTGATGTGTAGCCGGTCCAAGAGGCGGCGACCGGACGCGGTCTGTGCAAGACGCGTGTATTGGTTGACTAAGTGGCCTTCTCGAAGCTCGCGGAATGTGTTTACCACGCCCAAGGCCAGAAGTCGCTGGTTGGACGTGGTGACCGGGAGGTCGAGAGCCCGCGCTTGTCGGAGCATTTGTTGTTTGCCGCGGCACTTCCGCCATGATTTGCTGTGTAGGTATCTTTGCCGTACCCATGCCGTCACGTGACCTTATAATCTCATGCACATCGTGATTTATTATAGCTGCGCTTGTACAACTTGTTCTGCAGTTGAAGCATTAACTAGCCTCGTTCTGTGAAGCCGACCAGTAGACATTTTTGAAGCCGAAGTGAACCTATTTTTAATGTACCTTTTTAGTGTCTTTCGAATGTAATATAATGTATTTAATGTATATTTTTAGTAAATTTGTAATGCATTATAAATATGCTAAGCGGGAAAAAATGTACTTCGTACGTATTGTAAAGAACGTTCAAAATATTATTCGTAGTATACTTAGAAAGCATTCGTTTTGCGGTTTAGGCATAGGGTCAAAAAATGCGAAATAAATACTAAATTAATAGGTTATGGAAATGCATTTTAAGCACATCCTTTTTTTGGCTAAGGGACCTTTCAGTTTATCAAGCAATTTATCTCGGAATGATGACCTCTCCTCCGAATTCAAGACGTAGACACGGCCCCTACCAAGTGGGAACGAGAGGATCCCCACAGAGCCCGGTTCCTCTCGCCGTTACTTTTTAATCTGGCCATGATGAGACTTCCTGCTCAACCGGCGCAGGTCGAAGGCGTCCTGCGTGCGCTTTATGCTGACGACATAGCCATCGGGGCCAAACATGGATCGGTTGGAGATATTGAAGCCAACCTGCAAAAAGGGGCAGAGATCGTGGGCGCTTACGCCCGTCACTGTGGCCTTCAATGCTCCCCGTCCAAATCCGAATTTGTGCACATTCGCCCGTCGCCTAAGTGCACCATCAAAATTAAACTATCTCTGGCCAGCGGTCCGATACGGGTTGATACAATACTAACCAAACTGCTCAAGGCGGGGGACCAGGTTGGCCGGATGGTCCTCTAGGTTTCCAACAAACGCTGGGGGTTGTGGTGCAAAAACACCTTGAGGTTGGCGCAAGCTTTCTTGACCAGTTGAGTACTCTACCGGACTCCTTACCTTCACCTGCGCAAGTTTGACAAGAACGCCCTAGAGGTGACTGTCAGATAGATGTACAAGCGTGCCCTCGATCTCCCAGTGAACACGTCCAACCAGCGCATCATGGGCTTGGGGATGATGAATACTTTCGGAGAGCTCCATGAGAAACACTTGACCAATCAATGCACAAGACTTTCAGAGACGCCGTCGGGACGCCGCCTATAAGCCCGACTGCGCATCCACCACGCAACACTGACGAAAAACGGCGCATGCATCCCCCAAGTCTGGAGATACGCCTTGCACGTGCGTCCTCTTCTGGCCAACATGACGCGGGACGACCACAGTGGCAGGCGCCTTGCGCGGACGGAGGCGCTGACCCTCCACTAAGGAAACAAACGCGGAATCTTCTATGTGGCCGGCTACGGCCCTCACCATGAGGGGTGGCAGGGCTGTGAGGACTCCGAGAGGACTGCGAGGCAGCCTTGCTCGGCTGCTCCGACCTGGTGAGCCAGAAGGCCCTGGTCTAGTGCGCCCGAGCCGCGGCCGTTGCCAATGGGCTCCGGTACTGAGGAGCGCACCTAGTGATTGTGATAGGTGGTCCTTTCCGGGACACGTCAAACTTCCTGCCTGTTAAGTAACAGTAGTAAAGTTTTTCACACACGCTGCCAACGACGCCAGCCCCTCGCACTTCGAACGCCACCTCGGCGCCGACGCCACTGTCTGGGCCCACAAAACGCTTCGTGAACGCCTAACTGTGAGCTTGAACACCGAGCGCGAGTAGTCTCTAACTGCTCCAGGAACGCGCGCACCCTTAGATGATGTGGTTTTTACTAATGCTGTTAATTAATTTGTGGTGCAGGCTTTATTAAATGTGAGTCTATTTGGTTGCCTCTGTGGTCCGGTCTATTCTTTCGGCTCGAGCGTACTCCTGCGTCCTGTAACACATGCTTTTGCTTAAGAATTTGCCCCTCACTAATAGCCTTCTGTTTTAATCATTACATTAATAAGTAGCCCGTCGGGACAGAGGGCCCACTAAAAAAATTTGCCTGTAGCTGTCGAGACACCAAAGCAAAAATTCAGAGGGGCTTTGACGATCTAAAGTAAGCGAGGCGAAATCCTTTCCACGCTACTGTGGCTAAACGGCCGTAGACACGCAGGAGGCGGCTACGGGGCGAATTGGATTGCCTAGTCATGACTAATTAGTCACGACCTATGATTATCTAGTCCCGATTGGTTAATGACTAGCTATTGAAGATTGGGTAATGACTGTTGGGACGTGGGTCTGCGGTGGTTGTTGCGGCACAGGCCCGACTAACTAGTAATCATTGGGAAGGGCTGTTGGGACGCGGGTCCGCGGCGGTTGTTGGGACGCCGGTCCGCAGTGGTTGTTGGGACGCAGACGGCAGTGATTGTTGGGACGTTGCTCTGCAGTGGTTGTTGGAATGCGGGACCACGGTCACCGATAAACAGGAGCAATGCCGATGAGACGAGGAGTTTTTATTTACACATATTTATATTGTGCGCCAGGGAAATACACGCTTCATGACAGAAGACATCAAAATGGAGAATGCCCTGTTCTTGGTGTTACGACTGAAAGGACGGAAAGGAATTTGCATGGGCCTACCGACTGCCTCGAGCAGAGCCAACACTGCTGCCACAAGCAGATACCGGATAATTCAACGACGTGAGAGGAAAGAGTGAAGGAACAGACGCGCGTCGCAACAACTGCTTCCGCCGAAGCGAAGACGCCAGCTGTACCAGATACATACCCCCAGCAGGTCAATGCCCTGATCAAAGGAGGCGGGTGTTTTTAAATACAGTCGTGAGCACAGATTCCAGCCCTCTTCGTCTAATCACGAAGGACAGTCTTTTTTGACGCTATCTTTGGGAGCGTCCAGGTAGCTGATTGGCCAAAACTTGCAGCTGGAGAGAACTCTGCTCTGTCTCCAATTTTTCCTCTTGGGTCTCCAGCGTCTGCGATGATGCGGAAGCTCGGAGGCGGTGGTAGTGAAAACATTTATTTAATATTATGGAGAGGTTCTGGGGATAGCGACATGAAGGGTCCCGGCCTTACAACCAATAAGTGGGATGCCTAGTCAGGCACCCCATTGGCGGCTGTCGCAGCCCGGGTGCGCGGCCTCGATGGTGCAGCATCCGGACAGGGTCGCGCCCTAGTCCTCTCTGGTGGGGTTTGGGATAGTAGGTAAGGATGGATTCTGCTGGCAGGCCCACACCATGTGGTAGGTGTCAGACACCACCCCACGGTTCGAACACTGCCAGACGAATTGATGATCGAAATATTTTAGAGTTGCCGGGCACAGCATAGTGTTAGTGAGCAGGTACCGGAGTACCCGCTCGTTGGCCTTCCCCTGCCCTTGGCCCGGGTTGGGAATATTTTGGTGCGTGGATTTGTAATAATCGCATATTTCTTTAAAAGTGTGACCCGGATTGAAATCTGAGGCCTGATCAGCGTCGAGTCCCCTCGGAAATGCCCGGAGAGAGAGTAGGCAGGCGGCGGCTTCGGCTGCCTCGTTTCCGTGGAGGCCTTAGCGACCTGGAGCCCAAACAAGAGATCGGTGCGCGGGATCCGAGTATGGAATAAAATTTTGTCAGATGCGATAAGCTAGGGAAGCAGCCCACCCTTGCTCGACATTTCGATAAACCCACCGCGAGTCGGTGATAATATATTTGGAGAAGGAATCGGAGGCTGCCATACGATGGAAATCTCTTCTGCGTGAACTGCTGGCAGGGCCTTGAAAGTAAGGGCATTTATTGTGTGCTTTCGCGGATGTCCGCGGCCGTGTACCATCCCCTGGGGTCCGGGCCGGAAGCTTACACAAAGAAGAGTCCTGGTTTGTTCAAAAATGGCCGCCCAAGTCTTCGCCCATGCCAGGCGCCTGCCACTATGGTCCTCTTCGGAGATGTCGGTGGGGAGAGGCCGCACGTGGAGGGCGCGTCTCCAGTGTACAGGAAGGCGGTATTTCTGCTATCTGAATTCGGTGTGCTGGATGTAAAGTCGAGCTAAAAGGCGGTGATCCCATCTTGTCTTTGTGAAAGGAGTGTATGGTTGTTGAGGTTGGCCTCCCGAAGCTCCCTGAAAGTGTTCACCACCCCGAGTGCCAGGAGGTGGTTGGCAGAGGTAGTGACCAGGAGGTCCAGCGCTCGTTTCATGATTTTTTGGAGGATGACCTCGATAACATCCCCCTCCTGTTTCCGCAGGCGGAGGTAGGGAATCGATGCTGTTGTTGAAAATTTTTATTTTCCAACAGATAAGGACCACACCGCCTGGGCTGTTCTGTCTCAACCCCCCCCCCCCCCTTTACGGGGGAGGGGACTTAGGAGCGGCCCAGCCGCACGGGATGGTCGCAGTCGATGCTGGCCGGGTTTGTTTCGCCGGCGGCCTCTTCTGCTAGTTGCACGGCGGTGAGTTGAAGCTCAGGGTCCGAGCTCCGCAACAAGGTTTCCCAGACTTCCCTACTGCTAATGTTTTTGAGCCCTGCCTGGGGAGTAATTGAACTCCCAAATTATATGGTCGATTGTTCCTCTCGCCCCACACTTTTTACATTTATCGTACTTGCAGTCCGATCGAATATGTTTATTTAGTACTGGGTTTGGGTAGACTCCAGTCTGCAGGCGTCTCCACGCCGTCGCCTGAGTCGTATTTAACGCCGTGTTTGGTGGGGGGAAAACACCTCCGGCATTGCCTGTAGTGTTCTGTAATCTCTTGATACGAGATTAATCGCCCTTCTCTATCATGCTCGGCCTGAGCCGACCCTTCCTGTACAGCTCGGAGGTAGAGATCTCGAGCTGCACTGTGCGCCGTCTCGTTACCGCTGACAGATTCGTGCGCTAGGGTCCAGAAGATGTTGATCGTCCTATCAATCGCTCCTTGTGTTAAAATTTTGGTGGTGAGGGGGTTCAACCTCCCTCTACTGAAATTTTGGATTGCAGTTTTACTGTCGCTAATAATGTATCTAGCTTCGGTGCCAGCGCAAACGATCGCTCTCGCGGCTTCCTTCGCTATATCGGTTTCTTTCCTTAGTATGGTGGCGGCAGTGATGAGGATGCCCCCCCCCCCCCCCATCTACCACCGCTAAGGTCTGATATCGACTTTGTCTGTCCCCTGCCGCATCTACGTAGGCGACATAATTTCGGGGTTTGCCCCGATAGGTTGTTTTTATCGCTTCAGCCCTTTTCTGCCGTCTTTCCTTATTAATCCCAGGGTGCATGTTGTTGTGTAGGGGAGGGGTTCGTAGGTGCGCCCTGATTTCCCTGTCAATGTCGACCCTATCCTTTTGCCCCCTGTCTGTGGCCATTCCAATATTACTGAGCGTAGCTCTTCCCACTCGCGTCGTGCTGATTGTCTCAAGTTGCGAGGTTTTAACCGCTTCCGTGATTTCTGAAATCGTATTGTGCAGTCCTAGGGCCAGTAGCTTCCCCGTCGATGTAAATGTTAGGAGCCCTAGAGCCTTTTTTAAGCATTGCCTGAGGAGCGCGTCTATCTTGCTCCTCTCATCTGCCTTTAGGCTGAAATATGGCGTGGCGTAGCTTACTCTACTAATGATGAAGGCCTGTACCAATCTCAGAATGTTTTTTTCCTTGAGTCCGCCTCCATTACGTGAGACCATTCCTGATGAGGTTTAATGTCAGGGTCACGTGGTTTTCTAACTTGTGAATTGTGATCGTGTTTCTTCCATGTGTTTGTAAGTGGAGGCCCAATATTCGAATTGTGTCTACTTTTGCTATCTCCGTTCCATCCACGTACACCTGTGGGTCAGAGGGAGGTTTGTTCCCGAGTGCCTTGTCAATATACACGAAGATTTCTGATTTTTCAGGCCAACATTTAAGTCCTCTGTCCTCCGCGTACCTAGAGATGACGTCTGCTGCCGCCTGCAGCGTTTGATTGATCTCTGCGTAGCTCCCTGTGTTGATCCAGAGGTTGATGTCGTCCGCGTACAGGTTGTAATTTAAGTTGTAGTTCCCAATTTTTCCTAATTCTTTCGGGAGCCCTCTCATGGCCATGTTGACAAGGGTGGTTGACAGTACCGATCCCTGAGGTGTCCCCCTGTTACCTAGCCTGATCACTGCGGATTGTATTTCCTAGAAAGTTATAACCGCCGTGCGGTCCGTTAAGAAATTTCTGATATAACGATAGGTTTTTAACCATATTCCTGCCTGCTGGAGCCCCTCCAGGATGGCTGCATGCTTGACGTTGTCGAAGGCCTTTTTTAGGTGCAGTCCCATAATGACTTTCACATCTTTGGTTCTGGAATTTATTATGTCGTGCTGCAGCTGCAGCATGACATTCTGTGTGATCAGATGGGGCCTGAAGCCATATATCTCGTGTGGCCATTTCTCGTTTTTCCCGATATAATTTGAAATTCTGGTCTGAATGATGGGTTCCAATTACTTTCCTACACATGACGTGAGTCATATAGGCCGGAGGTTTTCCAGCTGCGGTTGCTTCCCGGGTTTTGGGATCAGGATCACTGTAGCCTCTTTCCACAGCGGTGGGATCTCCTGTTTTCCCAGCAGTCCTGCATGTAGCTGGTAAGGGCCCCTATCGAGTTGTCATCTGTGAGGATCTGTGAGATTGCAGGTCTTATTTTACACAAACACAGAGGTACAAACAGTAAACGAGGCGGCTTTTATAGGAAAGGAAACCAATTTCAGTATGAGAGTGAAAAAAGGAAAGGAACAAGAGAGCAACGCAACAACACACGGGAAAAACACACGGGGGAACAGAACAAAGTGGTTACGAAAAATACAGGAAAAATAAAGTCAAAAAGGAAAGTCACACTACTTGTCTCTCATTCGAGCAACGAGCGGGGAGGACTGGCTGGGAGTCGGGCAGTTAGGGAGTCTCTGGGCGTTCCAATGTCGATGAAACGCTACCGCAGCGTCAGCGTCTGTGGGCTCCCAGGACGGTTCTCAGGTCTGGTATCCCGGAAAAGCCACGTAGGCACCAGAGGCGGCCTGTGTGGAGCAGCTGGCGGATGGACGGAGAAGAGTGGCGCCTGGGCCTGGTGGTTGAGGCTCTCGACGATGGATGTCCAGGTCTGGTGGCCCGGACGTCTGCGGCCAACGCCCAAGCCCGGAACTCGGGGAGCCAGCAGAACCCGTCCACGTCCGTCGCCCACCGCGCTCTTCTCTTCTCTGCCCCGTAATCCTCTACTCCCTGTCCCGGCGTTCCCCTCCGCACGCGCTCCTCGTGCTTTGTCTTCTTCTCCTCACGAACGACGCTGGGTGGCGCTATCTCCTTACAGAAGGCCCCCTCTTGGGAATTTTTTTCCAAGGGAAAGAACTCAACTTCAGGAGAGCGACACCAGACGCGTTCGACGATCGCAACACAGAACACCGCACCACAGCGCGCACACTACACGCCACACATAATATGATGGTCGTCAATGCTCGAAGCGTCCACAGACATTCGCACACACAGCACAGAGAGCACATGGAAAGTCAACGTAAAGCGTCCATAGAGGGCGAAGAAACACGGAAGCCATAAAAAGTAGGTAGCGGAGACTCAAAAACAAACATGAGCAAACACAGACAATACAACAGGTGTGGGCTAAATTCTTCTGTATTCTATTCTTCACATCAAACCACTTCACCGTCCCGAGAACTTTTTCAGCTATTACTTCCGTTTTCCTTCGTGAAAATATTTTCTCCAAACCGACCTCGGTTTCCACCATGATTTTACATGTTCCCGTCCTACGATGTTATTCACTCTGTTCTCCCTTGCCTTCGACACAGTCCGCTGACACATATCACATGATCTGACATAACTCTTTATGTCAGCCTGTACACCGGGACCGGGCCAGTAAAACTCACTGAGCACCCTAGCTATTGTTTGCCGTATTCCTTGATGGCCGGATAATGCACTCTTATGCGCCAACTTAAGAACTTGCGTGCGTAAGCCCTTCGGTACCACCGCTTGCTCAACGACTCGGCCAGGACACACTTGGTATGTTCGGAAAAGAACACCGTCATCTGTGTCAAAAGAGTGGGCGGTCTGTCCCTTGCCACGAAATATTTGCCACAACTTCCTGCGACACACCTCTAAGGTCGGGTCTTCTTCATGTTTGAGGCGAAACTCCGGCCGCGACAAGTGGAGTGTGTTAAGAGTGGGGCCTTTGCTACTCTCTGAAACCTTTGCTGTCACCGTAAGGGAAGGAACATCGACCGCACCCGTAATGGCAAGGGAAACTGCCTGATCAGTGAGAACTGGCGGGTCAACCGAGAATGGAGGTTTAGCGCCAGGGACATTGCCTATTATGATGTCGTACAGGGGTGTAGACAAGCACCGCGCGATGGCCTTACCCGAAAAGTATGGTGAGGAAATCACCACCTCAGCTTCCGGAACTTCTACACGGGTCCCATTGGCCAAGAATAATGTAGCCTGTTTCCCTGTAAGCGCCGCTGCCGGTACAAGGGACTCACGCACAACAATGCCGGTGCTGCCCGTATCCCGTAATACCGAACCAGGCTGGCCGAACACCTCACCGTGCCCCACGGGCATAGCAGTTTCCACAGGGTTGGAAGGACAGACCATCTCCCCCAACTGGCCCTCTACGCGCGTTACCTCTGCAGGGTTATCGGGATGTGAATATCGAGGTGTCATGCAACAGGCGGACTCCTCACGATCTCCTGGTCTCTTAGCTTTGCATGACTGGGCATCATGTCCTACTTCGCGGCACCAGGTGCAATACAATTGCTTCGGCTTTGTCCGACAATCCGACGCCTTGTACCCAGTCTTCTCGCAAAGAAAACATCGAAGGCGGGATTGTGAACGTGAAACCTCGTCCTTGGCCTTAACTATCGTGTGCTCACCCTCCTCTTTAAAGAGCAACAAGTTATTTTGCCGCTGTGCTTCGAGAAAATGATCGGCAGCCTCCGCCAGCTTGGAAACTGTCTTGCCCTCCCGCTCACTTAAGAAAAGGGCTAAACGAGAATGACAGTTGTTCAGAAATTGCTCGCTCATGACCATCTCGCGAACCACCTCAAAAGTGCGGCCTTCTCCCCGCATCTCGACCCAACGGTCAAAGAAACTAAACAACCTGGCAGCATATTGCGAGGCCGTTTCTCCATCCTGGGGCTTGCTCTGGCGAAACTTCTCTCGGTACCCTTCCGTGGTGAACCTAAACCTCTGAAGCAAGGCAAGCTTCGCTTTGTCATAACCCACGGAATCCTCAGGCGAGAGCCGACCGATGACCCTAAGTGCTTCGCCGCCAAGGCACAAGCTCAACGCCGTTGCCCACTTTTCTTTTGGCCAACCCTGCCCCGTGGCCACATGCTCAAACCTCTTTAAGTAGGCATCGAGGTCATCCCGCGCTTCATTGAACTGTGGTATGAGGCTGTGCGGGTTAATGGAGCTAGCCGGTGCGACGCTACGCTCTCCACGGTCACTCGGAGGATTTGCGCCACCCTCCATGAGCCTTATTTGTAGCTGCAAGTTCCGCGCCTCTAACTCCAATTTCTGTTTCTCCGTCTCTAAATTCCGTGCCTCTAATTCCAATTTCTGCTTCGCAGCTTCACGCTCCGTCTCTAAATTCCGTGCCTCTAACTGCAATTTCTGCTTCGCAGCTTCACGCTCCGTCTCTAAATTCCGTGCCTCTGACTCCAATTTCTGCTTCGCAGCTTCACGCTCAGCGGCTCTCTCTTCCCGTGCCTTACGAAGCTCGTCGTCCACCCACGCTCGTAACTCCGCGCCGCACAAGCCCATGCGCTCGCCTAAAGCAACCAAATCTGACCCGCTCATACTGTGCCTAAATTAACACACCAGGCAAAGAAATAAAAACCGACCTCGTCCTGTCGTAGTGGACGCCAAATTTGTGAGGATCTGTGAGATTGCAGGTCTTATTTTACACAAACACAGAAGTACAAGCAATAAACTAGGCGGCTTTTATAGGAAAGGAAATCAATTTAAGTATGAGAGTGAAAAAAGGAAAGGAACAAGAGAGCAACGCAACAACACACGGGAAAAACACACGGGGGAACAGAACAAAGTGCTTACGAAAAATACAGGAAAACGAAAGTCAAAAAGGAAAGTCACACTACTTGTCTCTCATTCGAGCAACTAGCGGGGAGGACTGGCTGGGTGTCGGGCAGTTAGGGAGTCTCTGGGCGTTCCAATGTCGATGCAACGCTACCGCAGCGTCAGCGTCTGTGGGCTCCCAGTACGGTTCCCAGGTGTGGTATCCCGGAAAAGCCACGTAGGCGCCAGAGGCGGCCTGTGTGGAGCAGCTGACGGATGGACGGAGAAGAGTGGCGCCTGGGCCTGGTGGTTGAGGCTGTCGACGATGGATGTCCAGGTCTGGTGGCCCGGACGTCTGCGGCTAAGGCCCAAGCCCGGAACTCGGGGAGCCAGCAGAACCCGTCCACGTCCGTCGCCCACCGCGCTCTTCTCTTCTCTGCCCCGTAATCCTCTTCTCCCTGTCCCGGCGTTCCCCTCCGCACGCGCTCCTCGTGCTTTGTCTTCTTCTCCTCACGAACGACGCTGGGTGGCGCTATCTCCTTACATCATCTAAGTTCCTGAGCATCTTATTCGTGACTCCATCTGGCCCTGGAGCCGACTTGGTTTTGAGTTTCGCTATCTCCGCCCTTACTTCAGCTCTCGTGATGGGCGCGTCTAAATTCTCATTTGGAATACCCTGGTAGTCGGGTAGCTGTATAATTTCCATGTCGCCTATGTATGTCTCGACGAGTTTTTTCATGAATATGTCGTCGCCTTGCTCTTCGCATGCGTGTCTAACCTTAGCCATTTTGACTCGTGCTTGTGTTTTGGACGTTTCAGGGTCTTTTAAATGTCTTAGGATATTCCACGTCTGGGGGAGGTTCATATTCCTTTCCATGTCGCTACATTTGTTAGCCCAATTTTGTTCACATAGTGTAAGGGCGTAATCTCCTATTTCTTTGTTATGACGAGCCAGCCTTCTTCGGAGATTTTTATTGTTTCTACCTTGCCTTTTAAGTCGACGTTCCATGACAGCGCTGTTTGGCCTCCCACATGTGTAAGAGTCAGCATCCACTATTTCCAGAGCTTTTTCTCCTGATATCGTCTTAGTTGTTTTCCTGGTGTCTTTCTTTACCGCTTCGCACCAGTCCACTATATTTCTTATCTTTGTTATGTCTCTGTTCTCCCTAATCTCTCTAAATCGGTCGCAGTCTGTGATTTTCGTCTGGACACACTTTCTTCCTTTGACTTTGCGCCTGATTTCAACCATGGTTTCCAGTATTGAGTGGTCGCTCCCAAGGTGGAGTTCCGTATTTATCCACTGCGTCGTTTCTACATTTTCACTCAGGGTCAGGTCCGGTGAGGTATCGGCGGTGATGCTGTTCTCCGGCCGCGTGGGGTGTAACAGGTCAGTCAGTATTGTTATCCCCAGGTTATGCGTGTCCTCCCACAACTGTCTCCCCTTTGCGTCTTCCCTAGTGTACCCCCACGCCGGGTGATGGGCGTTAAAGTCCCCCACTATAGTTAGCGGCTGGTTCCCAGCTTTTTGAAATGCCTCATTCATTATCGCCCTGAAGCGGACCTTCCGCTGTCTCGGTGGGCTGTAAACATTTAGTAGGAAAGTGTTTGATTCGTCCTTTTTTCCTGTTAGAATTTCTACAAAGATGTTTTTTTTAACGTTGTCTTCTAATTCGTGTTCGATCGTTGCTACGTTTCTCTGCACCAGTGTGGTAACTCTTGATTTGTCCCTTTTCCCACTGTGGAAGGCGCGATACCGTTGTAATTTGGCCGGGCCGCCGGTCTCCTGCAACTCTATAGCAAGGGGGCTGATTCGCGGAGCGACAGCGTGCTCTGCAATACCAGTCGCTTGCGCCGATACCCGCGACAGTTCGACTACCAAATTTGGATGTTATTGGGCGGTCTGTGCATTATTCAACTTTGTCATGTTCTCTTCCAGTAGATTCACTCTCGCATTAAGGATGGCGGTTTCCCCCTTTAATTGCTGGAGCGCCTCCGTCATGAGGTGAAAGTGATTTTGCATCTGTATCTGCATTTGTTGAATCTGACGGGCTAAGACGTCAAGATTACTGTCTCTTTCCTTAGCAAAATTCTTAAGACTTCTCTCCAGTTTCGCATTTAATTTTTCTAGGTTTTCATCCACTGGCAGGACTGAGTTGTTTTCTTCCCTAACTTTGCGTTTAGATTTATTTTATTTTATTTATTTATCATCATACCCACAGCGCCATTGGCTGGCATTACAGTGGGGGGGGTAGAAGAAAAAGTACACAAATGCCACCGCGTGCAGGTGGTTACAAAAAAAAAAAGATAACAATGAGATAGAAAGAACACGGAATTATTATACACAAAAAAATGTCACAGCATGGAAGAAAATGAATCATTTGATAATATGGACACTACTTCCTCAGGCAGCTTGTTCCATTCCGAAACCGTTTTGGGGAAAAAAGACATTTTAAAAAGGTCAGTCCGGCACCTGTATTCTTTAACTTTAAGTGAATTATCTCTACGTAAAGACACGTAATCAGGGTTGGCTATATATTTGGTTCTGTCTATTCCAGTTCTAGAATGAAATATATTATGAAATAATTTTAAACGCAGTATGGGGGTGGAGAGGTATGCTCGACTATCATATTATTCTCTGCTCCCTTGTTTTCTGCTTGAGGGGTAAGAGGTTCGCCTTCGATTTTGTTGGGCGCCCCTATTTTAGATCCGCTTGCTTTTGTTTGAGATTGATTCGCCACTGTATTGCGCTCTGTTTTTTGAATTTTGTATTTCCTCCTTTAAACTAAGGATCGTTGCATTCATGCTCTTAATAATCCTTGTTAATTTTCTATTTCCTCATCTTTTCTGTACTTCTTGATATTTCCGCCCTGGGTAACCTTGCTTGCGAAACTCACTCCTTTGCTCTCTCCATTCTTGGTTGTTGATTCGCCTCGGGCTCGAATCGGGGTCCTGGCTATCGAGCTCGACAGTTCCCTCGATTGGTTCCTCCCCATGGAAGAGCTTCGTCCCTTGGATGCTGTGCACTGCTCCTCTCCTAGTCTAGGGAAGGAGCTCGTCCTGGGCTTGTATCCTTGCTTCTCCCCGTCTGGTCTGGCTTTTGGGCGGCTCTGATGTTCTTGGTTATTTGCGATCCGGTTGGCTGCTCCTCCCGTTTCCTCTTCTTCCTTCATCTTTTTTCCCCAGAGTCTCTTTTTGATTTCTTACCGTGTACGATGGATCAGCTTACATTTGCTGCCCCCCAGCATGTGATCTTTCCCGCAGAGTTGGCACTTAAGGTTGCAGGTCTTCCTCTTTCGTTTCTTCAATATTTACGCCCACCGACGCCTTGATCATTCTTGTGAAGTATGCAGTTCCACGTTTAAGCAGTCGATCTAGTCCTGCTTGGGGTCGGAGGATAATATCGTCCGCTCTCTCCGGCATTCCTGCCTTCTGTTTCTCTACTGAAACTGCTGCCAGTTTTCTTTCGGCCTGCTTGAGCCTGAACTGCTCGGCCTCGATTTCCCTCCTGCTGTTCTCGAGCGGGACAAACTTCTTCCCTCTGCACTGGATCCACTGCCCCGCCGCCGTGAACTCCCGCGGGTCCACTTCGGCACCTTCAACCACCTCCATGGCTGCACTCGTTCCAAATTTCCCGCGCGCTTCGTGCCGTGCGCCGCGGCGATGCTGCTCCGCCCGCTAGGGGCGCTGCTACGCCGCGCTGATTCTGTTCTTGTCTCCGGTGGCGCTGCTGCTCCATCGGCTCCCCCGTCGGGGCTCCGACCACGTATCGCCCGGGTTAGGCTTAGCTCGCTTCGCCTCAAAAATCCTTGATTATTTGAGAACTCGGCGTCACATCGTGGAGAACTTGGTATCCTCGTATTCCCGGCGAGTTCCCACATCCGATTCTTCATTCGTTTTCAGTCGATGGGCAGGACTTCTCTCGATAACAACATCAAAGCACGGAGCTGTGCGAACACACGTCCGACCATGCCTATGGTGCCTCGATGCCAGCGCCGCCGTTCAGGGTGGAGACAACATCGCGGACGCCGCCATATTGAATCACACAGGATCAGCTGCGCTGGCGAGTGTAACGGCGCCACTCTTACCCTCGACGGGCGTAAGAGTGCTTTTGACTACACCAGTCTTTTTCATCAACATCGCACTGCGTATCTCTTAATTCATAATAGCCATTTTAACATCCGAGGGTGGAAGACGTAATTGCATGACTTAATTTTTCAGACCAAGGTGGTCGAGGTTGAACATTTACTGTTCGGTCTGTTGGTTTGAAAAACGCGCTAATACTTTAAAGATCTGTTGCCGGGCAGGTGCTGCTGCTCCATGCGGTTAGAAGAAAGTGCTGCCTCTTTTGTTTCCACGATATTTTGGATTTTAATTCCCACGTTCTGTTAATGCCCGCGTGTCGTCAGCCGCCCGAGCGCTGCGGCCGATTTCGCTATCGTCGCGCGGGCTGTTTCCGTTTCTTCTGCTCGCAGAAACCGGTGTCAGTCTGCTTTCTAATCTTTCAAAGTGTTACAGCGACTTGCTCACCCGTTTATTGCTCGCAAGGGCGCAATTACATCTGCTTATGGGGCGGGCGCTGGTGTATACAAATGATACCGCCGTATACCGGCGTTGCCACTGCTCCTGCGTTTTCTTTCTCGAGGCCAAAAAAACCGAATCGCCCCTCGTTGGTGATAGCATAAAGGATTACTGGAAGTTTCTCACGTGTTTCATTTTTATGAGGGGCGCGCAACCACCGAATGTTCTTGCGTGCGCTCGCATGCACACTTTGCTTGCGCCATGGACATACGCGCCGGTTGCTCTCCTGCGATTCCACAGCTTGTGAAACACAATTCTACACATATTTTTTTCCTATTTATTTTATTCAAGCCAGTCGGTATTCATTAATAAACTATGCACGTAAACCTGCTCAATAAAGGGTGGATTTTAGTTATTAAAAACCTGCAGTAATTGTGAAAATTTCGAATTCGAAATCGAATTAATCGACATTGAAAACTCACGCTTTCGACCATAGAGGGTTTTGTTTAAAAAAAACATGGGTTTTAACGTTGGCTATCCGTGTATTTCCTATTCTGCCTACAAAATTGTGTGCTGATGGGTTAAGCTGTTCGAAAAATAACTCCTACCTAAATGTTGATCTTTATTACTGATGAAGATAAATATGTAACATAGCTTTTCTGCCAACCCTCTTACAGAGGGCACAGAGAACAAAACAAAAGACAATGTAAATTATTCGTTTAATGCTGACTGTAATTGCAGGTCATGAAAAAAACAAGAACTACAATATAAATAAGCAAGAAATTGGGACAGAAAAGTGGGGCATGTACCGTGGGGTGTACTCTTAAAGGAAAACATAAAAGCAAAGCATGAAAAAAGGTTCAAACCACGGAATAAGTCAACAAGACTAAGGGGAAAAATGTTGTGCACAGTGTGGTGTAACCTTCACCGCAAACGTGAAAACAAAGTATGAAAAAAAATGCAAACCACGAAATAGCAGAACGAGACAGAGTGGTAAATAAGCACAGTGAGGTGTAACATTTAAAGCAATGTACTCTAGGGCTGATTCCGTTTCATTTGAGCTTCCGATTTTTTCCTTCGCTCGGAGCCTAGGGGGAATAGAAAACAGCGTAAACCTTTACGCGTTGACCCGGCGCACATTGGCACACAACAACCCGTCATGCTGTCTCGGTGGACTTGACAAGCTCCTCAGTCATGCGGTAGGGAACTGTCACACAAATAAAGCCACCAGCGATCGTCCGCAGCCACTGGGCCTCTGAAAACGGAAGTTCAGCTGCTTGCTCCAAGCAACTGAGGCCAGCCCGACCGACCGCTGTGATTCAAAATGGCCCCGCAGAGAGAGAGAGGCGGCGTTGGAGCGGTCAAAGGATGGCACCACCCTGAACGGCGGTGCTGGCATCGAGGCACCCTAACCATGCCGGCACCGCAGCGCCCTCCTTTTAGGGAATCGAATACAAGACTCGGAGAGACGCAGGCCACAATTGGGGAGGAAAGGGGGTCACTTGCACTCCGGTGTACCCGCTCTTTGTCAGGCTACTGCGGTTAATTAGTGCCTGTCAACCGAGGCACTTGCTGCAAATAAGGGCACAACGAGACTAATGACTCATGACAAATTATTAAAGCGGAAGCCTTTATTACCTCATCGTTGTAAGCCGGAGTTGTTGACAGAAATGCACTTTTCAATTGTTCGAAACAGTCGTGACGTCACAGTGCGCGAATTTCAAACGGGGCGAATTGTACTTTGGCTAGTAACCATGCAACCAATTAAAGGGATCGTATAAGGGATGCTCCAAGTAAGTGGGACTGAGTTTAATTAATTGCTTAAATACCCAATTAGCTTAATTATCCTTTCTAGTCAGGCCAGATAAATAAATGAAACCGAGTAGGAAATTGGCCGAGCTTGGAAATCGAGCCCCGGTCTCCGGAGTGCGAGACGAGCATGCTAAGCACTGCGCCATGCCAGCTCGATAGTTTGGAATGAATAAAAGAGCGTCTAGCTGATACGGCATCTTCGTTCACTCCGAGTTTCTTCCCTTCCCATTACGGCGAGGTTTAGGTGTCCACCGAGATATGAGAAACAGATGCATTGCCTTTCCTCGGAAACCAATTTACCGACGAGCAAGGCATAGAACCGAACGGGCGATGGCGTTCTATGGACTCCTTGGCAGCGTTGCAAGACGCTGTCGCGTTACACTCTTAGAGGCGAAGCTTAACATCTTAACCACACATTAGTGACACAAGCAGCAACACCGCGCTAAGTCTTTCGCCTCACCGCACTTTAGGTCAACAAAGTGCCCCCCCCCCCCTGAATTTTTTGACTGGTTAACGGCTAGTAAGTCATGATTAATAAGTTGACTTACTAGTAATGACTAGATAATGACTAAATAGTCACTTCAAGTAAGTCATGACCAGCTATTCATGACTGTTTATTGACTAACTACGCATGACTAAGTAGTAATGACTGGTTAATGACTAATTAGTCATCGCTAACTAGTCATGACTGGTTAATGAGCAGTTAGTCAGGACTAACCAGTAATACCTAACCAGTCATGTTTAACTAGTCAATACTGGTTAATGACTAGTCAGTCATAACTTTAGACTAGTAATGACTACTTTCAGTTCAGATGTAATGGGGGGACAGTGTCATGGCCGCGAGGATGAGCCATTAAAGGCTTTCGGCTTAATGTCAGGGAGTGCGTACGCGTGAAGACTGTAGCGCGACATTGCGGTAGCTCAGAGCTTATCCCAACACCAGGGATGCGGCCGAGCACTTTTTAAGGCCAGATAAGTTGGTCTGCGCCGTGAGGGTGATGAAGCACCAGTGCGAGGTCCAGAGCGTTTAAAACGTTGAAGGTCAAGGGGTACATAGTGCTCTATTTCGCCAGGGCAGGTAATCCGTAACACTTATGATATCAGCTGTGGGCTGCCAAAGCTTCGCGCCACGCCCACAGCGGCCACAAGCGCTGGACGCGCTCTACTGCCGGGTTTCCCCGCCACCAGCCGAAGAGGGACAACACTCGGCAGCCGATAGCGCCAATAGCCCCGGTCGTTATGACGGGCCTGCTCACACTGCAGATGAACGGCGACTTCCAGCGACCTATGGAGCGTGTCACGCAGGATAGGGACACATCGGTTGCCCGATTTTCTGCACACGTTGGGCAGGTTGATGACATCCGGTGCGATATCCCTCAATGAGTGCCGGCAGACCTGACCCCCTTGGACCAGTGGATTCGGGAGCCAGCGCTGTCTCAACCCAGCTCCCGTCGTACTTGAGGCCATAGCGACAATGGCGTAACCGGCGCGGGCGCGACCTCTTCGGATTGTCCTTCAGTGCAGTTTCATTTGACCGCGTTCGACACCGCCGTGTTGTGGGGTGCGTACCGCGTCCAAATTGACTCCATCACGGCATCGAGCAGCTGTAGCGATCAACAGAAGGTTCCGATGGAAAAGAGAAGGCCAAGCTGCGAGGGGACGCGACGGAACTTTTCAAAATTTTGCCCCTCGAGTCCGTAGGCTTCCTGGCTGACCCCTGCCTGTGAGGCCAGCCCAGTGTGCGATAACAGCGTTTGTGTCCTCACCGCCAAGAAGCCATCGAATCCTATCCAGACCTCACCGCACCCATTGGCCGGCTTGCTGTGCACTCGCTGCCTGGTGCACTGCACAGCACAGTGCCTCTGGTCGCTACCGATGCGTTCCTGGATGCAGCCTAGAAACCCGAGGTCCAGCGCCTGGCCCGCTACGGGCGACCTGGTTAGGTCCCCGACAGTACGATGCTCGCCATCGCAGAAAATTTACCCCTACGGGTCTTAAGAGGGTCGGCGTCGTCTGCCGGACGCATATTCACATAGAGGGCTCCTCGGACAATATCCTTAAATTTGGCTTTTTCCCACCGCAACCACACCTACCTTAGCATGACTTTCTTCCGCTGTGGCCAGACGGGCATTTATGCCAAAAGATTGGGGCAGCCCTTCCGCGTCGAGAAACAATCCGATGGAACACGGGGCCGAGTTCTGACGAACGAAATCAGCACCCACTGCAGTGCGTTATCTCCTTCATTCCTCTTCAGACGCATCTGATGCGTCATACTTTTTCGTCGAAGTCGCTTTGTTCGGCCTCAATGCAGCGCGCTTTGTCGACCTAGGAGCGGCTGAATTTATCGTAAACAAATCCCTCGTGCCAAGGCCCATGACCTGCTTCTGCTAGCCTGCGAAACCCGGCTGTTAGCTTTTAACAGCGGCCTGGTTTACCAAAGAGGGCATATAGCCGTGAGTGTGCCTTCTCTCGGCACGACATTTTGGGCGGAGTTTGACGTCATGGGGAATCGAATTTGGCTTGCGGTCCTCGGGTACGGCTGGTTACAGCGAGCGGGGTTATAAAAGTTTCAATGACAAGAGCTTGAGTGAACCAAACCCCTGCGGCCAAAGTTAAGTTGAGAAGGTTTTATACCTCGGCGCCACCTGCTCTATTCTGTTCTTGGCGATCACGCATGTACTCGTCTCTCTTCTCAATCTCCCTTCGGCGTACCGACAAAGAGCCTGGCTTTCCAATTTGCATAGAATAACACCGGCTTAGGACCTTGTTTTGGCACCGGGTGCTGAAACATTGGTGGGTTGTTACAGCGGATGCGCCTTCCGAAGTAATTCGGTACACAGCTTCAGCACGTGGGATGATCTCACTTCGTGGCCTTCTGTCTGAGCTCAAACGAGAGGCCGATGTGCTTCTGCTAAACGTGAGCAGACAACCTTTCGTGCTGACTCACAGATCACCAGTGGACGCAGCGTCATTTTTGTACCCTGGCTTGCTGGTTGAATTCTTGGGGCTCTAGATGTCCACACATTAGCGATAGAACTCTTCTCACTGTAGTTATTTAATTTTGGTTCGAGCTCACCATAGCACACCTCGCCTCTGGTAAAATAGCAGCTGAAAAAGCAGCCCAGTAGCCTTTACAAGTGCATCAGTGAATTAGGGCGCACTTTCTGGACTGAACACCTAACCGACAGCGAAGTAAGCGGGCTTTCTCCTTTTGTGTCTTCTCAGGTTCTGCCTGATAGCGCTTTCTCTTAATAATGAAGCGACGATCGGCTCCAGCGCTAATTATCGAAAGCTATATGTCATTACCAACCTCAATGTCAATCCGCTGCCTCGCTTTGACGACGCGTTCGATCGTCTGAATGGGCAGGGTACTTTGCTATTTTTCACTTTGCACGTCGTAATCTCGGCTGGACGTAATGCGGATCGTAAGGTCGCGCGAGAGCTCCTCGCTTCACCCATGCCCTCCTGTGAAACCAGCGACGGCCAACACCGATTTCACCTGGAATTCCAGGTCCTTTGCTCGAACGTAACAGAGAGGCAGGTCTACCTCCAAATGCAGCACTGTTACACGCCAACCACGGAGCCCCGTTCGAGCCTGGAAGCCGTTGGCACCCAAAAGGTTGGCTGGAGAGATCGAACCTCCAAGAAATCTGAGCCCAACCCATTTAAGCTAGCAGACTTGAAATTGCTCGCAGAAAAATTATTTCGTGACGTCGAAAATCAGAGAAGAAAAATGCTGCACTAAAACGCCAATAAGACGCCGCCGCGGTGGCTCAGTGGTTATGGCGCTCAGCTGCTGACCCGAAAGACGCGGGTTCGATCCCGGCCATGGCGGTCGAATTTCGATGGAGGCGAAATTCTAGAGGCCCGTGTACTGTGCGATGCCAGTGCACGTTACGAACCCCAGGTGGTCGAAATTTCCGGAGCCCTTCACTACGGCGTCGCTTATAGGCTTGTTGCTTTGGGACGTTAAACCCCAATAAACCAAACCAAACCAAAGCGGCAATAAAATGCAAACTGGGTCACTGCCTACGATCCGTGTGGTTTAACTATACCCCCCCAGCCACCTCTGGCGAAGCGGTCTTACTTGGTTGCGGTAAACTAAATATTTGAACGCGAAGAGCGAACGCTAGTGTCTCCATCTTCAAGGGTACGATTACACCATCGTACACTGACGTAGCTCTGCCCAAGATGCGGAGTTTCTTTCCTGTCAGCATCTTTCTGCGATGCCTCTAACGACCCTGAAGGCTGCGGAAGCCGAAGATCGGGACCCTGCTGTCATTAACCTGTCCCTCAGCGCCGATTCCGGCACATGCACCCACATTCCGAGCCGGTTTTGTGATGTGGAGGATGCCGTCTTGTACCATGTGAAGCTGTTCCCTGGCTGACGTCCCGGGGGTTGCCAATGACTCCGGAAACGTTTCAGCAACAGGTATTGCCAGGTTTGCACTGCGAAGAAGCGGCTTTATAGAGCGCAAGACACAAGAGACAAGAAAGAACTGACACCACCAGCGCTCAGTATCAACTTACTTATTCCGCTTTACACGAAATATATAAGTAAGGAAGCGGTGCAGGACAAGATAAAAATGAGATCCGTAAGCAATTGCAACACTGAACACCCACTTCTACACCGTTGCGCAGACAATTAATCAATCTCCTTTTCAAGCATTCTAACAGATTGCAGGCGAAACTCAGACCTCAAAGCCTGATAGCGATCGCCTCGCTTGCTTTCTGGGATTTGTATTTTTGGATTATGCGCGTGCTGCTCAACAAAGGTGCAATATTCCTCGATTCCCAATTGTTGCAATGAAGTTTAAAATTGCCGCCCGTTCCGGAATATAGCGATGTAGTGTGTTCATTCATTCTTTTATTCACAAACTGACCAATCTGTCCGACGTATGTTTTTTGCGCAGGACAATGGCACCTCGCACGCAACACCGCCCTCACAGTCCGTGAAGCATTGTTAATGATCAATGCCACAAGACGGATGCCTTGGATAGTCTCTGTTCACACGCCGGCACAGATCGCTGTGCCTATTAGGCGCAGAAACAAGCAACGCCAATGCCATCCTGTCCTACACATTTCCTGACTGGATGAGACAACTTGTGTACATAAGGAATGACGGCCGCCTTTTGTTTGAGAATCGTGCCGCTCACCCTTATTGTTATTGCGTGCTTCCTTAAGGAGGGTCTCTGCTACACAAAGGACCAAGAACCCAGGGTAGCCCGCCTCCAAAAGCCGTTTCACCTGCGACTGCACGGTCGCTGACATTCCATGCGGAGAGGACCTGCGAGGCGCGTTCCTGATCGCCGTTTTCATAATGCCTCGTTTCTCGAGTTTGGAGTGTTTCGAAAATAATGGGAGGACTTTCTTTTTAGAGCGTGGCGCATACCTCCAGCAGGCATGGTCTGCAGCGAAAAAGACCTTCATATCCAGGAATCGCAACAAGTCATTTGTGGGAACCTCCTTAGTCAGTCTGAAGTCCTTCAGCACCGATTCGAAAATGCTAATGATGCTCGAGGTTTTCCCCGCCATGTGCGATCCGTCAAGTTCAAACAATATCAAATAATTGTCCACACACCGGAAGACCTTGAACACATCATGCGTTTGAAGACCTGATTGCATCTGAGTGTGGAGTTTTGCGAGTAGAATGTCACTCAGAATAGGCGGAAGTCCAGCCAGAGCCACACACCTGAACTCAGTGGCGTCAGACACCGTCTTCAGTTCTTGCAGGTATCTCCTGTGGTGTTTCCCTAGTGAGCAACCCTGAACACACGCTGCCAGAAGGTATCCTCGCAATACTTTCACTTCTGTGCAGGCTTCCCAATGAAGAATGCGTCAGAGGCACATACCGTGATAACGTGAATGTTAAAACAGGTCAACCAACTTTTCGACGTTTTGTGGAAAATAGGCCTGCCTGCCTGATGCTGAATGACAACAGCTGGTCTTTAAAACTGGCTCAAACCAGAAGGTTTGCACATCAAGAAGGTTTTTGAAGACAAGAGTGTAGAAAAGGGCCCAACGAACTACAGACTAATTGCGCTACTACTACGTACCACCATAGCCGCGGGAGGAACTATGCACGCGTGACGCAGTGCTTTTGGAGACGTGATATAATAAGAGATATCAGGGAATATGTGGCATCGTTCAGCCGCGCCAGTAAACAAAGCCATCTAGAATGGCACCAAAGCAACCTCTGCAGGGCATTTTGCACCGAGCTGCCTGTCGAACTGATTGGACTCGACAATTTTTCGTAAAACGCGCACTGGCAAAAGGTATGTTCTGGTCGCATTCCAACCAAGTGTGTAGAAGCATTGCCTCTCCCCGAGATGTCTTCTTGTCATGTAGTGTCCTTTGTGCAGCTTGCACATCGTTCTCCAACATAGCGCACCCTAACGCCTCAATACAGACCGCTGGAGCTCTTTCATTCCTTACGAATTCAAGCGAGCCATTCGTTCTTTCGATACTCAGCACTCTTCTAGGCTCGTCAACCATGAGCAGTGCAAAGAAGATGGGCATGTTTGCGTCCAACGCAGCTCTATCCTCACGGAAATTTAACCGCTTTGTCCTTGCTGCAGTTTTAGCCGCTAAAACTACAGCGCCCGCAATGTCGTGTGCGACGCCGTTTTAAATAATATACTGCAGAGCGCATTCCATTAAGGTAGACACGGAGCTTGGCTTGCCCGTTCTAATGCATTGCAGCCTGACTCTAGGCGTCCATCCCGGTCGCTTACTAGCCTAGCGGAACCTTCTGGAGCCTTATGCGTGTTCGTAAGCGGCCAATGTAGTGGCTCAGCCACTTCCCTCCTTTAAACCGGCGACTTCACTCTTGCTCGCCGCTATTAGACACACCACTCTCCAGCCTTGTTACCTGCGCCATTATAATGTTTTGCCCGGATTGGCTTTGAAAAATGTACTGCCACTAGCACTTACCTGGGAATCGCGAGCGTGGTGTGCATGGAATCTTCCTGAAGGAAGGTTCTCACACAAATGATATGACTCCGGCGCTCATGCTGATTGCTTCGCGCGGATTTCTAGCGCCTCCCTCTTTCCTTCTCCGGTGGAATGGTGCAACAACACCAATGGTAAAATACGCCTAGAGTATCATGGATAAGTGCCCCACGTTTTAGGGAGCTGAAAAAAACTAACGATGATTGCAAAAACGCAAAATTTGAGCGCAGCTCATAAGCTTTGTCAGCATTACAATAGACTGAGGCAAAGAATTCGATGGCGGCGACGGCAAGCTTCTGCTTCGCCGGGACGCACTTCTGGATTCTGGCGGTGACTGCGCTGGGCCTCTGCTCTGTCAGCTCGTTTAGCAGCAGCGGCAGACGAAGGACTTCAACTGGTTGCCTCGCTCATGGCTGCGAAAGAACTGGCAGAGAATGGATGGATGGAAAACTTTATTAAGCAAGTGAGTTTGGACCGTACAAGGTCTCAGGGCCACCGCACAGCCCTCACATTACGCGCATGTGTCCAGGCCACGTAGGGCCATGGCACTGGCACCCCGGTTCACACAGCGAAGTTGCGCGTCCGGGTCCTGCGACGCAAGGAGGGCCTCCCATTCCTCCCATGTACCGATGGCGGGCTGTCCCTGCGGGGGAGGATCGGCAGGGCAGCCGAAGAGGATGTGGTCCAGGGTGGCGTGCGGTTCTCCGCAGAGAGTGCACTCTGGGGAAACATGGCGGAAGTGGGATAGAAGCTGAGGGGTAGGAAGAGTTCGGGTCTGGAGTCGCCTCCAGAGGATTTGTTGGGAGTGGGATAGGCGGGGGTGGGGAGGGGGATAGAGTCGACGGGCAAGGCGTGCTTGTTGAGTTAGTTCTGAGAACGTGTGTGCCCGCTCCCTCGAGAAATCCCGGCTGGGGTCGCCATTTGCCCGGCAAATAAGTCCTCGGGCTATGTTATCGGCGGCCTCATTTCCGGGATTGCCAGAGTGAGCCGGCACCCACACGAGCTCAATACGCCTATCGTGATTTAGGGTGCACATTCTCAATATCTGCCACGCGGGGGGATGGACGCGTCCGCGGGCGAAGTTAAGAATGGCTGTTTTGGAATCGCTTAGTATATAAGCCGCATTGGTTTGGGCAATGGCTATTGCTATAGCTGCTTCCTCTGCTTCTTCCGGGGTACAAGGTGGGTCTATGAAATGAGTAAATGGGGGGGCTGCTGGATGATAAGCCACAGCTACTGAACGGTTTGTACCACACGCGGCGTCCACCCAGCGCACATCCTCTAAAGTGCCATATTCTTTATGGAGAGCTTTGGCTCGCGCGACTCGGCGGGATTGATGGTATTCAGGGTGGACATTCTTAGGAAGGGTTTTCAGGATAAGCGCGGAGTGTATGGCTCGAGGGAGAGAGATGAAGTCTGTCGTGTGTGCCGGTATGCGAATTCCCAGAGAATCCAGTATATATCGTCCAGTTTCCGTGCCAGCCAGACGAAGGTACTGTGTGTAGCGATGTGCATCTATAAGTTCTTGTATAGTGTTGTGCATTCCTAATTTTATGAGTCTGTCCGTGCTAGTGCTCTTTGGTAGGTTTAGCGCTGCTTTGGTAGCCATGCGGATAAGAGCATTGATCTTGTCTTTATCCGAACAGGAGAGGTTCAGGTAAGGAGTGGCGTAAAGAATGCGGCTGAGCACAAAGGCATGCAGCACCTTGAGATTATCTGCTTCGTCTAGACCGGCTCGTGAATGTGAAACCCTTCTAAGAAGATGGATGACGGAGTAAGTGGACTGTTTTAGTGCTTTCAGGGTAAGGTTGTTTTTCCCCGTGTCCTGTAAATGCAGGCCAAGAATGCGGAGGGTAGGTGTTTGCGGTATGGGAGTGTCATGCAGGTAGATAGTGATGGGGGAGGTAGGGACGCGCCGCGGGCGGATTATGAGGAGTGCTGACTTTGTGGGGGAGCATTCAAGCCCAATGTTTGCCGCATGAGTAGCGATAGTTGTAGCGGCTTCCTGAAGGGTCGATTCTATGTCGCCATCCGAGCCGTATGTGGTCCAAACCGTTATATCATCCGCGTAAAGTGTGTGTCCTAAGTGCGGGATGCGGCTGAGAGCCTTGGCCAGGGGGATGAGGGTGAGGTTGAAGAGGAAGGGAGATAACACCGCCCCTTGCGGGGTACCAATGTTGCCAAGCGTGAAGGGGGGGGTCTGTATATCGTCTATATGCAGTGAGGCTGTGCGACCGTTTAAGAAGGCAGAGAATAAACTCTTTATATTGTAACGGCTACGACCCACGCAACCAAGAGCGCGCTGCGGTATACAAGTAAAGAAGAGGCGCGGGGCGAGCGCGAGGGGAGAGCGCGCGGCGCTAGCGCGAGAGGTAGAGAACGAAAGAGAACGGCCGCGGCCGGTTGTGTCTGGGTCTCCTGCGCCTCTCTGTGCCTTTCTCTGCGCGGGCCCGCCGTGCCGTAACATTTGGTGGCAGCGGTGGGATCATGCCGCTCACCCGCTCCCAGAATCAAGTACCCGACGTGCCAGTCGACAGGACTCCGCCACCAGCCGACGGCGTAGACGACGCAGCGGCCGGCACCGCTAGACCTGGGCGCTCGGAGGGGCTCGGTTCTCCGCAGCGGCTGGACGCCGGTATTGAGCGCCTCCTCGATTTTGTTTTGTTACTCAGCGGATGGACGCATGGGAGGCCCCTCTGACTGCCCAGGCTGGGGAGATGGAGGCGATCCGGCGCGACTTCCGTCGCCTTCTGCCAGTCGAGCCGAACACGGGTCCGGTGCCTCTGGACGTCCCCGCCGCCGCTGTACCCGGCTCTGCCGTTGCTGTACCTGCGGTCGTAGCCGCCAATAGCGTGCTCGGCGCGGGCGCATCATTGGACGTCGTGGAGTTGCCCACGTTCGACGGCACCATTTCGTGGGATGCTTACAGCATCCAGCTGGACAGTATTGCGGCGGCGAGAAGCTGGGACGAGCAGATGAAGGCACGGATGCTCGTCGCCAAACTGAGAGGCCGCGCGACTGAGCTGCCGCAGAACGTGCCGCCCGACCAGCTGGGCTCTTATACTGTCCTGGCGGGCCTCCTCGCCGACCACTACAGTGCCTGAGGTCACCCCCGTGTGCAGTACCGTCGCCTGCGAACCCGCCGTCAAGAGCTCGGGGAGACATACCAGGACCTCGCCGCCGCCATTGAGCGCCTGGCTCTGCAGTCGTTGCCGGGGGCGCCTCAGAACGCCGTGGCCCTGGTCGGCACCGAGGCATTCGTCGACGCCATCCGACTCCCTGAGGTGCAGTGCTTGGTCCGCTCTGGGCGTCCTGAGTCCGTCCGCGCCGCCATGGCGCTCGCCGTCGAGGCGGAATTGACTTTGCTGGCCACGCGGGGGTCGCCACCGTCTTCCGAGCACAGCGTCCCGGTGCAGGCTCCTCGGTTCTCAGTCCCCACAGCGTCCTCTACCCGACGCAGGCGTAATGACACCCGCACGACCTGCTTCCGCTGCGGCCTGAGGGGACACTACGCGAGGGACTGTGCTGGCCCTCCGACGTCGGACAACGATTCGGTGGAACGGTGCCCCCGGATGAAGTCCGTCCCCGCACTCCTTAGTTCGCCGCGTCCCCGTCTTTCGTCGGCTTCGATGACAACTGAAGCTCCCTACGTGCTCGTTGACGTCGCCCTGCTTGATCGGCACGTAGCGGCCTTGGTCGACACCGGAGCGGCTGTCAATGTGCTCGACAAATGGCTTATTGTCAACGCGCCCCACCTGCTTCTTCCAGCCGCCAAAACCCGGCTCGTAGCTTTTAACGGCACCCCGGTGGAGCAAGTCGGACGTATTACCGTCAACATTACAGCACTCGGAAAGACCATCTCTACGGAGTTTGTTGTCGCGGACAGCCCTATTTGGCCAGTGGTCCTCGGGTGTGGGTGGTGCCAGCAAGCCGGAGTCATTCTCAATTTTACCACCACAGAACCACGTGCGAGCCAAACTCTGTGTGGGCCGGGTTGGCTTAGCTGGATTTCCAGCCTCGGTGTCACCCTGTGGCAGTCCCTGGTGTCGGCGACCAAGCGTGCTTCAGGATCTGTGCGCTACCTCGGAACGAAGTGGCCACGTCGAGTCAAGCCAGTCGACGTCACTACCGTGACTGTGGCGACCGCCGTGACTCTGCCACCGGGTGCGGCAACTTGGGTGCATGCCAAGTCTGACAATCCGATCACAGCGGATGTGATTTTCGAACCTACCCGGTGTTCGGCTCCAGCCCGAGAGATGACCTCCCCTCGAAGCCTTCTGTCGGTGCTCAATGGAGAGGCCCACGTGTTAATGCTTAATATCAGCCGCGCACCGCTCGTGCTGACTCCCGGCACGCAATTGGGTGCAGCGTCAGTCTTGGACTCAGAATCACCGGTTGCGTCTTTGCAGCATGAAAAAATTTACCGACGATTACGTTACTTCCTAATGCGAAATTTGAGCGCAGCAAATAAGCTGTTTCACCTTTTCGATAGATTGAGGCAAAGAAATCGAGCAACACATGTATGCGCTATCACAGATTTTTTTTTTATTTTTCACACGTATTCCTTTAACAAAGACTCCACTAACAGTTCTTGACAGTCATGAAGGAAGCTTTGTGGTCGGAGAAATAGACTGATATATGTTCGACTTGGTACACCAATGCTTGATTCTCAAAGACGAGATCTATACAAGTGCCTCGCGAGGTTGTCACAGCCGTGGGACGCGTTACGAGCGAGAGGAACGGGATGTTCTCCCGCATAAGTGTTAGGAAATTGCTGTTTGTCTTTATGTCAACATTAAAGTCCCCCACTACTAACATCGGTGTGGATCGATGGACGGTTAATGCGAGTTGCAGGAAGCGCACGACGTCTTTCGTGAGTGCGGTAGGGGCGAAGTAGGCAGCTACTACCAGCAAGCCGTTGGGCAACTTTGTGGCGCACAGTTCGCCAACTTCATGTGACGTGCCAAACATTTCGACTGGTATTGCAGAGAGACCTGTGCGCAAGTAGATAGCGACTCCCGCCGCTCTGTTGTGGTCTCTGCGAGCACCACAGCAGTATAGGAAATCTATGATTTCGAGAGGCTCTTCGGGATCCATCCAGGTTTCAGCAAAGCAAAGTACAGAGGAATGGCGCAGAATGTGATCGTGGTGTACGTCCTTGGCATGTGCGGCAAGGGAGCGTACGTTAAGAATGTGGTTGTGAATGATGAATCAAGTGCTGCCAGCGAATGACGCGTCCATTGGCTGTCTGCGTGTGTTACTGATGTGTGGTTAACATGTTAAGCTTCGCCTGTAAGAGTGGAACGCGACAGCGTCTTGCAACGCTGCCAGGGAGTCCACAGAACGCCATCGCCAATTCGGCTGTACGCCTTGGTGGACGGTAAATTTATTTTTTGAGGAAAGGAAATGTATCTCTCTCTCTCGCATATCTGGGTGGACACCTGCACCTCGCCGTAAGGGAAAGGGGGAAGATGGGAGTGAACGAAGACGCCGTATTAGCTAGACGCGCCTTTGTTCATTCCAAACCATTCAGCTGGCATTACGGAGTGGCTAGCGTGCTCGTATCGCACTCCGGGGACCCTGGTTCGATTCCCCAACTCGACCAATTTTGTTCTCGGTTTTATTGATTTATGCGGTCTAACTAGAAAGGTTAATTAGGCTATTTCATATTTATATTATTGCATTTCTATCCATCGTGTTCTGTCATTAACCTGTCAATTGTTGGAACTGTCTAGGATGTTCGACACAACGTATATGAAACGAGCAACGTCTTACTGAGTGGGGAAGTGCGTGGTGGTGGAGGGAACGCGGCTGCGTACTTATCTGTTTTTTTCAGCAGCGTCTCCTTCCGCGGACGCTGTTGTCGCTGCGGCGCGCGTCTTTCTTTTCTTTTCTTCTGACCTCTTCATTCTCCTCTATATTAATTAGGCTAATTGATTAATTAAGCAATTAACTAAACTCAGTCCAACTTAGTTGCAGCATCACTATACGATCCCTTTGATTGGTTGCATGGTTACTAGCCAAAGTACAATTGGCCCCATTTGAAATTCGCGCACTGTGACGTCACGAGCATTTCGACCAATTGAAAAGCGTGACATTGGGGGCGGAGCTGGTTACGAGGCCGACGCCGACGCCGACGACGACGCGAAACCCAGGAACGGACGCCAAAGAGCTGCGCTCTAAAACCATCTCGCCACACTCCAGCGCCGGCGGTCCTATCATGGGACGCATTTAACTTTGGGCCCACCCTGACCTGCGCGGAGCTCGCCTCTCTGAAGGCCTTGCTGCTCGAGCATCGCAGCTGCCTTGCTCTAAGCGCCAGTGAACTCAGGTGCACTTCCTGGGCCCAACACCGGATCAATACCGAAAACCGCAGGCCTATTCATCATCAACCTCGCCGTGTCGCGCCAGCTGAACGGAGAGTCATCCAGCAGCACGTATGCGACATGCTTGACCAGGGAATCATCGCCCCTTCTTGTAGCCCTTGGTCCTCCCCTGTCGCCCTTGTGCGCAAGAAGGATGGAACATCCACTTCTGCGTTGATTACCGCAAGTTGAACGCTATCACTCGTCTCGACGTGTACCCGCTGCCCCGCCTCGACGATGCACTTGATCGCCTGAAGAGGGCCCGTTATTTTTCCACCCTAGATCTGCTGTCGGGCTACTGGCAGGTGCCTGTTCACCCCGATGATGTGGAAAAGACGGCATTCGTGACTCTCAACGGCCTCTACCAATTCAACCGTATGCCGTTCGGTCTCTCAAATGCTCCAGCCACCTTTCAGCGCCTCATGGACCGCGTCTTAGGCCATATGAAGTGGACTATGGCGCTGGTCTACCTGGATGACGTCATTGTCTATGCGGCCACGTTTTATAAACACCAAAGGCGACTCAAACTCGCCCTCGAAGCCCTTACCTCTGCTGGGCTTCGCTTAAAACCAAAGAAATGTTTCTTCGGTTTGGCAGAGGTCACGTACTTGGGTCACGTTGTGAGCCAGCATGGCATCCGTCCCGATCCGGAGGAGCTAAAAGCGCTTACGGCTTACGGAGCTCTCAGCACTGCCAAGGAGCTCAAAAGTTTCCTCGGATTTGCTTCGTACTTCCGTCGTTTTATACCCAACTTTGCCAAGCGAAGCGCTCCGTTGACCGCCCTACTGAAAACGAATGCAGCGTGGAGTTGGACACCGGTCCAACAGCTCGCGTTCCTTGACGTCAAGCACGCGCTCCTCGAGCCTCCTACGTTGGCCCATTACAACGAATCGGCCCCCATCGTCCTCCACACGGATGCCAGCCAAGATGGGCTCGGCGCTGTCCTTCTGCAGGATGACGAGTCTGGTGACCATAAAGTCCTAGCTTATGCCAGCCGCCAGCTTTCCGACGTTGAGCGCCGCCGCCACTCTTCAGAACTCGAGTGCCTCGCCGTTGTCTGGGCCGTCGAGAAGTTCCGTTCCTACTTGTACGGCCGTCACTTTACCATCGTCACGGACAATAGCGCTCTGACTTGGCTGCAGTCTGCCAAACACTTAAATGCCAAGATTGCACGCTGGTCCCTGCAACTTCAAGAGTATGATTTCACCATAGTGCATCGGCGCGGCTCTGCACATCAGGATGCCGATTTCCTTTCTCGCCACCCTTGTTCCGTGACGGCTTTGACGGACCTCAGGACTACGCAGGCGCAAGATCCCGACGTTGCTGCCATAATCCACTACCTTGGCACCGGAGTCGGCGCAGGTCTCCGCAAACTGCGCCGGGTCTATCAAATGAAGGATAACCTCTTGTGTCATGTGAAGTGGTTCCGTGGTCGACCACCCGTGTGGTTGCCAGTTGTGCCGGCAACACTGCGGTCGCAAATCTTGCGCGGCCTACACGACGCTCCCACGGCTGGTCACCTTGGTCGCAGCAAAACCTACGCACGAGTGTCGGAGCGCTTTTGGTGGCCTAATATGTCCAGAGACGTCAAGGAACACGTGGCGTCCTGCCAGACGTGCCAGTTCAGGAAGTCATCCACACGAGTAACCAAGCCACCCCCGCAGGCGTTTTCGCCGCCGAGTTCACCTTTCGAACTGGTTGGACTGGATCATTTGGGCCCGTTCCCGAAGACACGCGCCGGCAACCGGTATATTCTGGTTGCGGTCGACTACTTCTCCAAGTGGGTCGAAGCACTGCCCGTTCCCGACACGTCGTCCGCTCATGCCGTCTTGTTTGTGGAACATCTTGTTCTTCGGCATGGTGTGCCACAACGCCTCATCACGGACCGCGGGAGCTGCTTTATGTCCCAAGAATTTGAGCGTGCCCTCCGCTCCTTCGGCATTGCGCATTCCACTACATCCGTCAATCATCCCCAGTGCAATGGCCTCATGGAGCGTGTCAACCGCACCCTTACGGATATACTCGCCTCCTACGTCGCTCCGTCCCACACAAACTGCGATCGTTTTGTTTCTACTGCAGCTTTTGCACTCAACACTGCGGCTCAAGAAACAACGCATGTCACGCTGTTCTCAGTCGTCTATGGCAGAACGCCCTCCATCCCTCTCGACGTGCAGTTGGGCCTTCGCCATCCTACTGCGTCACCGACTGACTGCGCCCAACGACTTCGTTCCGCCCGCCTCTACGCTCAGCGCAACCTTCTCACGGCCCATGCGCGTGCGCACGTGGCCAATGCTGCAGCACCACCACTTCCCTCCTTCCGGTCCGGTGACTTGGTGCTCGTTCGCCGCACCATCCGCGTGACTGGCCGTGCCGCGAAGCTCTTGCCCCGATACCGCGGCCCTTACCGTGTAGTTGCACGGCTCGGCCCCGTTACGTACCGCCTAGAAGACCTCCCCGAGCTTCGACCACGCGGTGTGCACCACATTTTTCCGGAACATGTCTCCAACATGAAGCGCTATGTCTCCGGCACCCACCGTGATCCCGACTTGGCTCCCACGTCCTCCCTACTGCCGCCCTCCCGTACCAGCACCAGGCCTCCCTTCCTGAATGCCGCCCCTTAAGTGGAGCGCTGCTCCGTGAACGCAATCCCAAGTCCCGCGGTGTGCCCGTCCCAACTGGGCACATCGAAGCCACCCGATCCCCTAAAGGACGACAAGACGCTGCGCTGCGCTTCCACGGGCTGACACGAAGCCGCAAACGCGAATACAAATGCCGTCGCCAGACTGTGCCGCAGGAACTGAACGTCGTACTAAGCTTGAGTTTAACGGCTTACTGGAACCACTTTCCGAAGGCGGGCAGAAGCGCTCGCAGTTTTCGTACGGCGAGGAGTCGCCTACAAGCAGCCCCGGGATCTACCGGGACCGTTTGATGTCAGACGACACTGTCATCACAACGTGACGATGCCTCCTGCGCACCAAGCTGCGCCGGTGCGAAGAACCTCTGCCCGGGCTCATCGGGACGAGTTCGATGCTGCCTGCAAAGCGAAGCACGCGCTAGGGGACACCAGCGGTGTCTTCCCCCTCTTCCCCCCCCCCCCCCCCCCCCCCCCCCCCGCTGCGGTATACAAATAAAGAAGAGGCGCGGGGCGAGCGCAAGGGGAGAGCACGCGGCGCAAGCGCGAGAGGTAGAGAACGAAAAAGAACGGCCGCGGCCGGTTGTGTCTGGGTCTCCTGCGCCTCTCTGTGCCTTTCTCTGCGCGGGCCCGCCGTGCCGTAACAATATAAGCAAGGCGGGTCGAAGTGGCGAACGGCGGCGGCTATGCGTTGTAGTGCCGGAGCCCACATTTCCACATTTCGCTGGCTGGCCTCTCTTGAAACAAGCGCTGCGCGCCCGCCGTCGCTCAAAGCAGGCCCAGACTCTCTCGGACATGTCGCGACGTGCAGCGTGACTCATCCAGCCACGCCGGCGCCGACACGGACCCTTCCTCCTCCCCTCCTCTCCGTCGGTGCGAACTCCTCCGACGCTCGCCGGATCTCGACCATTGGTCTAATTTGAACGGTGGCCAGTGCCGTGACCTGATTGGAGGATTTGAACGGCTGGCTGCCGTAACCGTTACCAGCGGCTTTAAAAGCGGAGCCGCGCTGAACCCGACCAGCAGACGGGCAGCAGAAGAGCCATCACGCCGGAGCTACACTCGCCGCCGGGGCCGCCCTTCTTCTTTGTGCTAGCCCGTGGTGCTCTTGGCCCTAGTATCATGTAAACGCCCTTGTACATACTGTACATAAAGTTCATTTGATTCACCGTCGCCTCGACCGTTTCCTGGCTCGGACACCCAGTCCCAACAGTGGATGGCAGCTGCGGGATCGCGGCGTCAGCTACCTCGGCGCGGTGAGTGCCTGATGTTTTCCCCTCAATTCGCCAGACTGCTCTAGCACAGGTGATTGTAGTCTAGAGTAGGGCTGTGTGTGTAGCACTGTAGAGAGCTTTGCTGTTTCGAGCCAAGTCGGAGCGCTTTGAAACGAAAGCTGGTGCAGAGGGAGTAAACGAGGCGTTTTGGAAAGAAATTCTTGCGCGTGTCATACTAGTAGCGCTATAGTAGTGAACGGCAAGGGAATTCTAAGAAAAGGGCAAACTACAAGAGGCTATTGTGTGCGATGGAGAACTTCAAAGTGAAGGAACTCATCGAAATTTGCTGACAGTTGGGCATTGATTTGGGCCCCGCAAAACGAAAGCATGCGATTCTTGAGATCATGCGAAAGGAGAATGTAACGGCTGAGGAAGCCAATGAGGCCTGGGAAGAGATCACAGAACGCCGTGAGCGCGAGGAGGCCAAAAGACGCCGTGAGCACGAAGAGGCAGAAAAACAGAAGCAGCTTGAGCGCGAAGAGGCAGAAAAACAGAAGCAGCTTGAGCTCGAAGAGGCAGAAAAACGGAGGGAGCTTGAAATAAAACGGCATGCTCGCGCTAAGAAACTGATGGACCTGGAGCTGGAAGCGCATCAGATCGATTTCGAGAGATATAAAACATTGTCCGCTCTGCATGAGATTAAAGGTCAGCAGCTGAGAGACAGGCCGCAGCCCTTCGTGATCGCCGAAGATATGGCGAAATATTTGGCGGAGTTCGCGCGCGTCTGCGAGAGAAAGCGCGTTAAGCGGAATGGTTGGGCACAGAAGTTGGTAGCCCTGCTTTCTAGCGAAGCGTATGACGTTGTCAAGCGCCTGTTGGACGACGGCTTGGCGGACTACTATGAGCTGAAAAGCTTCTTACTGGCGAGATATAACGTGTCACCGCTGGACCTTCGCCAAAGGTACCTGCGAGAGAATAGCACCCCATCGTTTAAAGACTTTCCCTACCAGTTTAAAGCCGACATTTTAGAATGGCTCGAAAATACTGAAGGTTCGGAAGATCGTGACAGAGAGGTAGAGTGCGTAGCTCTAGAGCAGACCTGCCAGTGCGGCACAGAGGAAGGTAGTCCGTATGTGGCAGATGTAAGTCCCGCTGTAACAGTGGGAGGTTCCCCGCATTCGTCAGCTGAGAAAACCTCTCTACCTTCGGTTAAGGTATCCACAGCAGCAGACGATGCATTTACCGAGGTCTCGCCCATTGAGATTGGAGCGGAATTGTCGGAAATTGGATCTCCTAGCGCGTCAAAAGCAGGAGCAGTCGCAGAGCATGGCAGAGGAGTGGTCCGGCTGGACATTCATGAAAAAGCCAATGCTAATGTAAACGAAGTCAAAGAGGATAATTCGCAGGAATGTGCATCGCATTCAGCAGAAATGCCGAAACCTGAGACTTCCGATCAACGGAAGCGGGCGCACGTAGAGTTTGCGAACGCTGAGTTGTGCGTTAGTGTTTCTGGCGAGCGATGCAAAACGAGTCTGGTGCTTTCGCACTGCTCTGAGCTTTGCGATATTCCAGAAAGCAGCTGCAGTAGCGAGAACACCGCGACTGAGTGCAGAGCCGACCCTCATCCGAAATTGGCTGAAACGCGTCAGGAGCATGACGAGAGCTGCGTGTCAGCAGTAAAGTCAGTAGAAAACACTGGTTCGTCTGCGCCCGAAGAAACTAAGGTGCTGGACGACAGTGGAGAACAGAACGTTCCAGACGACATAGGGGCGGTAGATGTCAACCCGTCCGAGAAAGATGAGGACGAATGCGCACTCAGAGACGCTCAGCAGGAAGAGCGCAGCTTTGAGGAACTTAGTGAAGGCGCCAAAGACAGGTCTGATCTAGGTAGCGCTCGTGAATCGGCTGAGAATCATAGTGACATTGTCAGAGAACAGGAACCTAGGCGACGAAAGCAGCATGTGGTTCCTCAGGAGAAAATGATAGGAAAGCACGAGAAAGAAAGCTGCAAACGGAAGGAAAGTAACAGCCAGTTCCGAAAAGTGAGCTATCACCACAAGGTGACCGACAAACAGTGCTGCCACCGAAAGGACAGTGAAGGCAAGCTCGAGAGGGAGAGCTGTCACCGAAAGACTATGAAAGGAAGGCATAAGATGATGAAAGGAAGGCATAAGAAAGACGGTCGCCGCCGAAAAGAGAGAAAGGGCAAGCGCGCGGAGACGGGTTGCCACCATCGGAAGCGCCAACGTCACCGTCAAAATGACTTCAGCAAAATCAATCACGTTGTTAGCCCTGAAACTAGAGTCCGAATCAGAGCTAAAGAATGGTGCGAGGCATCACTATCGCGCAAAGCGAAGCGCATAAGTGTGTCGAGGCACATGGATCTGAGCAGTCGGATAAATTGCAAAAAGAAATCATACAAGAATTCGCGCGGGAAAGAGTATCGAGGGAGGAAGCCGAGATACAAGAGAGCGCTGCCCGTGAGGTGAAAAATTAAGGAGCAGGACAAGCGTGAATCTTGCCGCCAGCACGGAGAGAGCAAGACGCGCAAAGGCGCGTGCTCTCATGACGGCTCTCGCTTTCCGCTGCAGTCACGGGAGAAACCGCCCTCCCACAGAAAGCGGCACGCGCGCGGAAGGAAAACGCGTGTACGGCTCAAAGAGCGAAAGATTGTACGAGCCCGCAGTGACAGGGGCAAGAAAATTGCCAAGCAGAAACCATCTAAGCGCTCGGCCAAGCACAGTTATCGCGATGGAAAGCCGCGTATCAGGATAACGCTCTACAGTAGGCGTAAAATCAAAAGGCTGGGTAGAGGCAAACCACACATCAAGCGGAGAGGCAAAAGGGTGCGCGAGAAATCGAGAACTCGTGGGTCTCACTTGCCACCATGAATAGAGAGAAAGAAACAACGGTCCCATCGGAAGCGTTGCGCACTCGATATGGAACGTCGCGACTGGCGCGCGAAGCGCAAAGATAGGGACAAGTCGCTAGTAAGAGAAAACCGATCATTCTCGTACTCTACCGCCCGTAGAAACTGGAAAGACAAGTACAGAGAGAAAGAAAAGCGCGTCTACCGCGACAGAGGCAGAAGCATTAGCTTCCACGGTAGTAGAGAGAGAGAGAGAAAAGCGCAGCTATAGTGAAAGAGGCAGAGTCATTAGCTTCCGCGGTTGCGGGTGTCGTTTAACCGAGTTAAACGCTGGCGTGGACGCAGTAAGCCGTATGTTCTAAGCAAGACTGCCTTCGCCTCCTCGTGACCTACATTTTGTCTCTTCGCGAACAGCTGTTAAGTTCGCCCGTAGATCGGGAAAAATTTATGTCCTTATTTGTGGCCTCAGCTGAGTGTTTTCCTGGCCGAGTGATCTCAAGAGAGCAAATTTATTTTGCATTCATTTCATTCCGAGTGTTTCATGTGTTTGACACTCTGTTTGAGTTATTACTTTGGAGTTCTTGTATCCCACATGTGTCTCTTGTAGAAGAGGGAGCGAAAAGGGGACTGAACTATTGCTAGCGGAGTTTTTTTGACTTTGAAGTCTGGTGTTTTGACGGGTGACGGAGGGCACTTGCTCGTTTTGGGTGTTGCCTGTTGTCGGTCGGTTCTTGACAACATGCAGAACGATCAACGACCGATGCTGAGAAGCAAGCTCTTCTGAAGGACCGAGCGTGGCTGATCCAGTCACCTGGGCGACAAGGCTGCGGAGCAGTGATCCTGTCCTGACGAGCGGGACCCGTTCTCGGAAAGGAGCCTGGAGCTACCTGCGGCTGAACACGGGACGAGAACTTAGAGGTACCTGGCGTACGAGCGCGCCCCGCATCCGAGCCACGCGGAAGTAGCTCGTCTTCGTGGCGCATTGTCTGGCGGCGGTGGTGCTGTAGTGCCGGAGCCCACATTTCGCTGGCTGGCCTCTCTGGAAACAAGCGCTGCGCGCCCGCCGTCGCTCAAAGCAGGCCCAGACTCTCTCGGACATGTCGCGACGTGCAACGTGACTCATCCAGCCACGCCGGCGCCGACACGGACCCTTCCTCCTCCCCTCCTCTCCGTCGGCGCGAACTCCTTCGACGCTCGCCGGCTCTCGACCATTGGTCTAATTTGAACGGTGGCCAGTGCCGTGACCTGATTGGAGGATTTGAACGGCTGGCTGCCGTAACCGCTACCAGCGGCTTTAAAAGCGGAGCCGCGCTGAACCCGACCAGCAGACGGGCAGCAGAAGAGCCATCACGCCGGAGCTACGCTCGCCGCCGGGGCCGCCCTTCTTCTTTGTGCTAGCCCGTGGTGCTCTTGGCCCTTGTATCATGTAAAAGCCCTTGTACATACTGTACCTAAAGCTCATTTGACTCACCGTCGCCTCGACCGTTTCCTGGTTCGGACACCCAGTCACAAGAGCGTTTGGGCTCGGGTGGTGCACATATCGAGATCCGCCGTCAGCGATCCGGCGCTCTGATTGCCGCTGTACACGGTGGCATCAGAGTAGGAGCAAAGAAAGCAATTATGCTATCTGGAGGTCGCGGGAGACAGCGCCAGGAGCGCGCGCAGCTACAGCACCGCGCTGCCAGATCTGCTGCCACCGATCCTCCAAATACATAATCACCGATTCACGAGGGGCATGTCGAAGCGTCGAGCAAGGGCTCCCTTGGCTTATCGCATCTACCAAAATTGTAGCCGAGACTCGGATCCCGCTCACCCATCTTTCGTTTGGGCCCCAGGTCACCAAGGCCTCCAACGAAACGAGGCAGCCGACGCCGCCGCCCGCGCGTTCGCTGTGCGGGCATTTCCCGCGGGCACCGACCCTTACCAGGACTAATATTACAATCCGGTTTACACTTTTAAAATAACATGCGATTGTTACAACTCCACGCACCAAACCTTTCCCAAACCATGCAAAGAGCTGGGGAAGGCCAACGAGCGGTTACTTCCGGCGCCTGCTCACTAACACAATAATGTGCTCAATAACTCTGAAACAATGCGATCCACAATTCGACGACAGGTGCTCGCATGGTGGGAAGGTGTCTGACACCTACCACATGGTGTGGGCCTGCCAGCAGAACCCATCTCTACACCCCATCCCAAACCCCACCCGGGAAGACTGGAAGGCGAGCCTGTACGGCTGGTGCACCCTTAATGCACCCTTAATAGAGCCTTAATGCAACGCGCCCGTCTGCGGCATCCACCATTGGAGCGCCTGATTAGGCATCCAACCTATCGGTTGTAAGGGTGTGACTTTTCAGGATACGACCGCCAACACCTCTGCTAACAATAACTTACATGATTTCACGACCACCACCCACCGATCTGGCACTCTAATTGCCACTGCATAGGGGACGCATTCGAGGAGGAACGAAGAGAGCAATTAAGTTATCAGGAGGTCGCGGGAGAGGGCGCCAGGAGCGCGCGCAACTACAGCAGCGCGCTGCTCCTCCTGTGGAGCTGGTTACGAGAGACAACGGCGATGGCGACACCGCGAAACTCAGGAACGGGCGCCAAAGAGCTGGCTCTGAAACATTTAGGGTCGAGCGGTACCCGATGCTTGTATTCCCTTGAGGCCGTATACCCCATAACAACATGGAACGTACTGCGCATGAAAGAAGTATTCACCAATATCACCTCAGCACCTTCATGTCTATGGATATGGTACGTCCTTTTTCCACGTTTTTTTCTTTATATCACCATCAGCCTGACTACGCCCACTGCAGGGAAAATGGATAGTAGCGTGCGATAAATTACCCGGCTGTAGGAGACGATGCTGCAGAAGCACGCCTGTCAAGCGCGAGCGGATTTGATTTACCGGCTGCTCAACTGAACGCTGGCGGCGTGCTCTCTCGCTCCCGTCTGGCTGAGTGGGTCGTGCAGAACATATTAAGGCGAGAGTCTTTAATGCCTCATACTGTTGTTAGCAGCCGTGTCGGCAGATGTGTCCGCGTTTGTGTTGCGTGCCTTATATAGGCATATGCCAGTCATTACTTAATCGATAGTTAATTATAATTATATGAAAATTAATGACCAATTGAGCAAACATGGTTAAGCAATTAGTATAATAAACCTTTCTAGCCAGAAGGATGAATAAGTAAAACCGAGGAGGAAATTGGTCGAGCTGGGGAATCGAACCAGGTTCTCCAGAGAGAGAGAGAGAGAGAGAGAAAAACTTTATTATGGCAAGTGTGTTTAGACCACCTTGGGTGCCTGGACCACCGCACGGTCCCACTCTACGTCGGAACGTTCATGTGGTGTTTGGGCATGACGCCGGCACCCCGAAGCACCGCAGCAAGCTGCGATGGCGGGTCCGGAGACGTGAGCACGACCTCCCAGTCCACCCAACTTGATAACGCGGGCTGTCCCTGCGGGGGAGAATCAGCAAGGCAGCCGAAAAGGATGTGGGAGAGTGTGGCGTGAGCGTCGCCGCACAGGGTGCATGCAGGGGAGGTGCCACAGAGTGGGATAGCAGCTGAGGGGATGAGAGAGAGCGGGTCTGGAGGCGTCTCCAGAGGATCTGTTGGGAATGGGTAAGGGAGGGGTGTGGAGGAGGGTGTCCGACGGTCCAAGCGGGGCATTTGCGTGAGCTCTGCAAAGGTGTGCGCCCGTTCTCTCGAGAAACCTGGATCGAGGTCGTCCTGAGCCCGGCAAATCAAACCTCGGGCCAATTCATCGGCAGCCTCGTTTCCTGGATTCTCAGAGTGAGCCGGCACCCACTGGAGCTCTACCCTGCGTGGTAAGTTTTTGGAGGGGGTGTTCAACAACTCCCAAGCAGGGGCGTGAATCCTGCCTCTCGCGAAGTTGAACAGAGCCGTTTTGGAATCGCTAAAGATGTAGTTTGCACTGGAATGTACAAGGGCTAGGGCGATGGCGGTTTCCTCTGCCTCCTCAGGCGTACAGCCCGAGGGAAGGCGGTGTGTGAGGGGCTGTGCTAGGGCTGTATTGTAACCAACAGCTACAGCTTCATGAGTTGTGCACGCGGCGTCTACCCAAATGGCGTCCTGGGCTTGTCCGTAATACTTGTGTAGGGCCTTAGCGCGAGCCATGCGGCGAGGGATGTGGTACTGGGGATGAACGTTCCGGGAAAGTGGTTTCACTGTTCACAACGAGGGGGGGTATGAATGTGTCGAGGAATGGCTATAAGGGATGTCTGATTAGCGGGAATGTTGATGCGAAGGGAAGCGAGAATATGCCTGCCAGTTGCGCTCGCGGCAAGTCTTAGATGCTGTGTCTGGAGGTGCGCGTCTACTAGTTCCTGAAAGGTGTTATGCATGCCTAATTCAAGGAACTTGGCTGTGCTAGTGCTGCGGAGTAAGTTTAAGGCTGCCTTGGTTGCTAGATGAATCATGGCGTTCACTCGCTCTGTTTCCATGCGGTTGAACTTAAGATATGGTGTGGCGTATAAAATGCGGCTAAGTGTAAAAGCATGCACTAGTTTCATTCTGTCCGCTTCGTCTAAACCTTTCTGCAGGGAGGATACGCGGCGTACAAGTTGCAACACGGATTGCGTGGAGGCCTTGAGTATTTTAAGGGTATGATCGTTGCGTCCGGAATCCTGCAAGTAAAGGCCAAGGATACGGAGGGTGGGGGTGAGGGGGATCGGGTTTCCTTGTAAAGCGATTTGAATGGACGAGTTAGCTGCAGATTTCGGTCTTATGAGGAGAAGCGCGGATTTAGAGGAGGAGCATTCGAGCCCAATAGATGACGCATGAGCGGAGATGGTGTCAGCTGCTAATTGAAGAGTTTCCTCAATTTCTCCATCAGATCCATGAGTGGTCCATGCGGTAATATCATCAGCGTACAAGGTATGTCTAAGGTGTGGGATGAGAGCGAGTTTATGAGCTAGGGGGATGAGAGCAATATTAAAGAGAAGAGCGGAGAGGACCGTGCCTTGGGGGGGTTCCAAGCTCGCCGAGTGTATAAGGTGGTGTGCTCAGCTCTGCTATGTGCAGGGAGGCAGTGCGGCCCGAGAGAAAGGCGCGAACGTAGTTGTAGGTATTTGAGCCTACTTGTAGTGCCTGCAGTTCTCGCAAAATGGCATCATGTCGAATCCTGTCAAATGCCTTTGTGAGGTCAACCGCCAGAATAACTTTAGTGAGGTGGGGGATCGTGTCATCAAGAACGTCGTGTGTAATTTGTAGTAGGGCATCCTGTGCAGATAGGTGCGCACGAAAGCCCACCATGCTATGCGGAAAAAGGAGGTTGTCTTCCATGTACGTGGTTAGTCGGGCAAGAATTATGTGTTCGAAGGCCTTGCCGAGACAAGATGTCAGAGAAATTGGTCCGATATTCTCTATGTTGATGGGTTTGTGAGGTTTAGGAATAAATATGATTTTTCCATGCTTCCAGGTGGCTGGGAGGGTACCTCACTTCCAGCACTCGTTAAAGTGGGTGACTAGATGAGATATGGAGGCATCGTCAAGGTTTCGGATGGCAGCATTGTAATTTGATCTTCCCCGGGTGCAGTATTGCGTAATTTCAAAAGGGCTTTCCGAAATTCCGCCTCTGTAATAGGGGCGTTAAGCTGGGGTTGAGGTGGAGCCGTGTACTCGGGGTGCTTGCAAGGTTCACCTGGGGTGGTATATGTTGATTTCCCCTGCGCGAGCAAGGCGTTCGTGTCCGGCCTGTGGTTATGAGTAAGGCGGCGAATGCTAAGGCGTGTCTGGGTTTTAGATTGCGTGGGGTCTAGCATGTGGCGTAAGAGGTGCCAGGCACGGGTTGTGGAGAGATTGCCCCGGAGACTCACAAATCTGATTCCAGTTAGCTTTGCAAAGAGTGGCACTGTGGTGTTCTATTTGGGTCTGAAGCTGTGCGAGTTTGAGTTCAGTTTCCTATTGTGTTTTTGAGTTTTCCATCCGTGTGTTATGCGTTCTTGAGCTTGAAGGAGGTGCGCGAGCTTACTGTCAATTACGGGGGTGTCTGGGGTAATGTCTAGCGTTCGGGTATGTTGGCGAATGTCCCCCTGTAACTGGGTAGTCCAGGTGTCTAGGTCAAAAGGTACCTGTGTTGACTGTTACCAACACAGGCAGGCTACAATCATTATAGATGGACAAGTGGAGGACCATCATTTCATTGCAGAGAACTGTGCCTCTGTGGTTTGCGCGCCGATAGCCCCAGTCCACGTGTGCGCAGTTGAAGTCACTGGCAATGAGTAGGGTATTTGATCCAGCCAATTGCGTCAAGGATTTGAGGAGTGGAGGGAGTAGATTAACTGGCTGTCGTGGTAGAAGATAGCAGTTAAGAACGAACAAGGGAGATTGTGCAGGGGTTGGAGGTAAAATTTCGATTAAGACGTGAGAGATAGGTGTGGTAATTGAGTGTTCCATGTAATGCAATGAGTTGAGACGAACACGGTAACCAGTCCGCCATGCCAGCTCGATGGTTTGGAATGAACAAAGGCGCCTCTAGTGAATACAGTGCCTTCGTTAAGACCCATCTTCCTCCCTTCCAGTTACAGCGAGGTTCAGGTGTCCACCAAGATATGCGAGACAGATACATTTCCTTACCTCAGAAACCAATTTAACGACGAGGAAGCCGTACAGCCGAACGGGCGTTGGCTTTCTGTGGACTCCGTGGCAGCGTTGAAAGACGCTGTCGTGTTCCACTCAGAGGCGAAGCTTAACATAACCGCACATCAGTGACACAAGCAGCAATACCTCGCTTAAGGCTTTTGCCTCACCGCACTTTAGGTCAACAAAATGCCCCCCTGAATTTTTTTGTGACCTGGCAGCGGCTTGGGACTGGGGTTGTTATCCGAAAATACGTTGACTCCGCGCTTCGCGTCTCCTGTTTCTGTGGCTGACCTGCACCTGCCTAAGCCACTTCGCTAGTTCTACCACAATCCGAAGCTTGAGACCCCGGTTGCGTCCACCTCCCTGCCTTCCATCGTGTAAGACATGGCCGACGATTCCTCTGATCATATACCGTCTCCGTCGCTTCTTACGCCACCACCTTGTGAGGACGCGGTCTCTGCCTTCAAGCACCCCGACTTCTGGTCAACACACTCTGCACTCTCCTTCCTGACCACTGACGCTCCAGGAAAATTTCCTGGCTTTGGTTCTGCGTACTTCATTATACATAGCATTCCGGTGCGAAATCCGGCGCATCCGGCGCATCTTCGTCTCAGACCATAGAATACCTCGCTTACTCGCTACCCACACCTGTCGACGTTTCAATCTACGTCTGACGTCTACGCACATCTATGCGTAAAGCCGTGCCCCACGCCAACAACTATCTCGGCTCCGTTGGCACTGTGTCACTACGCAGGTGACCACGTTCGACGACGTCATTCGTGCATTCAAGCCTAACACTTCTGCGGTTGTTCGCGAGGCCCTACGTTCTCTGCCTCCCTTATTTATGATTATCTTCAGGCTATACTAATCCAGCGCACTCCTGAAACCGACACATCGTCTACAGCAGCTCCTTTACCTCGAAGGAGGTCGAAGATTGGAAGCCTACCGAACTGTAACGTCCCATGAACGCCCTGGCTGAGGTTCTGCCTTCTCCACACTACATAGCATTCCTGCGCAAAATCTTCCTGCACTGCCTGCCTTCGCAGGCGCTCATGATCCTGAGCGCATCTTCGTCTCAGACCATAGAATAAATCGCTTAGCTGGCGTAGAAGATTATGAACAACTTCTACTCCGAGGCCCCAACTCATAGCTCTATAGGCCCTCAGTTCCTCAGCGCTGCTCCTGACGATTTCTATGTGCGTCTCATCGTTGCTAACGAGAAAAACACCCGGAAAGTAGCGCGCCTTGAAGCTGATGTTCCTGCCCTATGGAAGCGCAGGCCGCGTGCCTCGTCTCCACCCCGCTGTACCACTCCCAGTCCTCCTGGGAATATTTCTCCGTCCCTGGGGAATCAGACGCAGATCAGACGCAGCGGGCAGGCTTCGCGCGCTTGCGCGGGACATCACGCTTGCCACGTGGAATTCCGGCCAATTTTGCAATTCACGTCTAAAATCCTTGGACCCAGATCTGAAGCACCGGCTTCCATCAGGCCTACCACGACGTGAAGAAACTTTACTGTGTCGCCTGTGGCTTGGTGTAGCTTTCACCAACCATTACTCTTTCTTGATTGGTATGGCTGATAGCCCTGCATGTGTCATCTGCGGGTATGATGAAACTATAACCCACATTCTCTGCGACTGCCCTGCCTACAGCACCGAAAGCCAATCCCTCAGCCGTGTGGTGGAACAACTATATCTATGGCCACTGACGGAAATGAAGATTCTCGGCCACTGGCAGCGGTGATCGTCGGCGGTGAAGGCCTCCAAGGCACTGCTCCGCTTCTTACGGACTTCTGGCCTGCACGACAGGTTGGGACTTCAACGAACACTGACTTTTTAGAGTGACTTCAATTTTCTGTTACTCCCCTTTCTCTTTCATTTTTTTATCCCCTCACCCGCTAACCCTCGTGTAGGGTACCAAACCGATTATTATTTCGGTTAATCTCCCTGCCTTTCCTCTTCTACCTCTACCTCCTGGGGACCTTTAGATGGTGCAGCCGTCACTACGGCTCTTCCGACTCCCAGATTGGACCAATTTCAGGCAGAATTATAACAATGTCACACCCATACATGAGCAGGGCTACCAGTCTTGGTCACAACAATTGGTCTCTGGCCTTCGCTCCTACGAAACTCAAATTCAGCTCTCAGAGGCGGTCTCGGATGTGGACAACCACCTGCTCCATCTCTGGGAGGCCCGGCATTGCCTCGTCCGTCGGTGGCGCCGGCAAAAGCACAACCAGAAACTTAAAGCTCGCATCGCCGAGCTCACTCAACGAGCGGCTGAGTATGCGGCCCAACTCGCCGACTCCAACTGGGTTGCCCGATGCAACACGGCCGCGCGGCATATGTCCAGCCGGAACACGTGGCGACTCTTTCGCGCCCTAATTGACCCAACGCAAACACGCACGGACACTCAAAAACACCTCCAAAGAGCAATACACAGCTTTCAGGGCAACACAAATCAATTGGCGCACAAGCTACGGGACCAGTACTTGTGCACCACCCAGGACTCCCGCTGGCCGGCGTACTCTTATGCAGGTTCTGAGAACGTTGAGCTGGATCAACCGTTCCAGCTCCACGATCTGAAGGCGACCATGGCAAAAATGAAACGCGGCACCGCTCCGGCTCGGGACAAAATTACATTCAAATTGTTAGCCAACCTCCCCGACCCAGCATACCTGTCTTTATTGAATTACATTAACTCAATCTGGCTTGGGGAAATGCCACTACCCATAGAGTGGAAAACCGCCCTGGTCACCTTCATTCCTAAAGCTGGCAAGGCCATCAACACGGACAACATCCGCCGCATCTATCTGACTTCCTGTGTGGGCAAACTCATGGAGACGATGGTACGTGACAGGTTGTCCGAGTTCATGGAATCCAAACACCTTTTTGCAGACACCATGTTCGGGTTTTGCCCACACAGATCTGCACAAGATGTCCTGCTACAACTCAATCGGGCTGTCCTCGACCCCGTGGAATGTCATCACAATGACAAGGTCGTACTCGCCTTGGATTTGAAGGGTGCATTGGACAACGTTACCCACGAGATTATTCTCACCCACCCCTCTCAAACTAACTGCGGCAGAAATGCCTTTCAATATATTCGGCAATTTTTAACCGACAGACAATCTTACATTCGGATCCAGGATAAAGAACATGGCCCTTTTCATTTAGGAACCAGGGGTACACCCCAGGGCGCGGTGCTCTCTCCCCTGTTATTCAATTTGGCTATGATGCGCCTACCGGCCCAGCTGGGCGCTGTCGCCGGTGTGCAGCATGCGCTGTACGCTGTTGACATCACCCTGTGGGCCACGCAGGGTTCCCTTGCAGACATTGAGGCTAACCTGCAGGAGGCGGCGACCATAGTGGGCCGTTATGCTCGCCGCTGCGGCCTCCAATGCTCCACCCAAAAGTCTGAATTTGTGCACATACGCCCCTCACCAAAGTGCACAGCCAAAATTTCATTGTCTCTCGAGACAGGTCCAATCCCTGAAAATATCGAAGTCCGGGTACTGGGGCTCATTATACATAAAGACAGACTGTCAGAAACAACATTGGCCAAACTCCATCAGGTGGGGGACCAGGTGGGCCGCTTGGTCCGCCGGGTTTCTAACAAGCGCGGGGGGTTACGATGTAAGGACGCCTTGCGGCTGGCGCATGCATTTGTAACCAGTCGAATTCTATATTCGACTCCATACCTCCACCTGCGGAAGCAAGACGAGGATTCACTCGAAGTCATCCTCCGCAAAATTATTAAGCGGGCTCTAGGCCTCCCCGTGACCACCTCCAACAAGCGCCTCCTGGGGATAGGCATGGTCAACTATTTTCGGGAGCTCCGGGAAGCCCACTTGACTAAACAATACACACGTCTCTCGAAGACATCGTCGGGTTGCCGCCTCCTTGCCCGACTACACATCCAACACACCACTCTCATGGAAGAGCGCGTACGCATTCCATCGCAGTGGAGACGCGCTCTCCACGTGCGCCCTCTTCCCGCGAACATGAACCGTGAGGACCACAATGGCCGGCGCCTGGCGCGGGCGGAAGCCCTGGCCCGCCACTATGGATCGAAACCCGGCGTATTCTACGTGGATGCCTCAGGCCCCCACCATGAGGGATGGTACACAGCCGCAGTCGTCCACCAATCCAAAACAGTGAACTGCCTTACTTTCCGAGCCCGTGCATAACACACGCGGAGGAGGTCGCCATTGCGTTGGCTGCATCTGATTCCAATTCAAAAACAATTATTTCCGACTCGCGAGGGGCATGTCGGAACGTCGAGCAGGGCTGGGTACCGTATCTAGCCTACCGCATTCTTCAAAACAGCGTCTACACCGGGGATTCCGCGCACCGGCTTATCGTTTTCGCTCCCGCTCACATGGACCTTGAGGGAAATGAGGCAGCTGACGCCGCCGCCCGCGCGCTCTCTCACCGGACATTCCCCTCCGACCCTGACGATCAGGAACTCGAATTTATTCCAGCTTACACCTTCAAAGACATCGTTTTACTATATCAATCTGGCCATGGTCTTTATCCCCGCCCGTGTAAAGGTCTGTCATAGGCGGAGGAGCGGCTTCTGCTCCGCCTGTATACTAATACTTTGCTGTGCCCGGCAGCTCTGAAACAGTTCGACCCTTCTTTCTCGGGCAGCTGTCCGCACTGTGCGGAAAAGTCTTCGGACATCTACCACATGGTGTGGGCCTGCCCCTCCAACCCTGCTATCCCCCCTCACCCCAACCCAACCCGGGAGGACTGGGAGGCGACCCTGCTCGGCTGATCTGACCTGCAGGCCCAACAGGCCTTGGTCGCGTGAGCCCGGGCGACGGCCGATGCCACTGGGATCCCGAACTAGGGACTTCCACCTAGTATTTGTAAGGGCTGGCCCCCTCTGGGTCAGCTCATGCATAACCTCCTGTGTTATACCTGTACATAAATGTTTTCCACCACCATCTCGCGCACACCACTGCCGTCCACTCTGCGCCTACGCGGGAAACGATCAGAACGAACACAGAAGGCGATACGGTGTTCTAGGTCCAAGATACAGTCGCCTCTTCCGCGTCACAGATCGGGTTACCAAAGTTCGCTACCTCATCGACAGAGGTGCAGAGATCTGTGTCTTTCCTGCTACTTTGCCCGAGCGACGTCGTCTTTCAGACTCGCCTGCTCTCACCACAGTCAACGGATCGAGCATAAGGGCATATGATCAGAGGTTGATGATTCTTCACATCTGACCACAACTTAATTTTTACTGGGCGCTTGTCATCGCGAACTTGCGGTCACCAATCATCCGCTTCGAATTCTGATGGCACTACAGGCTCCTAGTTGGCATACGCCAAAACTGCATCTTGAATTTTTTATTTTAGCGAGCTTAGCCGCCCAAGGCACTTGATTCTACACTCCACCCCTTCAGCTCCTCTAAGCGCAGCAGAGCTAGCATTTGGAACCTCTACTCGCCTCCCTGGACAATTGTTCGAGCACTCGCTACCCACACGTGTCAACGTTTCAATCTAAGCCTACCGTCTACGCACCGCTATGCATAAAGCCGTGCCCCACGCCAACGATAATCATCTCGGCATGTCCACATCCCGCCGACCTTCGGCGGTGCACTCACGTGTTTGTTCGCCATGACGCTGTGCGCCCACTCGTATACGGCCACTACACGGTGGTCCGTTCTAGCTGCTTCAGCCTGCCCTTAAACACTTTCTTGCCCTTTCAATAGCCACGAAGATACCGTCTCCGTAGACAGTCTGAAACCTGAGCGCTTTGACTCTGAGCTGCATCACCAACTCTGCAGCTACGTCCCCTGCCGACCGTACCAGCCCTCGCCGCGTATCGTTTGCGCCAGCGAGATGCGCTCTTTGGAATTCATCCCTGGCTCATGGCTTCACCGCCAAAGAGGGGGGGGGGGGGGGGATGTTGCGTGCTAGTGGTACGGCCAGTGAATAGGATGACATGCCCGAGCACGCCGCCAGTACTGTGTCGCTGATCGGGTCCTCTCAACAACATTTGTGTAGACCCGACAGCGACTTATGTCTGGGCATCTTTTCAACAGCCTCTCCGAAGTTTCTGCAATGAACCCGGTCCTAAATTAATTGAGAGGTTCCTCACACTGTGTTGACTTGCAGCGCTCAATTTATTAGCAACAAATTGTTACGGAAACCGCATCACTCTCAAAACTCTAATACGTGGTCCTCGGTTACTAGGGCTTTGCCATCCCGACTCCAAAAGTTACTCCGGCTATGAGGGACGACGCCGCAGTAAAGGGCTCCGGAAATCTGTACCATCTGGGCTTTTTATGAGCATCTACCGTATCGTCAGCGGGGGCGGGGGGGGGGGGGGGCAAAGAAGAAAAGAAATCCCCCATCCGCATTTAAGGGAGAGTAGGCGGAGAAAATTAAAATAAGGAAGAGTGTGGGCGGCGAAGAGTTTAAACGTTGGGAAAGCAAAATGTCCTCATCACTTTTCAGGGAGGTGACGGTGGGAGGTGACGAATGGACTAGTGGCTTGGGCGTAAGCCTCGTTCGAGGCACAGGGTAGTTTCTACGTCCAACGAATCCCAGTGAAGAATATCCCTGTCTTCCTGGGCATGCATACCTAATAAATCTGCACAAAAGCATTTTTTAACAGCGAACCGTTGATGGACGCGAGTTTTCAGATAATGCAAGATTTCACTATAGGAATCAATATATACGCAGGTCACCCGGCAGCAGTATTGCATGTTTTTCTATTAGCGTTTTTGGTATCGTCAAACGCGTTCCTTTTGGTTTTCTCTGGCAGGCTAAACATCCGATGCAATCGTTGGAAAAACTTTAAAAGGATGATTTTGGTACATACGAGAAGAATCGACCATTAATTTTAATATTTCTATAAAAGTATCTTAGAGCTTTTCAGTTTTAAAAAAATTTTGTCGTAGAATGTTGGGCATATACCGTTCAAGGATCGGCATAGTCGTGCCTCACATTTAAAATTAAGCCATATCATCAAAACAGCGTCTCCATCTATACACGAGGGCAAATTTTCCCAATGGTAGGGCTCACTATCACGTGATGGGCAAATATTAGTTTCTCGACCTTAAACACAAAGAATGTAAAGCTCTGAAAGTGGAGTTTCCCACCACAAGTTACGACAAAATTGCAAGCAGCAGTGACAGCCGGGTAGTTAAAAGGAACTGTGCACCTTTGGCAGGCATAAATATGAGGCCATACATGTAGCCAATAGATTCAGGGGCCCACTAAAAATGAAAGCTAAATGATATCTGCATTCAGGACCTTTCGGAGAGTCAGGTTCGTGATGTCTGCGCAAGATGTAAAATTTTATTTTGTGTTCGCAGATCAAAAAATGTATTTTTGCGAAATGACAAATGCGACTGTTTAGGTGTCTTATTATGTTGAAACGAAATCTTTATATCCGCATCACAAAAAGCTGGCGGTGTGCTCGGTGGCTATGCCACAACACTGGCAGCTAACCCTAAGGTTTTTCGCCATGCAGGTGCTCATCGCCGCAGTCACTTGCATGTTGCCCGCTCTGCCGAATTCGCACTGGACTGTGCCGTCGAGGCATGCGCCGGAGTGGGAAAAAAGCGAACTGGACACCGGCATCGTGACTGTCATCGGCGCTGCAGCACGTGCGCAAGCACCATCCGTGGATGCCTGGGAACTCGACCGACGTTGGGCGGCCCAAGTGACAGGGACAGGAATCCACCAGCAGCATATAACAGAACAGAGACCTTCAGCAACACTCTGCGCGGCGACGGCCGCTTATCTGTTTTTTCAGCCAGCGTCCGTTTCGGCGGACGCGGTTGTTGCTGCGACGCGCGTCCTTTCTTTCCTTTTTCACTTTCCTCTGATCTTTTAACTCTCCTCTGTCTGCACATGGCAGCGGTGGTCGCTCGGCTGGAGCCAGTGGGCAGGCCCGTGCACTTTCCTTTTCCTTCTTCTCTTAGTCGCAACAACAACAACAACCGCAACACTCTGTTGGGTCGATGGCTCTGCCACAACACTGCCAGCTAACCCTATGGTTTTCGCCATGCAGGTTAGTAAAACGGAATCCCTTTCTAAAAAATCTAGCAGTTACGCTTTGATACAGCTACCGAGCCCTCACATCTGCCTTGTCATTGTAACTGAATGCGTATCCGTGTTTCCTTCATTGCTGTTGGTGTCGGGGGACATTGAAAACAACCCCGGCGCTAACGATAATGCCGCCGTAGTAAGCGAATTACCGAAATGAAATGCCGGTCAGGACACTCTAATTGCAGAAATACAAGATTTGAAGCACCAACTCCTAGCTACTGATGAGAAAATACTTGACCTGAGCCAAAGGATGGCTCAAATAGAGACGGAAATTTGGACGAGTTGGTAAGTATTCATGATTTTGTTCACGAAAGGTTCTTTGTGTATCAACAGCCCTTCCATTGCTTTATCCGAGAGGGAATTGGGTTAGCTGAACTCCCACGTGCCTCCCAGATAACTTTTGTTGTCGTGATAAGTGTTTTAATGTTTGTGTGTGTATATATATATATATATATATATATATATATATATATATATATATATTGTTGCGGGAAAGAATATATTTACAGATATTTACAAATAGACAAGAACAGCTGCGAGCGGCACCGAGAACACAGTCCAAACTTCGTTGTCGTCTTCTACTCTTCCCACCCGTGCCATCGCTCTTTGTCGTCGTCGTCTACCCGCATCAGGACCCCCGGCTGCTGAAACGCCGTCTCGGCGTTAGGGAGGCGACGTATGAGCGTCGTGATAAGGTTTAAGGCGACAGACGTGGACGATGTCGGTGGTGGCGCCAGAGGACGAGGGCGAGGTTTCAAGGGGAGCAATTTCATAGTTCACGTCGGTAACACGGCGCACGACACGGTAAGGGCCACGGTAGTGCGAAAGGAGCTTCTCGGAGAGACCGACGCTGCGAGAGGGCGTCCAGAGAAGGACGAGTGATCCTGGGGTATATTCGACGGCCTGGTGACAGCGGTCGTAGGCTGACTTCTGGGAAACTTGAGAGGCTTGGAGCCTACTATGTGCTATTTGGCGCGCCAGCGTGGCCTGGGAGTTGGCGTCCCGAGCGTAAGCAGTGGTGGGGGCTGAAGAAGGCGGCAAGAGTGTGTCCAAAGGCAAGGTGGGATGCCTACCAAACAAAAGGTAGAAAGGAGAATAGCCTGTTCTGTCATGAAGGGAAGAGTTATATGCAAATGTCACATAAGGCAAGGCTGCGTCCCAATCTCGGTGGTCTGGCGATACGTACATGGCTAACATGTCGGTGAGCGTGCGGTTGAACCTTTCCGTAAGCCCATTGGTTTGTGGATGGTAAGCTGTCGCGAGCTGGTGCTGCGTGTCACACGAACGAAGAATGTCGTGAACTACTCTGGATAGAAAATAACGACCGCGGTCGGTGAGCAGTTGACGAGGGGCGCCGTGGTGAAGGATGACGTCTTGCAGAAGAAAATCGGCAACATCGGTAGCACAGCTGGACGGCAAAGCACGCGTGATGGCGTACCGAGTCGTATAATCAGTTGCGACAGCGATCCACTTGTTGCCGGAGAGGGACGTCGGAAAAGGGCCAAGAAGGTCGAGGCCAACACGGTGAAAAGGTTCCGGAGGTATGTCGATGGGTTGCAGAAGACCAGCAGGCAAAGTGGAGGGCCTTTTTCGACGTTGACACAGGTCGCAAGCAGCCACGTAACGCTTGACGGAACGATAGAGACCAGGCCAAAAGAAGCGATGCCGCACCCGAGCGTACGTGCGGGACACGCCAAGGTGACCGGCTGTCGGCAGATCGTGCAGTTCTTCAAGGACAGAAGAGCGTAGACGTTGGGGTATCACGAGCAGGAGCGGAGGGCCATCGGAGCGTAGGTTTCGGCGATACAAAATGCCGTTCTGGAGCACATAAAGGTTCAGAGACGGAGATTGGTTTGCATAACGGATGCCATCAAAGATAGGTCGTAAAGATGAGTCGTGACGCTGTTCGTTGGCAATATCAGCAAGATCGGAGATAGCCAAGAGGCAGGGCAGGGCCTCAGCGTCCTCTAGGTCAGGTGGTTCCACAGGGTATCGGGATAAGCAGTCAGCGTCCTGGTGATGGCGCCCTGACTTGTACACGACGGAGTATGAGTATTCTTGGAGGCGCAATGCCCAGCGACCAAGGCGACCGGTGGGATCTTTTAGTGAAGACAACCAACAGAGAGCGTGGTGATCAGTGACAACAGCGAATGAACGGCCGAACAGGTAGGGTCTGAATTTAGCTACTGCCCAGACAAGGGCAAGACACTCGCGCTCAGTAATGGTGTAATTTTGCTTTTCCGCTGAAAGTAGGCGGCTGGCATAAGCGATGACTCGATCTTGACCCTGTTGACGTTGGGCTAGGACGGCGCCGATGCCATATCCGGAGGCGTCGGTGCGAACCTCTGTGGGAGACGACGGGTCAAAATGTGCTAAGATGGGCGGAGTGGTCAGCAAATGGACGAGAGATGAAAATGAGTTCTCTTGAGCAGGGCCCCAGGTAAAGGGGGTGTCGTTCTTCAGAAGATCGGTGAGGGGACGAGCGATGCCGGCGAAATCTTTGATAAAACGGCGAAAATACGAGCACAAGCCGACAAAGCTGCGCACATCTTTCGACGACCTTGGAAGAGGAAAGTCCTTCACAGCTTGAATTTTGATGGGATCTGGGCGTACACCAGAAGCGTCAACGAGGTGTCCGAGAATAGTGAGTTGGCGACGACCGAACTTGCATTTCGATGAGTTCAGCTGAAGTCCGGCGTTACGAAACACTGTCAGAATATTGGAGAGGCGCTCGAGGTGCGTGGCAAAAGTAGGCGAGAACACGACAACATCGTCTAGGTAACAGAGGCAGGTGGACCATTTAAAGCCACGAAGAAGGGAGTCCATCATTCGTTCGAAGGTAGCCGGGGCGTTACAGAGGCCGAACGGCATGACTTTAAACTGGTATAAGCCATCAGGCGTCACGAAGGCGGTCTTCTCGCGGTCCTTTTCATCAACGGCAATTTGCCAGTACCCCGATCGAAGATCAATTGAAGAGAAATATTTGGCGCCGTGTAGGCAATCTAAGGCATCATCGATCCTTGGGAGTGGATATACGTCTTTTTTTGTGATGCGGTTGAGGTGCCGATAATCAACGCAGAAGCGCCAGCTGCCATCCTTCTTTTTCACCAGGACGACTGGTGAAGCCCAAGGACTTGACGAGGGCTCGATGATGTCTTTTGCGAGCATCTTGTCCACCTCTTGATTTATGACGGTGCGTTCGGCGCTGGACACTCGGTACGGACGTCTGCGGAGAGGAGCGGAATCACCGGTGTTTATGTGATGCGTCACCACAGAGGTCCGAGCCAAAACACGGCTATCAAAGTCGAAGTTGTCGCGGAAAGATGATAAGAGGCACCTAAGATCGCGAGCTTGCATCGGCGGTAGGTCAGAAGCGATCATGTCGGCGTAGTCGTCCGTTGGGTTCGCTGTTGATGGGGCCGCAGGCAACCGGCATTGCTGAGTGGAAGGTAAGCAGCTGTCTACCACTGATATCACACATTCGGCAGCAGGGCACAGCGTGGCGAGTGAGATGCCTTGCGGGAGCGGTTGGATGGATGAACCAAAGTTCAGGACCGGAAGGTACGCTCGGTTGGCCGACATTGTAAATACAATGTGTGGAAGCGCAATGCTGCGCGTCAGGGCGACGTCAAGTTCCGGAGTGACTACGTAGTGACCATCAGGTACAGGGGGAACAGATGAGAAAGAAATGTAAGTTGCGGCTTGAGGCGGTAGACGGACAAAGTCGACAGCACAAAGACGGTGTATAACTGGGGACGGCGACTCAGCAGAAAGAGGAAGGTCAAGCTGAACAACATTAGTGGCGCAGTCAATGAGGGCTGAATGCTCAGACAGGAAGTCGAGGCCAAGAATGACTTCATGAGGGCACTGGTCCAGAACAGAGAACAGAACGGATGTATGGCGGCCGGATATGGTCACACGGGCTGTGCATAGTCCAACAACATGAGGCGTTCCGCCGTCGGCAACGCGGAGAACGGCTTTGGGTGCAGGGGTCAGTACTTTTCGGAGGCGGTGCCGTAGGGCTGAACTCATGACGGATACGTGCGCGCCTGTATCGATCAGGGCTCTCACAGGCACTCCATCGACATGAATGGCGAGCAAATTATGGTGCGCGCGAAGGGCTAATCGAGGATTTTGGGACTGGGGCTGTACTGCAGCATCACCTCCAGACACTGCAGCGTCTAGTTTTCCGCTTGCGAGCGTCCGTAGGGGCCAGGAGAGGAGCGACGGCGTTGGGGCGAACGAGACTGGCGACGCAGGGGGGACGGGGAGCGGCTGGAGCGGGGAATCTGGCCGTCGACTGTAGCACTGTGCTGGGCTGGAGGGGGCGTGTAGTGGCTGGGCTGTTCGTCGTCGCGGTGGGAGCTGAGAGGACGGTATGTGCTGCGACGGGACCAATAATTTCGACAGTGGCGGGAGATGTGGCCAATGCGGTGGCCATGGAAACAAATGGGCCTGTCGTCGGTTGTCCGCCACTCGTTAGGGTTTCGGCGACGTGGAGTGAAGTACGAAGGTCGTCCAGGAGCAATGGCAGTGATTTCGGGTGGTGGTGAAGACCGTACAGGGCTGACGGGCTGGAAACCAAGGTTGGCAAGCTCTTGGCGGACGACAGCTTGTACCAGAGAGATGGTAGGCAAGCGGTTGTCGCCATCATGTAGATGCAGGGGGGCAGGGGACATAGCTTCGAGCTCGCGTCGGATGATGCGGGTCACATTTTCTGGGGGCATCAATATATATATATATATATATATATATATATATATATATATATATATATATATATATATATATATATACGCCTTTCGTTTTTCAATAAAAACTAGTTGATAGTCTGCGCTTGTTTGAGTCACTCTTTCGTCTTTTATTCCATTCTTGTTGGGCTGTGAACAAAATCATGAAAACTCAAGCAGAGAGCGGGCACGAAAACCTAATGGCTCGGCAAGCAGAAATTGACAGCGTCAAAGGTGATGCAGCCCAAACTACTCAGCTCATATGCAGTTTAGAAAACCGTATTGATGGTTTAGAAAACCGATGCCGACTAAACAACCTAATATTTTACGGCATACGCGACACAAACCCATCTGAAACCTCTGCGCAATCGGAGCAACTAATCATTGATCAATGCAATACTCTTTTAAATATCAATTTATACACAAAAGAAATCGACGTGCTCATCGCATCGGCCACCACTCTGAGAACAAAGACCGTCCAATCATCGTAAATTTCACATACCACAAGACTAAAAATCTTATCTTGGCTAATGGACGCAAGTTGAATGGTACCGATATTTGTATCGGCGAAGATTTTTGACTGCCTGTTAAAATTGCTAGCAAACACCTTGTTGCGTTTGCAAAAGAGAAAAAAGTAGCTTTCGCCCCTCCTTTTAAAACCATTTTCATTGGCCCGAAGCGCTATTACTGCGATCGATCATCAGAAACCATCACAGAAACCTCATAGCTATCATCTCGTGATACCAGGGTAAGAAACTGTTCCCATTCTACGCCTCAGCACAAGCTTTCATTTTCCGTTATCTTTAACAACATTCGTAGCTTTCTTCTGAAACGAGATACCGTATTCACCCTCATGTCATCATCTGATAGTAACCTCTTCATCCGAACAGAAACTTGGTTGAACAACGATGTTAGCGACCATAAAATACCGAGAGACTTTCGCGGTTTTGATATTTATCGCAAAGATTGTAAAGAAACACGAGGTGGGGGGGAGTGTAATAGCAGCAAGCCAGCAGCTGTCATGTTCGCCAGTTAACCTTGCCTCAGATCTGGAAATTATTTGCCTTCTCATTCGAGCCTCGCCCCAAACAGTATTGCCGGGTGTCTGCTACTTCCCTCGAAACAATGATCCTGATTATTGCACAAAATAAATAAAATACTGTGTGACGTTGCTACATCACATCCTAACGCACGTATTCCATTATTCGGTGACTTTAACTTTCCAAATATTGATTGGTGTACCCAAACGGCTGCTAACACTAAATCAAATTATTTTCTTGACGTTTGTCTTAATTCTAACCTTACGCAACTCATTAAGGAGCCTACATTTATAGCAAAGAACTCCGCCACTATTCTAGACCTGATACCAACAAACCATAATCGCAGATGCTGACAGCACTGACATGTTTAATCACGCATTTTCATCTCTATTTACCAAGGATAAGGGCCTACTTTCTGCGTCTAGCCTTCCCAGAAACATAACGAATAACATGCCGGCCACAGTTTTCCCTGTTGATGGTATCGTTTCTTAAATTCAAAATAATAAACTCTCATCACGATAAGGAAGGTAACAGCAGCGCAAAAAGACGGGGACGCAAGAGACACACAACCAGCAGGACTGGCGCTGAACTAACGACTGAAATTTTATTGAAAATGGCAGAGCTTTAAATACGAAGAGGCCATCACAATTCCAAGAAGAAATGACTCGCCAAAAGATTATATAATGCAAGCATCAAAACCACTCAAATGGATATCACACAACCCGATAATGACCAGAAGGCATGTGCAACTAGCTAAAAACCAGATGAATCATGAAAAACAACAGAACAAGATGTAATCTCTTGTTAAATACCATTTTCATTGGCCCGAAGCGCTATTACTGCGATCCATCATCAGAAACTATCACAGAAACCTAGCGTGGCAGTAGCGTGGCAAACGCCGAGTGAAACGCGTGAAAGTAAAACAACGAAATAACACCCCAGGGGCCCCGGGCACCTACAGAAGCGAACCTTAAAAAAAAAAGAAAGCAGTAAGGAAAACCAAGGCATCCTGCGAAGAGAATACCTAAAAGCACAAAGGCGGCTAACCAATGCTACCATCCAGAAACCTGATTTCTTTCTTCGATAAGGCAATCGATGGCTTGCTCACGCACCAGTCACCTCCTCTGGATATGAGCCAGGCCTCGATCACCTCCCTCTGGCGTTGGTCCCTCGCTCTGGTCCTAATTTCGGACTCCCCAAGCATAGGCTCACACTTGAAGTTGTTGTTGCCGGGGCCCCCTGGGGTGTTCTTTCGTTGTTTTACTTTCACGCGTTTCACTCGGCGTTTGCCACGCTACTGACTTCCGTGTATCAGTCTTTGACACGAGATTACATGCTGTTCTGTTGTTTTTCATGATTCATCTGGTTTTTAGTTAGTTGCACATGCCTTCTAGTGATTATCGGGCTGTGTGATGTCCATTTGAGTGGTTTTGATGCTTGCATTACATAATCTTTTGGCGAGTCATTTGTTCTTGGAATTGTGATGGCCTCTTCGTATTTAAAGCTCTGCCGTTTTCAATAAAATTTCAGTCGTTAGTCAGCGCCAGTCCTGTTGGTTGTGTGTCTCTTGTGTCCCCGTCTTTTTTGCGCTGCTGTTACCCTCCTTAAGATCAACCACCGACTAGCCCATACAAAAATTTTGAACTCATCATGAGCCGGCACCGACGGAATCAAATCGAAAGTGTTAAAGAATACCAAACATACGTCTGGAAAATTTTTTTCCCTGATATTTTCGCAGTCATTTTCTGCAGGTATTTTGCCTCACGACAGGGAAGTGGGAAAGGTCGTTCCCGTCTTCAAATCAGGTAATAAAATTTCCCCTTTGAATTATTGTCCTGTCTCAATAACTAGCGTGCCATGCAAGATCATGGAACATGTCATATAATTACAAGTCATGAACGTCTTAGATACTAGCAACTTTTTTCAATTTCACAACATGGACTTAGGAAAGGATTTTCATGTCAAACACATTTCGCACTTTTTTACATGACCTGCATGCAAATCTTGACTGTAACATCTAGACAGACGCTGTATTTTTAGATTAGGCTAAAGCATTCGATAAAGTATCCCACCGACGCTTGCTGCTAAAACTTTCCCTCCTAAATTTACACCCACATGTCTTAAGATGGTTAGAACAGTTTCTTACTAATCGTACTCAATCTGCGCTCATAAACAGCCAGTCGTCTAGCCCCCTACCCGTAATGTTAGGCGTCCCACAAAGATCCGTCCTCTCTCCTCTTCTTTTCTTAATATACATTAACGATTTACCCTTGCATGTGTCTTCCTCAATACGCTTACTTGCTGACGAATACGTTATTTACTGTACAGTAAATAACGTAAATAACCTCTCAGAGAAAACGCTTTTCAGACTGACCTTAACAGTGTACAAGAATGGTGCGACCAGTGGTTAATGACTCTTAAATCTGACAAATGTAAGCACATGTAATACACCCGAAGTCTTAGACCTTTTTGTTCTGCTTACATAATAGGCAACCTGCCAATAGAATCTGGGCAGATTTAAGTACCAAGGCATCACACTATCAACTGACCTATCCTGGAATGCGCACATTGTGGACGTCATTTCATGAGCCAAAAAAAACTAGGTTTCCTCAAACGCCACATGCGCCATGCACCCAAACACTTGATATTACTAGCATATAAGTCACTGATAAGACCTAAACTTGAATATGCATCAGCCATCTGGGATCCCCATCAAAACTCTCTGAAGCCTAACCTCGAACGGGTTCAAAATCGCGCTGTTAGATTCATTCATTCCGGATACTCATACAACATCAGTGTATCGTCTTTGAAAGCTGAAATTAACTTGTCACTTCCTTCCCATCGCCGGCGCATTGCTAGTTTCTGCCTTTTTAACAAATTCTTCAAAAGTTCATTGCATGAAGCACCCTACATCGTACGTCGCATACACATATCTCAGCGCACTGGTCACCCCCTTCAAGTTGTTCGTCCACACTCCCGTACTACTGCATTCTCGGCCTCGTTTTTTGCCCGAGCAGCATCTGACTGAAGTGGCCTCTCCCCCCAAGTCGCAGCCATCGCCTGTCCATGAAGATTCCACCAAGAGATAACGCAGCTGATGACAGATTAAACAAAACCTCGTGTTATATCCGTAGCCCCGCCCCTTATGTAATAGCCCTGAATAGGGGTCGTTAACGAAATAAATTGAACTGAACTGATGGCCGTCGACAGAAGCCCCTCCATGAGCTTGACTAGGCCCAAGGCCCTTTCGTTACATGGCAGCATGGTATAGAGCAAGTTTTAAGAAGCAAATTTTTTTGAGGAGGTGGAACAGCAATGTAAATTAAAAATATACACACAAAAGAATGCTTACAGAATCAGGGGCCATACATCTTTATGCATGTAAGAAAAAAACTTCGCTACACAGGGCTTCATGATACCGGATGTGACACATACATGAGACATAAACAACATGCCTGTTTATTTAAAATGTTGGATGCAATATTACAGTTTTGAAGCGGTTACATCATTAAACAAATTAAACAATTCTACCTAGTTCTGGTTAAGTGTGGAGGAAGGAGATGACGCAGCATTTGAAGTCCACAATTTCTGCGTGATTGTGGATTTTCCAATATTTTGGCATGTCGCGTAGTACAAATATTCGTTTTTAGCTTTGTTAACATCAGCGATGTTAGCGATGTTAGAGATGTTAACGTTAGCGATGTTATCTAACGATTTATTATTACCTTTCGCACGGATGTCACATCACCTGAGCAATTTGGCTTTGTACATGTCTGGGATGGAAAGCAAATTTAGTTCCGTAAAAAGTGGTTACGTGCGACTGTCAAGTGGTGTGTTCATGATGGCACGAATTGCTTTCTTTCGTGGAATAATATAATTTTGGTTTTTGATATTTGAAACAGTAGTTGAATCCCATACTAATTGACAATTATTACACTGGACAAAAACAGTAAGATTTTTCCAAGAAAGCTTCGACGTTTCTTGCAAAACTACAGACGATTCTTTCTTTTTGAGAGATCGGCATATCAGAAACAAAATTTTTTCCCTTGAAACCAAAAACTGGCCAACGGACCGTAATAGCCTTTGTCTCAGCGCACGTCGACAAATATTGAGGTGCACACCCTCTTAAGTACGAGAAAAATTCTTCTGTAATCTACTTATGCAAATTTATTGCATTTTTGCTTTATTCACTGAAATTCTCGAAAGTGCTTCACTAATATTGTTTAAAAATGAATTAGCTACGCGATGTGATCAGCTTTGTGCCTTAATTCTTGCTCAGAGTAAATGCATTCAGCGGTGCAACGTCAGGTACGCGTAGAGTAGGATGTAATTGTTTGCTTTCACACACAACGCAAATAAATCGCATCCTTATCCCTGTGCAGAACGTCCTTGCACACCTAAGCAAGATGAAGTGAATAAATTGATGAACTTACTTGCAGTCTTCTTTCTTGCATAATTCTCATAGTCAGATTAGTCTGTACGTGTCTTATGCTCTGGAAACCATGATATCTATATTCAAGCATGTGTTTGTAACTCACTCTTCTTTTAGATATGAAGCAGCGCTGTTCATCTAGAGTACATGTCAGGAAGCCGCCGTATCTGTCCCGCATCCCGACCTCAGCATACCCACTGAAAAAGGAGCAACAACAACGAAAATGAGACTCCAAGTTCCCTGCATACCACCACCGATGCACTAAGGTGGCTCAGTGGTCTTACTGAACACGAGATGGGAAGCTCACAAGGGCACGATACATAGAACAAGGATAGGCGCCAGCTGATTAAGTTTAAATAAGATACAGACAGTTGTTAGTTGGCACGCGCATTTTGAATTGTATGTTCTGCATTCACATTTCACCAACAGCCTGACCCAGGCCTTTCTTTAGGCGGTCGTTGCGTTCCTGTATTTTGCACAAGGACACGAGATTTACTCTCGACGGCGGTGCTGGATCGTTAAGCAAGTGAACTGAGAAAGCCGGCCGCTTCTTGTACCATGGCACTACGCGTCATAGAGAGCTATATTGTCAAAATGTAGTGAAGGACCCTCCTACGGCGACTTTCTGTGCCTGCTGCGGGTTTCATTCCCCGATAACCAACTGATACGTAACAAAATTTTCGGAAGCGATGATGCTATAAAAATACAATGGAATTACACCAATGATAATGCAGATGTTAACCGCTGATGACCGCTGCTGACACGTGGGACTACGTGCCGGCAACGCATCTGTTTTCAATGGCTATGACGAGGGCGTTATGGAGCGATAAACATTTTCGCACAGAACTAAGCTCCTTCATTGCTGCTAGTGTCCCGTGTGCATTCTTCCTGTGTCCACCCACCACTCGTTTTTAGGCCTGCCAAGCTGCATACGAGAGGCTTTCAGAGCACAAGGCTCGGCTGCACTCATTTTCCCCGAGCAACGTGTCTGATACGCCATGCCGCTGCCATTCTGTGCCATTTAGTTACTGCAGGATGCAATGTTGAGTTGCATTTCAATGCACGTCGCCAGTGCCATGATGCGAAAGCACGTTCCACCTATGAAAACGAAGTTAGCACGAGACACTGGATTTTGTAGGGGTAATCATGTGATTATAGTTGCTGGACGTTAGCACCGACTGCTATTTGGAACCCGGCAGCAGTGGGTATGAACGCTAACACCACAAAAAAAAAATTGGCAGTGACTTAGCTAAGCTATGCCTGAATATACGTAGCGAAAGCTCGCTGCGGCACATTCGCGGCGTTTGTCCAGTCGTTCGGCGCCCTGTTCCTCTGTTTCTAGGGCGATTCGTTCCCTCTTCATCTCGTTCTGATGTCAATTCCAGGACTGCTGCTTAGCAGACTTGTCGCAATCCACACTGCCGCCTCAACTGTGGTTGCCGCGCACGCGAGCTCTGCTCTTCAATCCTCCGACATGTTACCAGGCATGCGACAGAGCTGGCGAAGCGAGCGGAGGCGAGCGCAACAACGAGGCAAGCGGTGTGACGTCGTAACAAACGGCAGCTGCGGCACCGCGGCGAGGCGCGCGGTGTGACGTCACGCCAGATGGTGCGGTGAGCTTGCGGTATCCGCCAGCTGCAGCAGTTCTAGGCAACGGCTCATGGTTGGTCTCTGTGCCTCCTCGGGGCACCGCCACAGCGACATCGCAAGTTCGTGGCCAATGTAGCTGCCGCTGCAAAATACGGCATTGCATCGTCTACTGCACTCAAGGACGTATGGCAAGGGAATGCAGCTGAAATATCGATACGTGCGAATTCTTCAATGTGCGCATTGTAGGACACACTGCCATGGGCACGTTGCTGGCTGCTTACTTTCTTCGCAGGTGCACTAAAGTACATGCCAAGTGCTTTCAATGCAACCATATCTAAGCCGCCCAAACCTGATTACTGCAGCTATGCAAACCCGAACCTACTGATTAATTATTCAAGTATGGAATCGGTGGACAAGTAACTATGTCTTGAATAGAAGTTTGCTTCTGGGTTTCTTTGTTTTCGTATAAATTGGATTTAAAATCGGGAAATATATATGACCAATACGCAGACAGAATAAGCGATTATTGCTACAATAACAAATATGGTAGAGGGAATCAATTTAATCAAATAAGCTGAATTTACACAAAGATATGTCAACCACCTGATGTCGAAGCTATCATATAACTTTTGGCCCATGCGGGATATGCAGGTGATCAGCGAAATACAGCGCTTTCCACCGCGGCACAATGCATTGCAGCACTTAGGCAAGCGAGGCAATGTGTCGTGCTCTGTACGCAGTCAGTCTTAAAAGTCGCCCGAAACTGACATCGGTATTCTTTAACCGCTTTCATTGATCCTGACCCTGGAGGATCGTAACAGTGAGCTGGCAGAATACGAGCACCGAGTTGATCGGGATTTGCAGCGTAATCGGATGAACATAGAATCTGTCGCATGGGCCCCGTCAGAACGAATACCAGCCTTGTCTTGTTGCCTTGTGTTCCCTTCCTTTGTCGTTCAGAACTTTCGTGCGGTCTAGTTGGCTCATGATCAAGGAAAGTAAAAAACTGCGCAAAATGACAAGGACGAAATGCAAAAGAACGAACCCAACACCAACTGAAATCGCTTTTCTGGAAGGTGACCTTCAAAGTTTCTGGCAATGTTTGCACGTGCGATCTTTAGGGCGTGAGCTCTACTCACTGGGGTGTAACCTCGAAAAACGCCTCACTTTAACCCTCAAGATGAGCCAAGGTCAAAGCTGTATATGTCTCGTGATGAACCATGAGTTTACCTCTGGTTAATCATGCAGTCATGTCGATTAATACGTGGGCTGAAATAGCGTTAATTAGACATTTACAATTTACACTACAACTTCGCGCTATAACATCGATTCGTATACCATTAGAAAGCTTAGGCCAAGTGTAAAAGAACTGTGCTAGTTAGTGACCTGAATTATTACCGTTTTTCGCTGTTTAGAAAAACAAACTTTGTGGTGCATCATCCAGCATATACCGTTGCAAACTTTAGGATGAGTGCAAATTCGCTGTGCTAGTTAGCGGGCCGAAATGATTATTCTAATTGGTTAATTGCTCTTAAACAATACTTTGGGCTATACCACGCAGTCATATACTGTTGGAAAGTTTAGGTCAAATGTGAACGCACTCTGCTAGTTAGTGACCCAATTTATTAGCGTTAGTTGGGTAATTGCAATTAAAACCACAACCAGTCAGAACCACAGAACAAATGATATATTAAGTATGTTAATTGAGTTCAACCATTTTCAATTTTTTTAACCTTAGCTGTCGGTTTTGTCAGGGTTCATGGTCAATCTTTTCATAGTTTTTAGTTTTTGCCATTATGCGCTCACTGTAGTTTTCTCTCACCATAGCTGCTATCTATTGTCATAAACTTCCTCTGCAGTGCCTTCAGTTCTGCCTCTACTCCGGCTGATTGTTGGTCCCCATTCTACCATATTCAACTTTACTCATGTTGACTGTCGTTTTGTGTTCTGTCTAGATTCTCATGCCGGTTTCGCTTCATCCTTCGTTTTTAGTCTCGTTTTTTGTTACGTATTGTCATCATTTGTTCCTTGATTTGTTTTCCTTTTTTTCACATGCAGTACATTGTGGTGCGTCATCAAGTTACCATTTCGCACCTTGCCTCCAGTATTAATACATGCTCTTGATGCGCTTTTTCTTGTTTCTTACTTCGTTCCGAGCCTTCCTTTCACTTTCAGACATCATGCCCCCAAAACGAAACTATGAAAGCATCCTGAACGCGCACTAAAAATATTTATTTATTTTACACAATACTTCACGTTTTTGAGTAGGCCGCAAACAGGAGTGTGGTGTACACAATACAAAAACTCACAGTTGTGTAAACAAAAAGAATGCATCGAAAAATGCACTTTTACATATTTAAAAGTCGAAACTGGCAGCCATTTTCAAAAGCATGAAAAAAATTGAAAGAATGAGTGCGTAGTCAGTGCTCAAAAATGCTGCATACATATTTCCATATAGATTCACCGTAGTTTGCTCGTTGCTAAAAATAAAGAACGACCTAAAATTCTTTGCCTACGCCGCAAAAGGCAACTCTGATATCAAAGGTATCAAATTGCTTTGCTATGTAAGAGGGCAATCTCGTCTATGCAATGCCAGGAAAGGGCCATTAGGGATATGAATAAAGTGTAAAGCTCATATACAGTTTGGGCGAAGTGCATGAGGAAGTCATAGGTACAAACTGTCGACACAAAAAAATAAACACGATTTTAACCAGAGATGAGAATTATTGTAGCGGTAAGATTCGGCGATCTCAGCTGAAGTCTGCTCCAGGCGTTCATTGTACAAGGAACATGCAGTTGTAAGGTGGGATTTGTTCGGTGAAGCTTCTCAACGGGAGCGCGGCTGACAGCAGTCCGAGGTCAGGCAGTGGAGCCAGGAGCGTGCACCAGGCGATGGCCATGCGACTCGCGCGTATGCCCGTCGTCTTCCTTACAATGGCCCCCGGACAGAGGAGGAGCCATCCTGGCGACTTAAGGGGAGGACAAGACAGCGGGGTAGTGGTATGTCTTGAGGCGGTTGATATGGGCTGTCTAACGGCCGCGGCGTCTGAGATCGGGTGACGACGTGAGGGGCTCAATTATATAGTTGACTGGAGATGTTTGCGGCAAGAAGCGGTAGGGCCCGTATTACCTAGCGAGCAGTTTCCTGGAGAGGCCCGGAGAACGGGAAGGTAACCACAGCCAGACAAGAGAGCCGGGTGAGAAATGCTGGGGAGGTTGATCTTTATCGTGGCGGGTTTTCTGAATGGCCTGGGTAGCTTTCGTGAGTGACCGGGCGATCTGGCGGCACTCTTCGGCGTGCCTGGCGGCTTCGGAAACGGTGGTGCACTCAGATGCGTCAGGGTGGTAGGGGAGGACAGTATCAATGGGAACGGAGGAATGCCGGCCGTAAAGGAGAAAGAAAGGAGAAAATCCGGTTGTAGACTGCGTAGCAGTATTGTACGCGAACTTAATATACAGGAGAATGGGGTTCCAGTTCCTGTAGTTCGAACCAACGTATATAGCCAGCATGTCCCCCAGAGTTCGGTTAAAGCGTTCAGTGAGGCCGTTTGTCTGAGGGAGGTAAGTGGTGCAAGTCCGATGGATGACGTTTCACTCACAGAGAAGAGCTTTGATGACTTCAGATAGGAAGACGCAGCCTCTGTCGCTGAGGCCGCTGAATGATAATTACGTCGATAAAGCACGTTATGTCTGTTCTCAAAATGTGAAGCTTGACGGCGCAGTGCGCTGCATGGTGCAACCGCCGACGGCTTGGAGGCAAAGTCAAGAAGAGCACGAATCCAGGGATCGTTGCGCTGGCCAGAAGGCAGGTTACTGATGGTGGGAGACGGAAGAGGGGCGTCGATTTGGCAGAGGTGGCAAGTTCGGCGGGGAGCGAGACAAGGCGTTCTGATGCGTGCGGCCCGACCGGTACACGACTCGGATGTTGTATTCTTGAAGACGCAGCGCCCATCGCGCCAGGCGGCCGCAAGGATCCTTTAGTGAGGAAAGCCAACAAAGGGCGTGATGATCCGTAACGACGCCGAAAGGACGGCCGTACACGTAAGGGCGAAACTTGCCTAAGGCCCACACAATGGCGAGGCATTTTTTTTCAGTCACAGAGTAGTGAGGCTCAGCCTTGGTAAGTGTACGGCTGGCATAGGCAACGACATATTCGTCGAAGCCAGATTTGCGCTGGGCGAGCACTGCATCAAGACTAATACCACTGGCATCCATGTGGGCTTCGGTGTGGCCGCCGGGTCGAAATGGCGCAAGATGGGTGATGCCGGGAGGAGACGACGCAAGGTGTTGTAGGCGTCGTCGCATGTGCGTGACCAAGCCGAAAAATCAACATTGGTGCCGAGCAGCTGAGTCAAAGGGGCAGCAATTGTGGAAAAGTTGCGAGTGAAACGCCTAAAATAAGAGCAGAGCCACAGGAAGCTGCGAAGTTCCTTAGTGGTAGAAGGTTTGGGAAACTCAGTCACGGCTCGAAGTTTCGCAGGCTCAGGGTGTACACCATCTTTCGACACAACGTGACTTAAAATTGTCAGTTCGCGGGCAGGAAAGGTGCATTTTTTTAAGTTCAGCTGCAGGCCTGCGTTTCTGAGGCATGTCGAAACGTGCTTCAGGCAACATAGATGCGTTTGAAAGTCGGGCGAAAAGATAACTATATCGTCCAGGTAGCACAAGCATGTCTTCCACTTGAGGCCATGCAAAACTGTATCCATCATTAGCTCGAAAGTAGCAGGAGCGCTACAGAGGCCGAAAGGCATGACGTTAAACTTGTAGAGGCCGTCAGGGGTCAAAAACGTGGTTTTGGCACGATCTGCAGCTGCCATTAGGAGCTGCCAATAACCAGAGCGCAAATCAAGGGAAGAAAAGACTCAGCGTCTTGTAGACAGTCCAGAGCGTCATCAATATGGGGCAAAGGGTAGACGTCTTTGCGTATGATCTTATTAATGTTGTGGTAATCGACGCAACATCGAACGGAGCCATCCTTCTTGACGAGGACAACCGGTGAGGCCCAGGGGCTGGTGGAAGGCTGAATAACCCGCTCTGAAGCACTCGTCGTTGAGTGGCGGAAACACGATGTGGGCGTTGCCGCAGAGGGGCATGGGCGCCGGTGTCAATGCGGTGGTCGACAGTCGTGGTGCGCCCCAAAACACGTTGGTTGAAATCGAAGGAAGAGCGAAACTCCTCAAGAAGCGCAAGAAGCTGGGTTCGCTGAGTTGGCAGAAGAGTGGCGTCAATAAAGCGAAGGAATAGGTCGGTCGACAACGTGGCGGGCGCAGGAGTAGGTGAGCTGAGGGCGTCTATGGCGACCGGCGTTGGTTCTGCGGCAGCGTCGGGGTGGTTGAAAATAGAATCAAAGAGCTCGACGGTTCCGACGCATACCGCGCGGCGCAATGCGAAGGGGCTGGAAAACCGGCGGATAAAGTGAGCATGGCATAAGGCAGCGGCAGACAATGGCGGCGTAGAAAAGTAGGAGACGGCTTGCAGGAGAGCCTCAGCGACCTGTTCTTGAATGATGTGCATCAGATTCGGAGTTATGTGTGGTGATGGCTCGTGGTGGCTTGAAATAAACGAGAGCTGCCGAGAAACTCTTCACGGATGAAGCTCTTGATGTGTGGCAGGAGCGATGAGTGGTCTCTTGCATCGTTCAGGCCAGCAAGCGTGTCAATGCTCATGGTGTGTTCACGTGTCAGAGCCGACTGCTTGCGTAGTTCGTCGAAACTCTGGCATAGGGTTACGACTTCGGCGACGGTGAGCAGGTCTCGCGCCAACAACATCTGAAATGCGTCGTCATCAATTCCCTTGAGAGTGTGCCTGATCTTTTCGGCTTCGGACATCTGTGCGTTCACCCTCTTGCACAGGTCCACGACATCCTCGGTGTAACTCGTGAAGTTCTCTCCTGCCTGCTGCGACCACGCACGCATGCGCTGTTCGGCACGAAGTTTTCTGACAGCTGGGCGGCCGAATACATCTGAGAAGTTCGTTTTGAAAACGGACCATGATGTAATGTCCGCCTCGTGGTTTCGATACCACAGACTTGCCAGGCCTGTCAGATAGAAAATCACATTGTTCAGTTCGGTTTGCGCGTCCCACTCATTGTATGCGCTCACCCGCTCATACGATGTGAGCCAGTCTTCAACATCATGGTCGTCCGTGCCGCTGAAGAGATGGGGTCCCGCTGGCGGAGAGAACGAGCACAGACGACGGCGGCCGGGCTTACTTGTACGGCTTGGTGGTTCGAAAGCATCGCGGTAGGGGGTAGCGTTCGGCTGCGTAGTTCCAGGACGAGAGGATATTCCCCACCACCTCCATCAAATGTAAGGTGGGATTTGTTCGGTGAAGCTTCTCAACGGGAGCAGGGCTACCAGCAGTCCGAGGTCAGGCAGTGGAGCCTGCACCAGGCCATGCTGCTCGCGCGTATGCCCGCCGTCCGCTGTACACAGTGATTAAAACCTTCGCGACGAAAGCAGAAATATGAATGTTATTGAATTATGAGAACGTGTTGGCCTTATTGTGGCAGAGTGCATACATGGTGATATGTGTTTTTCTAGTGTACATAGCAGTAAAAAGCCAAGATGAGTTTTATGCGAAGCATATTAACGTAGGTTTCGGGCCTTCGCGCGACGCCCGGCGGTGGCCACCATTGACCTTCAAGTGACCTTCAAGTAGGTCACGTGACATGACGTCACGTGATGACGTCACACCGGCTGCAGATGGGGCCTCATATCGCGCCGTCGGTCGCCTCCCGGCGGTGGCCACCATTGACCTTGAAGTGAGATCACATGTAACGTCACGTGATGACGTCACACCGGCTGCAGATGGGGCCTCATATCGCGCCGTCGGACGTCGCCCGGCGGAGGCCTCCCCGCTTCGGTTCGCGCCGTCGCGCGCGACGCGGCGGCGGCGCCACCATCGCTGCATCACGTGATATGTGACGTCACGCCAGGGATGAGGCGGCGCGCGCCCGCCGTCGCGTCAGTCTCTGTGCCCGCAACCGCGCCAGCGTCTTTGCGCCGGGCGTGTATGCGGTCAAGATGCCTCCAAACGCTAAGGACATGCTTCGCATCCACTCGGCTTAACCTTGATAAGCCTCCAATGTTTTTGTACTGTCTGTAGTGCGAAACTTAATATATCGGCTTTATTATCTGATGCACATTTTTCAAGTGTTTGGGAAGATTTTTTTTCCTAAAAAAGAAACATTCGCCTTTATACAGGTAACTAAGAAATTTTTGCAGGTAAATATTGGTTGTATTCATTCCATAAAGATTAACAATTTCAAAGAGAAGTAATCGGTTGCCGTGAAATTGCAGGCTTATGCCTCGGTAGCGAAGGAAAAAAGTAAGAAAGTGTACAACTACGGCGATACCAAAACTTTGATCGATAAATTTCAGGAATGGCCTGGGCCGAATTTGGAGGTCATCATCGGGTCGGGCACGCTCATTTATGGTTGGTCATCAATTATGGGCGAAATCGGATGAAGTCAAATTTTGGAGGATGGGCCGGGCCAAATTTTGAAATATTGGGAACTGCAGAGCATGTGTAGTAAATCAGAATCAATGGGAAGAAACTGATTTAGGCTAGGTAGGCGACAATGAACTGGCAGTGCCGCCAGACAGAGCAAGTGGAAATTGATGAAGACAAGGCTCTGCAATGGACTACGCTAGGGTGTGGTGCAGTTTAAATCGAGAGGTGTTCGTCTTTCTGTATTCGCTGCAAGTGGCAATAAAGAAGAAAAATGTGCCGATAGCCTAGAGGTCTCGCGCAGCGTCCTGAGGAGCAGGTGCGTTCGCACCAAAACGGGTTCGACTCCTAGTCGTAGATATGCTCTCTTTTTCTGCATCTTTTTTCTATTTAGGCGCACCTTCACCTTGGCTAGGCTGAAGGTCCAATTCAGGCAGCAGACAGGAAAAGTTTTGTCGAGAGGGTTGGCGCATTAAACGGAGCTATCGCTCTAAACGAATCATCATCAGCCGGACTAAGCCCACTGCAGGGCGAAGGCCTCTCCCATGCCTCACCACTTAACATTGTCCTCCCGGCACGTAGTAAATACAGGACGGAGTGCTGCCGTGTAATGTTACACAACCCTGTGGCGTTTTTATTTACTTCTTATGGGTGCCCTCTGTGTGCACTCAGAACAGACGGGCTTGACGTCCGGTCTGTTCCGCTCCAGGCCGTTACCCGCAGTGACAACGCTCCGCGTGTGCTACCTTCGGACGCTTTACAGCTGGGCGCCTCCACACTAGCTTATCTGTACAGTGAGCCACGGGCGTGTGTTTTTGTCCTGTGTTTCCTTCTCCATTTAAATATCTATCTTTAGAGGCCGGCCTGCGACAACCAAGTAAGTATGCTCATGCTCTGATGCTCCCTCATGAACATTGGCCCCGCGCGATGCCCTCACAGCGGCGAGCGAAACAGTCTCAGGTGTAATGTCACTATTAGGAAATGCCTTTCGCCAGCATGTGAATATTTTTATTATGGTGAGCATGTAGCGAGAACGTGAGGGCACATGTATGGGATCCACTAATGTCCAGATGAACATAGTCGAACCGTCAGCTTGGTGAAAGGAAGGCCCGGTTTGTCATCTTGGTATGGCGAGACACTTTTGTTGCACGGCAGGGGAGACAAGTGAGCGTTCACTCACACGCATGACCGTTAACTGCGGACCGGAGGTAGTGGGGCGTGAGAAGGCGCTGAGTAGCCCGAATGCCAGTTTTGTATGCTAGGCTGTGAACCATGTGTATGGAGTTTTTAATGGCAATGTTCTCTCGTATTTGGTACAGAATTCTTAGAGGGGAGAGACATTTTGGCCTAAAATGTGCAGCCATGACTTGTGATATTCCAGCTTTACCGGTAACGCCGCTAAAATTCAGTTGAAATTTTTTTAAAGCGCAGCTCTTTGGCGCCCGTCCCCGCGTTTCGACGCGTCGCCCTAGTCCCTCGTAACCAGCTGCGCGCGCTCCTGGCGCCATTTCTCCCGCACGCCCAAGCCGACACGCATTGCCGCCGCGGTTTTTTATCCCCATCTCTCTGTTGTTTATTTTCTTCGTAAATTTGTTTTTCATATTTTTGTGCACATTGTCATGGTATGAAGCATTTTTTTCTTACCACAGTCATCTTTTATGCAGTTCTGTATTTTCATGCTGCTATGCAGTGTTGTCAGCCCATATGAATGTTTTTTTATCATACCTCGGTAAGTGTTGATATGTTCACAATCTTGGGTTCGTTATAATCTCACTTAGATATGCCTTATTGCTCTTTCCCTTGTTTGTTTGTTGGGCTCGCGCTCCTTAACGCAGCTCGTCTTTGGATATCAGCGGATATATAAGTGCACCTGGTTTCTTTTGTCTTCATTACAGTGGAAAGTTGCGCTTCTCACCTGTCGTTTCTACCCCCATTCTTAATGAGAACGTCTTTTTAGTGCGTAGATTATCAAATATGAACAAGTACCAACTAGCCTGTCAGAAAGCCTTTTTTAGTAGAAGGGCCAAGTGTCACCAAATTCGGCGCATTTTTGAACAAAAACAAAGCAGCACCGCATGGACGCTATCTGGCCAGTGCGTCACAGAACATGGGGAAAAGGAAACCCCGCAGAACGCTTAGCCTTGTGTCTGTTGCGGCCCCCTCCACCATCGCTTGCCAGCACGGCGCCAAGGAATTGCGTCAGCCCATGACATCGAACCTTCTGGAATGTCGGAGATGTTTCTACTCGATACTAACAGGAGACGGCGTAGCCTTGAGCGTGTTAACCGATGCCCCCAACCTCTTCACTCGCGCGTAGGCTGCGGCGCCGTACCAGAAAGATATTAGACAGTTTTAGATTCACGTACGTAAAAGTGCGCATGCGCAGAACGTGAACAGTGTGCGTGGGTCTCACGGACGTACTTGAGATTCGGATCTTTGCGTTGCGGTCTTCACGTTGCTTGCGTACGTGGCGTTGGCAAGGTGGCGGCGCCATGCCCGCCCGCTTCAGAGTGAATACAGCTTCGTCGCTAATCCCTCGACGTGGTATCGTGCTGTAAACTGTTGTATTTGCGTTCAGTTGGCCCATTCTTGTCCTCGCATGCAGTTTTAGGTGAGAACTAGGTTTTGTTTTTCAGATAGAAATCCTTTTCAGCAGCTTCTAAGCCTGACGGAGACGCGTTTGTGGCCGTCATGGCAACGGACACCGAGTGAACCGAGGGTCTCGCGAGACCACCTCGTAACCTCGCGCGATATCCCGAGACTTTCGGCACAGTCAGCGGGAAAAGCAAAACGGTGCACGTTTTGGCTCCATACACACATGTTGTCAACATGAGTGGGACACCAGCGCGCCTTCACTTCTCGAAAAGTGATGATTTAGATATGCTGCGGGACGTGAGGGAATACAATCCCTTCGAAGATAGCGTGCAACATACACGACGGTGGAGTGAAATCGCTTCAATATTTGTCAGAAGAAAGGGGGAAGTATTTACCGGCCGCACTGCGGCTTGGCGTGTCTCGGTTCTAAGCAGCTCGACTAAACAAAATTAGTTTTTTTTTATCTGTACTATATTGCCCGGCATGACATGCTTGCGCATTTTTTAGGTTCTATGGAAGATCTATACAGTTTGCGTCCCGTACGTGTAGCTAAAACTGTACGAGGCGACTCGAGCGTACGCTACGTAGACTGCTCACGTTTACGTACGTGAAGGTTCTACGTACGTAGAACTAAAACTGTCTATTGAAGCTCCTCGAAGCCAGTCTCATCGCGTGACCAATTCGGCGGACTGTCGAATGCCCGGTGAACAAACTTTGTTTTAAGGCGGAAGCCTTTAAAGGTGCACTGAAGAGGAATGTGAACTCGCCTTTTTGCCGCAGGTGCTCGATATACACGTTCCAAGCATTCTTATAAACTTCGACTTATTGCCTTGTGTGGCCGATTTCCCTAATTAAATCGAATTAACGTCCGTCTCCCGCCTTTATTTTGGAATTCTCCACCGTATGTGGGCGGAATCGACCAACGCGTGGAGTGCCTTTCAGCCAGCTCCGTGGAGGCTTTGCTTTCGCTTTATGTTGTTTTTTAGGTTTCCGTGAATAAATAGTTTCATTCGCAGATAATATAGTCGCAAAATAAGCCCGGAGAAATAAAAATACGCGCGGACTATTTGCTTCTACGGATTACTGCGCATACTCCGCCGATGGCAGAGCGGCAAGCCGCCACGGGACTGGGTGAAAGGCACTCCGCGCGCTGGTCGACTCCGCCCACCGTACGGGGGAGAATTAAAAAAAAAAAAGGCGGGAGCCGGACGTTAATTCGATTTAATTAGGGAAATGGGCCACACAGGGCAATAAATCGACGTTTCTAAGAATGCTCAGAACGTGTAGATTGAGTTCCCGCGGCAAAAAGACGAGTTCAGATTCCTCTTCAGTGCACCTTTACTCCCTCATCGTTGTAAGCAGGAGTTGTCGACAGAAATGTCACGCTTTCCAATTGGTCGAAAAGGCCATGATGTGCGCGAATTTCGAACAGGGCAATAGTACTTCGACTAGTAACCTAGCAACCAATTAAAGGGATGGTATAGTAATGCTCTAAGTAAATGGGACTGAGTTTAGTTAATTAGTTACTTAACCAATTAGCCTATTTACCTTTCTAGTCAGACCAGAAAAAATAAAAAATTCAGGGGGGCACTTTGTTGACCTAAAGTGCGGTGAGGCGAAAGCCTTAGGCGTGTTGTTGCTGCTTGTGTTACTGATGTGCGGTTAAGATGTTAAGCTTCGCCTCTAAGAGGGGGTTGCAGCCTTCGGGGTACAGCCGCTTATCTATTTTTTTCAGCCAGCGTCCGCTTCGGCGGAGGCAGTTGCGACGCGCGTCTTTACTAGCTCTGTTTTTCTCTTTCTTCTTATCTTTCGACTCTCTTCTTTCTGCACGTGGCAGCGATGGTGTCTTGGCTTGAGCCAGTCGGCAGGCAGGCCTCGTGCACTTTCCTTTTAGTCCTTCTCTTAGTCTCAACCATCCAACTAACCCGCTTCTAAGAGCGGAACGCGACAGCTTCTTGCAACGCTGCCAGGGAGTCCATAGAACGCCATCGCCCGTTCGGTTGTACGCCTTGCTCGTCGGTAAATGGTTTTTGAGGAAAGGAAATGTACCTGTCTCTCATATTACGGTGACACCTAAACTTCGCCGTAACGGGAAGGGAGGAAGATGGGAGTGAACGAAGACACCGTATTCACTAGACGCACCTTTGTTCATTTCGAACCATCGAGCTGGCATGGCAGTAAAATACCAATTCTAAATGACTCTTCATATTTATTTATTTATTTATTTATTTATTTATTTATTTATTTATCATCATACCCACAGCGCCATAGGCTGGCATTACAGTGGGGGGGTAGAAGAAAAAGTACACAAATGCCACCGCGTGCAGGTGGTTACAAAAAAAAAAAGATAACAATGAGATAGAAAGAACACGGAATTATTATACACAAAAAAATGTCACAGCATGGAAGAAAATGAATCATTTGATAATATGGGCACTACTTCCTCAGGCAGCTTGTTCCATTCCGAAACCGATTTGGGGAAAAAAGACATTTTAAAATGGTCAGTCCGGCACCTGTATTCTTTAACTTTAAGTGAATGATCTCTACGTAAAGACACGTAATCAGGGTTGGCTATATATTTGGTTCTGTCTATTCCAGTTCTAGAATGAAATATATTATGAAATAATTTTAAACGCAGTACTTTCCTACGTTTTTGAAGTGAGTCCCAACCCAAAGATTTTTTCGCGCTCGTTACACTAAAATATCGCCCATAGTTATTGAAAACAAAACGAACGGCCAAATTCTGAACTCTTTCTAGCTTTTGAACGTCAAGCAAGGTTTTCGGATCCCAGACTGTGCAAGCATACTCAAGTATGCTTCTAACGTTTGTATTATACAGCAGTTCTTTAGTCTTTAAAGGGAAAAGATTAGCGTTACGTCGCAGGAAACCTAAAACACGACAGGCTTTGGCAGTAACGAAATGCACGTGACGATGCCAAGACATTGAACTTGTTAAACATACACCAAGATATTTAAATTCCAACACTGAAAGCAGTCTGCTATTATTTATGTTATAAGTGAAAATATGGGGAACCTTCTTTTTAGTGAAACACATATGTACAGATTTTTGTAAGTTAATATGCATTCCCCAGTTTTCACACCACTGGGCCACTTTACACAAATCCTGTTGTAATGCATCGCAGACACTTTGATCGTTAATAATTCTATACAATACACAATCGTCCGCAAAAAGACGCATGTATGAAGAAATACCTGAAAAGATGTCATTCATGTAAATTATGAACAGTAATGGGCCCAAGACGGATCCCTGAGGCACCCCTGATGTTACAGCCACCTCATGCGATTGTTTCCCGTTGACAACAACACATTGATGCCTAACGCTCAAATATTCCTTTATCCACCTAATAACGTTCTCTTTTATGTTGTACCAGTATAATTTTTGTATTAATAAGGCATGTGATACAACGTCAAAGGCCCTCTTAAAATCTAGAAAAATACAGTCAACAGAATATCCCTTATCTAAAGCACTTGACAGGTCATGTACAAATTCGGTAAGCTGGGTAACACACGAGTAACCACTGCGAAAGCCATGTTGATTAGTATTTAATAATGAATGTATACTAAGATGATTCATAATACTAGTATAAAACACATGCTCTAAAACTTTGCATAATACACTGGTCAAGGACACTGGTCAATAATTTGAAACAACATTCCTAGGTCCCGATTTATGTATAGGTACAACATTAGCAAGCCTCCATTCATCAGGCAAGGAGCCTTCCTGTAATGACTTTGTGAAAAGAATTTGAAGGTACCTTGACAACGCAAAAGCGCAAGAAGAGAGCAGGATCGTGGGTAAGCCGTCCGCACCGGTGGCACTGTTATCTTTTAAGCGTTATAAGAGCGACACAATTCCTCGCTGATCAAATTCAATAAACGCGTTACCACCGTCATTTTCCCGTGCACATACAGTACTTATACCAAAAACTGACAATCCTGCTCAGCTTAAGCAAGTTGCCGGATATCGGCCGATAACCTTTACTAATGCTGATTATAAAATTTTTATGAAAGTATTACCCAAACGTTTACAATCAGTTATGGACCTCTTGGTTGGCTCCCACCAGAAGTGTGTAATTCAAGGGCGGACCATCTTCACGAATGTTCGTGTCACTCGGAGTATACTCGAATGCTGTGACGCTGACTTTAGGCGAGTCGCAATGTTGCAAATTGATTTAGAGAAGGCCTTTGACCGTGTATGTCATGACATTCTTTTTAAAATCCTCGAACATGTCTGTTTTGGAGAACTTATTTTAAAAGGGGTTACCATGGCCTATAGTAACTGTACCACGAATCTGGTTGTTAACCGAGAGCTCACAGACAGAATTGCCGTTAGAGCATCCATGCGGCAAGGCTGCCCAATGTCACCGCTACTTTTCGCTCTGTACCTGGAGCCACTTTGCCGAAATGTAATAAATAACAGCTGTATTCGTGGTTCCGAACTGGAAGCATGTGAAATTAAAGTATTGGCTTCTGCCGATGATGTGGAAGTTTTCTGCAGTGACCACAGCAGCTTAGAACATGCGATGTCGGTTCTTCGTAGGTTTTGTGATGTAACCAATAGCGTTGTAAACCTGGACAAGTGTGCGGGCCTTTGGCATGGGAATTGGGCATCAGCGCCTTTGTTCCATGCAAGTGTAAAATGGTCACATGTTCCTTCCAAATACCTAGGTGTACCTCTTCACGAGTATCGAGATAACGATGACTTTTGGAAGGAGAAAATTCAAGAACTCTCCACGCGTGCACAGAAATGGTCGGGAAAGGAACTTTCTGTATTCACGCGCGCAAAAGTATGCAATGTATATCTGCTTTCAAAAGTGTGCTATTTGTTGCAGGTCCTTTCATGCTCTCGACTTAGCATTCAAAAGTTTCATCGTCTCTTCGCAGTTTTTGTTTGGCAGTCCTCATGGGAGAGGACTAAACGTGATAATTTATTTCTGCGTTTGAGAAAAGGGGGCCTTTCCTTGCCACACTTGTACCTGAGGCAGGTGGTGTCAAGATTTCTGTTTCTTCGAGATCAACGCGACCCTTTCCTGCGGACGTTTATTCAAGTGAGGCTTTCTTCGGCTTTGCCAAACTATGTTATTTTCAGTGTGGACGGGATGAGATACAGTGCACGTAGGTTTTTGAAAGAAGTGGCCTTTGCTTTCCGGTTTCTAAATGCGCGCTTCAGTTTGGAATATCTTTCTAATGTCACGCGTAAGAAGTTGTTAAAAGATTTGCTTGACTCTGTGTTCCCGAAGCCACTCTATCGATCTCTGTATAGTGGAGGCCAAGCAGGAAATGTTTTAAAAAGAGTACGAAAAATGGTGGTGCCAGCGGGTGTGAAGACGTTTTTCTTCAATTTACACACTGGGACGTTGCCGGTTAAAACATGGATGGATGAGAAGGAATTGTTTCTACAATGGGGTTCTGACTGCTTGTTGTGTCACAAGCCAGAGTCAAAAGAACACGTCTTTATTGATTGCTGGGATGCGCTGCTCTTTTAGGATGTGCTCCAGCGTACAATAAAGAAAGACTTACCCTTGACGCCGTATGGGATACGATTCCTGGACGTTGAGCCGGATCTTTATAAATATGATGTAATTTTCCTGCTTGGCCTGCACAGTATTTGGCGAAGCAGGATGGCTGTACGACACTGTGTTGAAGATGCGCGTTCTGTCCGCGATTACTTCAAAGAAAACATATTTAAGCTACGTGAAGTATACAAGGAGCTATGTTTTGGAGAAGAAGTTATCGAGTTGATCGGAGAGTTGTGTTCCCTGAAACAGTTTTGATTTTTTCACGCTAGTGAAACACATGCCCGCTCTTGATGTTTGAGAGTGCAGCACAGAACATCCGTTTATGATATGTTGCAATCTGTCAAAAAAGGCAATAAAGACAAAAAAAAAAGAGCTGGCATGGCGGAGTGGTAGCGTGCTCGTCTCGGACTCCGGAGACCGGGGTTCGATTCTCGTGCTCGGTCAATTTCCTTCTCGGTTTTATTTATTTATTTGGTCTGACTAGAAAGGTTAATTAGGCTAATTGGTTAAGTAAGCGATTCACTAAACTCAATCCCACTTACTTGGAGCATCACTATAAGGTCCCTTTAATTGGTTGCATGGTCAGTAACCAAAGTCGAAATGGCCCCGTTTGAAATTCGCGCACTGTGACGTCAGGACTGATTCGACCAATTGAAAAGCGCGACATTTCTGTCGACAACTGCTGCTTACAACGATGAGGCATTAAAGGCTTCCGCCTTAATAAACCCGAGTAGGAAATTGTTCGAGTTGGGGAACCGAACCACGGTCTCCGCAGTGCGAGACGAGAACTCCAACCACTCCGCCATGCCGGCTCGATGGTTTGGAATAAACAAAGGCGTACCTAGTGAACACGATGCGTTCGTTCACTCCCATCTCCCTCCCTTCCCTTACGACGAGGTTCAGTTGTCCACAGAGATATGCGAGACAGATACTTTTCTTTTCCTCAAAAACCAATTTGGCGATGAGCAAGGCGTAGAGCCGAACGGACGATGGCGTTCTAAGGACTCCCTGGAAGTGTTGTAAGACGCTGTCGCGTTCCACTTTTAGAGGCGAAGCTTAATATTTTAACCACACATCAGTGACACAAGCAGAAACACCGCTCTTAAGTCTTTCGCCTCACCGCACTTCAGGTCAACAAAGTGCCCTCCTGAATTTTTGTTTGTTTGCCTGTCTCTTGTGTAAGGGCGCTTTAGCTGCAAGAATTGTTTTGTATTTTAGTCTCTCTCGAGTATAACTTGGCACGAGTTGCATTCTTTTATTAATCACTTTGTATATGCTCGTACAAGTGATTGTGAAATTCTCTGTATCGTCTCTTTGCTGTGTAAACTGTTTTCGGTGTGAACGATTGGCTGTGACCCATTGTCTGGCTTGCGACCGGCGAAAGCTGGGCACCAAATGACGAAATCTCTTGTCACTTGGCAGCTGTACCTCTGCCGAGCTTGCCACCCTGAGTCTAGGCCATCTCCTTTGTGTACAAGACCGGTACCTCCACACGCTCTAAGGGTGTCTGGGAGCGCAAGCTAAAGTGCACGAAGTGGTGCCATTTATTCTGCCGTCTGCGACAGGACGTTTGGTGCTTTGTAAGCGCATAGAACCGAGAAAGGGCCGGAATGAGTTTACGTAGAGCTAGTAAATGAGTGTTAGGAGCAGAGCGATACTGTGAGGTGTGCGCTGACGCGGTTAGGTTCACCGTGTAGGAGTATCCTTTGCCTTGAACGGTTCGGTCGCCAAATATGAGCTTAAAGGAGCTAGTTGAGGGTGGCATCCAGATGGGGCCATTTGGAGCTTAAATGCGCAAATGGGTGGACCAGGGTAGAGACAAGGCTGAAGAAGAAAGAGAGAGAATGGCGGAGAAAGCAAGAAGAAACGCAGCGCGCTAGCGAAGTCGCTGAGAAAGAGAGGCAAAGGAAACGGAACTAAGAAGAAAGAGACAGGAAACTGAGAGACCCCGCCGGAGGAGCTGCTGAAAGAGAGAAAGCAATCCATCTGAGGAAGCTTGCTGAAGTTCGGTGTTTGGGGAATGTCAGCGAGTCAGTGGAGCTTAGCGCCGCCAACATCGGGTAGAAGAGCGGGGAGATTGATTCTCTAGCAACCACAGAAGAGGTTGTAACTAGCTCCACTAGTGAGGGTGTGATTGTAGTACAGTCGGTTCCTACAACTATGAGTGAAGAGAGTGAAGACAACAGCGGAGTGTTCCCCAAGAAAGTTAAAGTATAGCTACTACTGAGGTAGTACGCACTGAGGAGAAGGCCAACCCGACGCTTCAGACACACGGAGCCTTAGGGCAGTCGCCTTAAGATGAGGAAGAAAGCTGGAGCTCCACCTAGAAGCCAGAGGGGTGCTCGACAGAATGTTGCAGTATTGACCATGAGAGAGAGTGGCCGAGTGGCCGAGTGTGAAACCTTCGAAGCAACTGTATCTGAGGAGGGCACACTCAGTGAAAAACAGGAACCTGGTTCTAGTGAACCCTCGAGTAGCCAGGAGGTCTTTCCCGATGAGGAAGGAGAGTGAGAAGTGAGGAGAATGATTTTCCACTGACTCCTGAGGCGTGCTCCAAGCCCTGCGCTCGAAAAGTTGTCAAAACGATGAAACAGAAAAATGATTTCGATGGAGAAGAAACTTCAGCCCAGAAAGAACAGAAAGGGACTGAAGCAGTGGCTTCGTCGTGAGAACCTATCTCGGATCATGCAAAAGAAAAGGAAACGGGTGTGCCTCTCAGAAGACTTTGGGAGAAAGTAAAGAGAAATAGAAACGAGCCAGCCGCCTCCGATACAGGTGTAATCGAGCCGGACGAGCCTCAGAGAAAGGTCGGGAAGAGAATTAAAAGAAAGAAGACTAAGCTAAAGACAGTTGAGTCGAATGCAAGCTAGCTGCATAAACATGGCGGCCATGTGACAAATAAGTTCAGACGAACTAGCCTAGCGTTCAGCAAAAATTGTTTGATTTACGAATTTATTTAAAACATGTAAATTACGGGAGCCTTAGGTGGTGCGCCTATTCCAGCAGCCCGCTGGTCTTCGCCGCAGCGTGGGCCTTACGAGCCAGTCCTCGTTGCTGGTCGAGGTCCTCGCTGTGCAGAAAGGACTCCCACTGCTCCAAATGTGGATTAGGAACTCTGTCTGCAGCATGATTGAATTAGCATGCACACATTATGTGAAAATCTGTCACTACTTTTCTAAAATATGGGCATTCTGGTTTGTAGAGTGAGGGGTACGACTGGAGGGGTCTAAGTGGAGTTACGAGAGTGTCTGTTTGTAGTCAATGAAGGGTGTGTTCTGCCTTGTCTACAGTTTTGTGAGGTGTGGGGAATGTCTGTCTGTAGGTCTGCAGTTGTTCAGTGAATCAGAGTGTGGGCTGTGTAACATGTTCCTCTGCCTCGTCGGCTATGGGGGAATCTCGGTAAAAGAGAGCTCGGGCTTGCCCGTGGGTGGCATCATTCCCTCCCTTGTGTTCCGTGTGGCCTGGAAACCATACGATTGAGACTTCATTAGGACGATGTTTGGCTAAGCGTGTGAGACCTGACTGGTGTATTATTCCTTTGTTTAAATTTCTGAAGGAATTTTGTGAATGTGTGAGTACATTAGCGTTTGGGTTCGTGGCTAGCGTTAGCGCCATGGCTGCCTCCTCTGCTTGAGTGGGGTTGTACGGGCTCACTGACGCGCACTTGATCAGCTTGCCCAAGGGATTCGTTACGGCGATGGTCATCTGCGCTTGGATTGGACCGGCTGCATGCAAGTAGAGCATGTCCGGGCGGCTATCCCGTTTCTTGTTAAGGCTTTCGGCTCTGGCGTTTCTTGTTTCTGCTTTGAATGTGGGATAGATATTTCTGGAGATTTGGTGGATATGATTCTTCATGCGGATCGACAGGAGAAGTTCCGTGCGTTGGTCTACCGTGTAGGGTACTGCTAAGTGGACCTTGCTTAGAAGGGTCTCGCCTGTACGAGTGGTAGCCAAGCGGCTCAACTGTGAGAATCCTTGTGCCTCCCAGATTTCTTGGAGCGTGTTGTGCATGCCGAGAGACACGAGGCGCGATGCTGTCTTTGATAGAACAAGTTCTATTCTGTGAGCCTCCCGTATTAGTGAATCTAGTTTTCCTATTTCTGTCTGGGTAGGGTCGAGGTAGGCAGTCCCGTACAATATTTTTGAGCCGACAAAAGCTTGCGCAAGGCGAATTCCGTCCTTCTCTCTTATGCCATGCAGCTTATTGCAGATGCGGCTAAGCATCCTGGTTATCTGCTGCTTAGTAGATGCGAGCTTTTTGATAGCCCGTGTGGTATATACTTGCCCATGACTTTAATTTCGGATGGCGTGGCGATTTTGTGTAGTTCAATGTGGATTGAGATGTTTTAGCCTAAAGGTTGTCTCGGGTTCTTGAGCACGACCAGTTACGACTTCTCTAGATAACACTGTAGAACACGGGTTTTCGCATAATGGTGGACCACGTGGGCTGCTTCCTAGCGACGTTCTTCCACCTCCGCATTGTTTCCGGTCTGAAACTGGCCGAAAAATTGCCCAAGGGAGACTCATGCGCATAACGGACCCTGCGTTCCCAACCAGACTGCGAAACTGCGTCTCCCGGGATACCTGCCCAGAGCTTCTTACCCTTGTAAAAAACGCACCTAACCTGAATTGGAGTAACACGAACCAGCACCTGGGTAGCGACTACTATATCCTCGCCACCAGGCTCACTAGAGACAGATACAAAAAAAAAGATCAGAACAGCACGACGCACGGACTGGCACAAATATAGCGAACCTCTCGCCCTCCTTCCAACAGTCCTATGGCGGACATGCACAACTTGTTCGAGATATTAGGAACAGCCTAACTAGGTTCAGAGAAGAGGTCCTGACGACCGAAGGTTGTCCCGCTGTCGATCCGGATCTCCTATATCTGTGGGAGGCGCGGCGCTGTCTCACCAAGAGATGGAGAAAAAAGCGACATAATTGCAACTTACAGCTCCGCACTGAGCACAAAAACATCCAAGCCGAAAAGGACGCATGTAACCTTGCCCGACGGAACTGGAATTTCCTCTGCGACAGTTTTCAAGGCACTCTCGGAGTGTCCAAAACGGGGCAGTTAAGATCTCTCATCGACCCTAGCAAGAGCAAATCCAAAACCTATGATCGGATGGACACGATCGTTCACTCAACCCCAGGTACCGAGGAAATACTAAAGCAGCTGCAGGACATGTGTAAACTCACAGATACCCCATCTATGCTGGTCTGCACAAGGACGCCCTTGATGCCCAGGTCATGGTGGAAGAATTAAGGGCGGAACTCGCTTCCATGAGAAACATCACCATACTCGGGCCAGACAAGGTCGCCGTCCAGCTTCTGTACAATCTCCCCGACGACCAGATTGCATCACTAGTCAAATATTTCAACGAGAGGCATTGGGATACGTTACAACTGCCACCGTCCTGGAAGTTGGCTGACATACGATTCATACCAAAACCGAACAAACTTTGCTGTTTGAAAACTTTCGTACAATTTCACTGACGTCATGCTTCAGCCAACTCTTTGAGAGGGTTATCACCAGCAGAATTGCTATATGCCTGAACGGCAACAATCTGCTGCCGGCAACGCAGTTCGGATTCCGCCCGCAACTCTCAACGCAAGACGTCCTGCTGTACCGCTAGGTGAGAGTGCAGAATACATTTACGCCTTAAATTTCATGCGTTCAAGGTGAAAGAAATAAACGAAGCGGCATTTAGAGGAAAGGAACTCTAATTTAAGTACTGAAATGATAAGAACCAACAAGAAAAAAAAGGAAAAGAAAACAAAACACTTGCGAAAGGTACAGAAGTCAGCTAAAAACGGAAAGGCACACTCAAGTTTTTTTCTGTCACAGTGATGACCCAGTGATGAGCCTGGTGGCTGGTTGGAGCATCGAGCGAGGAGGTGTGGGTGGGCGTCGGCGCAGTCTTTCTGATCCGGTCGATACCCTAACGGAGACGTGATATGGATGGCAGTCTGCCCGGCGGCAGGTGTCACTGTCACAGCGTTGACCACGGATGACTGCGCTGTCCACGGCGGTTCCAAAGCTGCCGCAGCAAGTAGTCACACCTGCGGGCTCCGGGCACGGCCCCCAGGTCAGGTATCCAGGGTAAGCAGCGGTGTCGATGGAGGCGGCCCGTGTTCAGAGGCTGCCGGGAAGGAAGGGAACGGCGGCCCCTGCGCCTGGTGGCTCAGGCTCTCGACGACGGCTGTCCAGGTCTGGTAGCCCGGACGTCTCCTGCTGAGGCCCAAGCCTGCGAGCTCGGGGAGGGAGCCAGCAGACCTAGTCCACGTCCGCCGACGACCACGCTCTTCCTCCCCCCCCCCCCCCGAACGATGATGATGTCCTCAGGTTGATGATGATGATGATGATATCCTCGGGCTGAATGGCCGAACGCTCTCTTCACCACGTCTTCTTCTTAACCATATGAAAATGGCACATACCCACGCGGGAGGATTGGCCAAGGTACGGTGGTGAATGCCAAGGAGGTATATGTGCGGGGAAAAAAAAGCTAAAGAAAATAGTAGAATGCTTGAAATTAAAAAATATGTATAATATGTTAAAAATCTTTAATAAATAAACAAATTAGATATTTCAGGAATAAAATAAAATACGCTTTTATGACATTCGGTGGAATTTTATATGGATTTAACAGGGTAAGCGACCAGTTGCAATGATGTAATTATGAAGGTAGCCGCAAATAGTGCTTAACGAGAATCCCGCGGCGCTCGCACCAAACGAGAGCAGAACGGGTAGAGACAAAGGGAGTCCTAACCTCGAAAGAGGGACTTCCAAATACTGTTTTCTCTGAAATGCGAACCGCCGGCAAGAGAGGAGATAATGGTCAATTGTTTCAACTTCTCTGCATGTGTTACAAAGGTTTGTCGTAGCGAACCCGCATCTGCATAAGTACAAGTTGAGGTGTGGGATTCTGCATCGCAAAAACGCCATGGACACTTCACACCGCCATGTCTTACACGAACGGACATTCCATGGGAACTTTAAATGTTGAAAGTCCACGGTATTCAGCAACGGATCACCCAAGCTGGCTGATATATGTTGGAATCGCTGGAAACGGGAGGTCTCCAACATAATAAGGTGCGGTACGGGATATATTACAGGGGCAGTGAGAGCTGACCTTCCCAATAAATCAGCCACCTCGTTAAAATAGATTCCCGAGTAACCAGGTACCCAGACAAAGCGGACCTCCCTTACTGTGCGCGGAACAAAAAACTTAAGGGAACGCATCAATAGAGAGGTGCCGGGAGTTTGGAGAGAGACTAAAACTGAAAGGCAGTCTGCAAGGATAAGTACCCGTGCTACATGCGTGGGAATTTTAGGAAAAGCCAAACCAAGTGCCAAAAACTCTGCAAAGAATACAGAAGTGTAATCCAGGATACGAACGGAATAGGTGAAAGCCACATCCTGTGAATATATCCCAATTGCCACCTACTAACAGCTCCCGGAAGCATCAGTGGAGTGAACACCATGATGAGGAAAATGCTGTAAGCGCTCAGCTAGAAGACCATTTAGGATATTTACGGGCATGTGTTTTGCATGGGACGTAAAGATGTGGTCGTAATAGAAGACGGGATCAGCCTGCGTGTCAGCAACACGTTGCAAGGAGGTCAGATCGACCTGAAGCGGGGCCAACAGGTTCTGCGTAAACGTAACTTGCGGGAGCTGATAACGTGGCCAATGAGAAGAGAAAAACAGGTGTGGTTGGGATAGGAAAATGGGAGTATTAACATTGGAGGCCGGGTCAAAGGACCTGAGGAAAGTACGCACCGTGAGTAGTTGGAAGCGGGAATACAGATCGGGAATACGGGCTTCCAGATAAAGGAGAGCATTGCAAGCCGATCTTGGGAGCCCTAGGCATAGCCGTAGGGCACGCCTTTCCAGTAAGGCTATACGCTGCAGCTCATAGTTTGAGCTGCCAGAGAACAAAACGCAACCGAATTCGAGAATTGGTCTCATATGAGCCTTATAGAGAAACAGTAAGGTGTCGCGACGCATGCCAAAATTTTTATTGCCTACCCGTATCAGCCGGCCTAGAGCACGTTCGCCTCTAATAACATTATTCTTAATATGCTGGCGCCAGTCCAAACTTAGGTCGTAAGTAACACCTAGGTATTTAACCGACTCCACTTGCGGAATTGGAGTTTAACGGTAGACTAGCGAGATGTACAAAGGGGTGTCTGGAGGAAATACCAGCACGCCACACTTGCCGACATTAAGTGATAAACTAATTTGGTCCAACCAATCTTCAAGAGCAGACAGGTATGCCTGCAAAGACTGGTAAAGAGCATGAATATTCTTTTCTGAGGCGAAAGAAACTATATCGCCTGCGTATGCAAATACTGTAATGTATGGATTAATGGGAATGCCTCGAACGTATCCTTTCCGCTTTTTTTTCCTCTTCGTTCGCCACCCCGTGCGTCTTACCTAGCCGTAGTGTGGCGCTGGCTTCTTCCATATGCATACACATAGACGTTCTTGAGAAAAAACTCAAACCAGCGCCGTTTTAGGACTTCATTTAAAACGTGCATTTGACATTTTCTTCCACTGCAGTATCCTGAGTTGCCTAGGCGGCATCATCTCCGGTCCAAATACATACAACTACATCAGAGACTTCCTAACATCGATACAGGCTGTACTTAGCCTGTCCTCAAGCCCCCCATTTCAGTTTTCTTCATCAGAAAAAATTACAACATGATGCAGGGGAACACAAGAAAGGAGTCGAAGACGGAACGGCGAGGCGCTGAACACCGTTTTGCACACACCACATCACCACACACACGCACACTGAACGGAACCACCGGGTCGCACTGGCCCAGTTCTCACCACAAAACACTGAACACACTACATTCATCCATATAGCAGGGGGACACAATTGAACTCAACAGGGGAAATACAACAACACACTAAAAGAGCATAGATACATTGACCACTACGTACAATATTTACAGCATGAGTACACTTCAGCAATTCAAGCCCGACTGAAATAATCGGCCCCGACGTTTAAGAACCCTTTGATATGTTCAATATGGAATGTGTACTCTTGGTGTACAAGGCTCCAGCGTAACAGAAGGCTGTTTTGGTGCTTGGCTTAAGACAAGTATACCAAGGGCTGACGGTCAGTTTGAATAGCAAACGGGAGACCATAAAGGAAGATGTCAACCTTTTCCACCGACCACACAAGTGCAACACTCACTCTATAGCTGAGTAGCGCGTCTCTCGGGGAATGAGCTGTCGACTAGCATTTGATACGGGATGAAGGGTGCCGTCGTATACCTGCACAAGGATTGCCCCGAGACCACTGCCAGATACGTCCGTACGGAGAATGCAATCCTTCGCTGAAATCCTTCGACTCAACCTCTTTGCGACGGCGAAAGGTGACGCTTGGAGAGCCGTTACAGGCTGGCGCTCTTGGTACCTTTTTAGCATGTTGATATGAAATAGCTTCGTGTGGCCGACGCCGAGCCAATAATGAACGTCCTTCTTGCCGGTAACAACAATGGGGCCTTTTTAATGCATAAGCAATTTGTTTTGCGCGCGGTTTCCGTGCGCGCGGTTTCCGTCGTGCAGCTGCCTCCGAGTGGTGCGCCTGTCATATTATAGTTTTTGCGACTTCTGCGCCTTCGCCAAGTTATCATACGCGAGTGGCAACGTCGCCTCATGCCTCACCCTTAAGTCAAGAACGTAGCCATAAGTGGTTACAGCGGATTCGCTTATTAAGGCGAAAGCATTTAATGGCTCATACTGTTGTTAGCAGCCGTGGCGGCAGTCTTGTCCGCCTTTCGGCGTCACTACGTAAAAAGAAACTGCGTCGAGGCTGGGAATAGAACCAGGGCCTTCGGCATTTGAAGTGGAGATGCTACCACTTCGCCACGAAGGCTCAAGGTTCGGGCATGAATAAAGGCCGATCTAGTGAATGCATGGGTTTCATAAATAATACAAAAGAAATAAAATAAAACAAAAATAAAAAGACCGCGAAAATACGAAAAAAAAGCAAAATTAAAAAGAAGGAAAAAACAAAATGAAAGTAATGAAAAATTAAAATCAATGAAGCAAGAAAAGAAACAAAAATAAAAATCAAAATGAAAAATAAATTGTGAAAAATACAAAAATAATAAAACAATAACAATAAGAAAAGAAACAAGGACAGAAAAAATAACATATCGAAAATAAAAATAACTAAAAAAAACAGGGCGCCAGGAAACGCTTTCACCTTGGAGCACATTAGAAAGCCAAAGTGCCCCCGGAATTTCTTTGACCCGCGGTCCAGAGCTTTTTGAGGATCGTCAACAGTCCTCGGACTTGTCGGCCGTATATTAACCAAACGGCGAAAACCCCAAGCTAGCCTGCGGTGCCTCCCGGTACGCGAAGAACAGAGGCGCGAGGCATCGGTCCCAAGCTTTGGGCTGTTCTTCAGTCATCTTACGAGGCATAGTTTTCAACGTCCCGTTAAATCACTCCGCCAGGCAATTGCACATAGGATGGTATGGTGGCGAAGACAGGTGCTTGATCGGGAGCATTTCATTAACTTCTCTCATCAACGCTGGCGAATACCTTCAGGCTCCATCACACAGAACCTCCCTTGGAAATCCAATCCGTGAAAACATTTCAAGAAGACCTTCTTCGACAGTGGCAGAGTCGACCGCAGGTAAAGGTATCGCGTCGGGATATCGTGTTGCAAAGTCTACCAACGTAAGGATATAGCGGTTTCCCCTGGATGAAGTAGGGTGCAGTGGTCCGATCAGGTCTACAGCTACTGGCTCAGAGTATCAACGAGTGGTGACAACACAGCGGGGCTCTCGCTACCTTCCCTTTAGGTGGAGTCCGCTGGCACCGTCGCAAGACTTTTCGGATATCTAGATATCCGCCTGCATTCCTGGCCAATAAAACTCGCTCATCACCTTTTCAGTGGTCTTGTGGATGCCCTGATGGCCGGAGAAAGCACTTTCATACGCAAGTGTAAAGACTTGATGGCGCAGGCTTATTGGTGCCACGGCCTGCTGGATTGTTTGTGCTGGAAAGCACTGGAAAGAACGGAATATAATTCCGTCTTGGAAGTGAAACGAAATGGCCGTGCTGTTCTTTCCAGGATACGTTTCGGCGACATTGTTCCGGCACACATCCAATGTTGCGTCCTCCTCTTGTTTCCTTCGGAACGTTGGTCTCGAAAACTCCAACGCGTCCCTGGACACGTCCCTGCACGCCATAGGAACCAATGCCGTCCCCAGCATGTCAGAGTCTTCAGTCTCCCCTATCCCTTGGGGAGAGACAGATGTCTCGATGACTTCGTCTGGTTGATGTAAAATGGGTCCTGGGCGCCTGGTAGATTTCCAATGATGACGTCATACAGTGGAGCTTTGAAACACCGAGCGATGGACTTGCCCGAAAAATATGGCGACGAGATGAGCACCTCCGCCTCTAGGACCCCCAGGCAGCTGCCATCCTAGAGGAGCAGAGTAGCTCTATCGTCTGTAAAAGCCGCTTCGAGAACCAGGTCCCTATGCACCACGATACTCTTGGTACAAGTATCCAGCAAAACAGCAACCGGCTGCCGGAACAGCTCGCCTTGCTGCACAGGCATGCTTACACTGAAGACGATTCGCCAGTAACCTGCATCCACACTGATGAGATCAGACCGCACTTCAACCGTAGAAATGGCAGGATGCACACAACAGGCCGGCGCCTCCTGGCGTCTTGCGCCTGCAAGACTGTACATCATGACCTTGCTTGCGACAGAACGTGCAGTATGGTTGTTTCGGCTGCGCCCGGTAGTTCGACGCTTTGTGTGCCGCCTTATCGCACAGAAAGCATCGGACATGTGATTTGGATCATGTAGACTGTCCTTCGTTTTGGGGATGCTTGGCTCCAACTTATCTTATAAAATGAACGAGGTAGTTTGCGACTGGGCCTCTAAAAAAGGATCAGCGGCAGCCACAATCTCGTCGACTGTCTTACAGTCGCGCTCGCGAATAAATATCGCAAGCCTCGCTTCGCAGTTGTTCAAAATTCTCCGGCAACAATTATGTCGCGAACCCGTCCAATCATTTTGACCCAACCATCGAAAAAACGACAGTCTCGTTGCGTACTGCCTACCTTTCTCGCCGTTGTGTGGCTTACTATGGCGAAAGTTTTCCCGGTACCCCTCCACCCTGAAACGGAATCGTTGCAAAACCGCTAGCTTAGTTTTTCTGTAATCTAGCGATCTACCGGCAATAACCTTCCGAAAAGACGAAGAGCTTCTCCTCCCAAGCATAGGCTCAACGCCGTGGCCCACTTGTCTTTCAGCCAATCCTTACCAGCGGCCAAAAAAGAAACCTATAAAATCGTGCCTAAATAGAAACCGCTACCAAAGCGATAACAGCCGACCTCGGCCTGTCGTGGACGCCAAATTTGTGAGGGCAAAGACTGCAGGCTAAATTTAGACGTTAAAATTCATGCGTTAAAAGTACAAGAAATAAATGAGGTGGCATTTAGAGGAAAGAAACTCTAATTTATGTACTAAAATTAAAAGAATCAACAAGAAAAATTAGGGAAAACAAAACACTCGCGAAAGGTACAGAAGAGAGCTGAAAGGGGAAAGGCACACACAAGTTTTTCTCTGAGACTGGTGGGTGGTTGGTGCGTCGAGCGAGGAGGTGCAGCTGGGCGTCGGCGCAGTCTTTATGATTTGGTCGATGCCCTAACGGAGACGTGGTGTGGACGGCAGTCTTCCCGGCGGCAGGCGTCAGCGTCACAGCGTTGACGCACGGTTGACGGGGCTGTCCACGGCGGCTTCAATGCTGCCGCAGGAAGTAATCACACCTGCGGGCTCCTGGAACGGCCCCCAGACCACGTATCCAGGGTAAGCAGCGGTGTCGACGGAGGCGGCCCGTGCTCAGAGGCTGCCGGGCAGGAATGGAACGGCGGCGCCTTTGTCTGGTGGCTCAGGCTCTCGACGACGGCTGTCCAGGTCTGGCAACCTGGCTGTCTGCGGATGAGGCTCAAGACTGGGAACTCGGGGAGCCAGCAGAACTAGTCCACGTCCGTCACCGACCACGCTCTTCCTCTTCTCCCCTCGCACGCTCTCTTGGCCAGGTATCCTTTGCACTTTTTTCCCTCTTCTTCCGCCACCCCGTGCGTCTTCTCTAGCCGCAGTGTAGCGCTGGCTCGTTACATATACAAACACAAAGACGTTCTTGAGAAACCTCCAAAAACTCAAACCAGGGCCGTTTTAGCACTTGATTTGAAACGTGTATTTGACACTTTCTTCCACTGCCGTATCCTGAGTTGCCTAGCCGGCGTCATCTGCGGTCCAAATACATACAACTACATCAGAGACTTCCTAACATCGATACAGACTGTCCTCAACCTGGGATCCTTCCGAACTGTGCCCATCAAACTTGGCCCGCGAGAAACACCGCAGGGGAGTCCTCTCACCCCTGCTGTTCAACCTGGCGATGAAGGACATACCATCCCAGCTTAAGGCAATCGAAGGCGTACAACATGCCATCTACGCAGATGACATCAGGATCTGGTGTCAGCAAGGACTCAGTCTGAAGGCGCAAAGACAAACAGAAGAGCGCGCTCCGAGAAAAAAAAGACGCGAGAAGTGGCGCCGCCCTGATCGCACTGGCGTTAACTGTGTTCGCAACAGAAGCGCTAGCCGCAGGAATAGATGAAGTGCTCGAAGTAATTGCAGAAACACAGAGAGCAGTGCGAGTAAGAAGCTAGGCCTGAAAAGCGTACGAAAGAGAACCCTCAGTAGAAGGCGGAAGAAGAGTCGAACCCGCGACAGGAAGGAAAGCAGCAGTCGCTTGCGAGAGAGAATTAAAAGCGTGACTGAAAGCTTGAGGGAAACCGTCCTGTTCCGATCTCACTGTGAAGGCCAAACCTGGAAGTCCAGGCGAAGTAGGCCTTATACTTGTGTGCTCCATGTATGTAAAGCTGGGTCAATGTATTGCCGAATTGCGATGCGTTGTTAGTGCATTTGGATCACTGCATTGTGTTATGTATGTGAAAATATCATTGTATTGAAGTGTGCATGTTGGCATCCGCCCTGAAGTTTGTGAGCGCATGCAGGTGCGCCCGAGTTTCGTGTTTTTTCAATATTTCTGCACAATATTCTTAAGGGATGTGGCAGCGGCGCATTTTTGAACAAAAACAAAAACAGCGCCTCACGGACGCTATCTAGCAAGCGCGCGTCGCAGAACTGGCGAGAAAGAAACTCCAGAGAGCTCCTAGCTTTGTGTGTGTTGCGGCCCTCGCCACCAGCGTTTGCCGGCACGGCGGCAATGAATTACATCAGCCCATGACGTCGAATCTTGTAGAAAGTCTGAGTCGTTTCTCTCTCGTCTCGCGCGTTGGCGGCGTCGCCGCGCCAGAAATATCTCGATGCTCTACAAAGCCAGTCTCAGCGCCAGACGAGATTGCACAGTCAATACTGTGTGTATTTGCGCGTAAGCCTTGGCGCGAGGAGCAAACAGTCGTGGAGCACGCCTATGTACGAAGGACAGGGCATGCTATTCCTGTAGGAAGGTGAGTGATTCTTCTGCTGGTCCACGGAACCCACTGAGCGGAGTTAAGGCGTCAAGGCGAGTCACGGGGCGTTTGCACGATACTGCGTAGCGATGCAATGGTGTGAAAAATGAGTACGGACGAGAGTCAGACTAACAGCACAGAGTCTAGTATAGATCGATTGGAGGGAACAGAAAGTGTGAGGGGAGCAGCGAAGGGGGGCAGGTAATGCCGCCGATTCAGATGCGGCAATGTGGTGGCTGCAGATGAAGTTCGATTTGAGGATAATCGCGCTGCTTATCGAGCGAGAAAGAACCCGGCCGTTGGATCTGCAAACCGGTTCGCCACAAGGCTCGCACGCGGTTGGACGGCAAACGCGCGATGATACACGGGCATATTTCGCTAAGCGCTTAAAGAGTTTACTGACCCAATTACGAAAGATCGAGAAGTACCGGCATGGCATGAGGGAATTGAGGGCATTTTTCGCTCCTGCAAGGTGCCTCAAAGGTTAAAAGCTATTTAAATTTGCCTCTTGTAAGCGGAAGAATCCCACACATTTTCTCGAATCTCTCTACCGAAGAGCTCAACAGATACGATCAGGTCTAAAAGGCCATTTTGATCGAGCTCCGTCTGTCCCCAGGGTACTACCTCAGGCAGTTCCGCAATGCCGTGCCTACACTAAACGAGACCTGGCAACACTTCGCGTCGCGAATCGCGAATTGAAAGCTACTATGCATTTTACATGTCGGCGTGAAGAATCTAAACACTCGAGGACCTCACTGCACTGAACGTGGCAGACAAAATGAAGCAGGCGCTAAGCACCGATGCATGCCTAAAAAATGGCAAGCGAGACGAAGCCTACAGTTGGTTAAAACCTCACGAAGTGGCGAAGCTAGCGTAGGCGTTCGAGGATTGTGAGCGAAAACCTTCAGGAAAGAAGCAAGCCTTCGCTGCCGAAAGCACCTCCAGGGTCCACCAACAATCCTATCCCCAAAAGTCCACGCCAGCTTCTCTGGAAAAGTCGCCTCCTTCGAAATCCGTGACATAATTCATTTGCAACGGCCCAGATTTTGAGCGGTCATGTCCGAAGAACCAGGAGCGGGCAGTACACAGCAAAAAAGCGTGAGCACGTTATCGCATTCCGATTATAACGTCGCTGACGGCTGTAGTGGCGGGGCTATGGATATTAACGAGCTGAGAGCTAAAGTTGAAGTTCAGTCCAGAATGGAGCCACCTAGGACAGAAGGACTTAATTCGCTAGAGTACGTTGACTTGAAATGCGCGCTACGTGGTTGTAGGAGATCTTATCGACACGGGCGCTGAAATCTCAGTGATTAAAGAGGGCACTACGCCTAGCAGCCTGACGGTGGAGGTAGACGACATCACGCTCGTTGCCGCTTTTGGTGCTAAAGTAACAGAGAAACTAGCTCGGGTGCCACTTGTCTTAGCAGCAGGTGACAGTCGGCAGGTCAGAGGAGCTGCACAGCTTCTATTGGCCGTAACGATGGAGCTGGCATCGAAAAACGCAGACTGCTTGCTCTGCACAGGGGCCTTTCATCTGCTTGAACGGACACAAAGCAGCGCTTGCGAAATATCCGACAATAGAAGTAAGGTGGTGAACACCTTAGATGCAGGCAGCTGAGAGGACGAAGAGACTCAGTCTCTGGCGAACATCGAGACAGATCTGAGGACAGAGGAGGTACTCGTAGCGGTAAAAGAGACACTCGCCCAGAAAACGAGGCAGCAACAGAATCGGGTATTGTGCGAGGCGCACCGATTGAATCCAACCCTGGCTGATGCTTTGCCGGTGACGGCTGGAACCAAAGAAAAGAGCTGCCATCAGCACTTCTGGTTTCCCAGGGCCCGTATAAGGCTCTTTTCAGTAGGTCTTCAGTGGCTGTCTTCAGTGGCTGTTTTCATGTGAGATGTGTCTGCCCGGTGCCGTGTTATCGGCCTTGCATGTGGTGACTATCTTTGTGTATCATGTAAAACGGAAACTCATTGTTTTTTTAATAGGTGCACTCTGGTCATTAGGGTAGTGTTAACGACGACCTTTAATTATGTTACTTATCGTATAAAACAACGAGTGAGGTTGTTGCAAAGATCTTAGAAGCGGCGTGTGAGGTCATCCAGCGCACCAACTGGTACGCGATTCTGTTGCTTGTTTTTTTATACACATGCTCTCCGAGCCAACTCGGCGTCCCGGCAGCAACAAACCCACCAGAATGCGGGTGATGAACGCGCGGGCCCGCGCGTTCATCACCCGCATTTTGGTGTGTTTGTTGCCGCGACTGAACTCGTACTTCGTGTGGAGCGAGCATGAGTGTACAACTGCTTTTGTCGGGTCTTGTTCTCTCATTGACATGGGAAGCGCCGTGTGCGTCTCCGCAGACAGCGCTTCGCCTTATTTAGCATACGGGGCTCCGGACGCCTTCGGCAAACCACACCCCATGCGCCTGTTAGGTGAATGGATTTGCGTTGCTTTTCTTTGCCGTACGACGGAGCCACTTGTCGTAAATTTTTGCTTTTCTGTGGGAATGTGTTTGCTAACAGTGGGGACCGGGGCTCAGACGCGTTGGCGCCCCAGCCCCGTCCGCGGTACATGCATTCCCCGAATCCGTGAGAAAGTGTCTTTGGGAATGTGGGAGCGCTGAACGAATAATTGTTTGTGTGGAAGAAACCAAGCGACGGCCGCGAGCTCTGAGCAGGTGGCAGTTGAGGTCGGAGCTCGGTAGGAGACGGACTTCCTGCTGCATGCTCGCTTAGGACAACCGGCTGTCCTAAGTCCAAGGGCGGCCCAGCTCAGTTATTATGTTCTATGCTGCTACCATCATTTTAACTGCACTGTACCCCTTTCAAGTGTTGAATTAAGTTTTCGCAGTTAATCCGGCCATTTCGAGAGGTTCATTGCGGCGAAGCAGTGAGGCGGTACCTACTAAGAAGAAAGAAGAAACTACAAGCAACAACGATTGAAGACGAAGAGAGAAGAAAAGAGCAAAGGACAACACAGGAAATTTTTACTCTACCCCTGTACGGCGGCAATCAGAGCGCCGGATTGGTGGTGGCTGATGTCGATATGTGCACCGCCGGAGCAGAATCGCATAGCCGCTGCCGTTCGCCACTGCGAACCGCCTGCCTATATAAATAGTTGATTCTCGGCCAGTTCTTTCTGAGCCAGGAGTGAGGCAACCGGTTCTAAGTCGGTCGTCTGCCGCTGCTGCTAAATGAGCTATTGTTGTTTTTCCTTTAGCACTGTGTTGCTTTGTTGGTGACTATAAATACATGTGTGCATATCCGCGTACTTGAATAGTGGAGTTTTGGATGAGTTTTTTTAGGGGTATTTTTTTATGATTGTTTTTTGCCGTGGCTTAGCATCGCTCTGTTGGTCATTATGACCAGCAATGAGAAGTGAATACTAATGGTATAATATGTTGGCATTCTCTGGTTAAGATTTGATTATCTTTATGGGAGGTGTCATTTAGATTGTGAGTGTAACTGTGTGTGGATGCGAGTCAATGTGAGTGGCTGTGAGTGAACGTTAGTCGTAAGTGAATGTGAGTGGTGGGTGGACTCGACCGAGAAGTTTGCCTCCGCGACGACGGTATCTGCTTAGCTATTTTCATGTTGTTGACAGATGAGCCAGGCGAATATTCACTGCCGAGTGCGCGCGCAGCAGCATAAGGCATCATGCCGGTGTCTTTGGATGCTCAAAGCAGAGGATTCTGCTGGCTTGGGAATAGCAACCTTTAGCTGCTGTTTCCTTTACTCGTGTGACATATCCTTGAACAGAACTTTGGAATATTGAAATATTAATGTCCCACTTTTTACAGCGCGCCGAGGATGCTCGTCAACTAGCCCGGGTGCGAGTTCGCGCTCAGCAGGACCAAGATGCCCGACGGTACAACCTGCGGAGACGGGCGGTCGAATATTTCCCAGGCGACCTTGTCTGGGTTTGGTCCCCAATCCGACGTCGCGGATTCAGCGACAAGCTCTTCCGTCGTTACTTCGGCCCCTACCAAGTCCTGCGGCGCATCGGCGATATCAACTATGAAGTCATGCCTCATCAAACCCCACGCTCACGACGCGACGCGCGCCCCGAGGTGGTCCACGTCGTTCGCCGGAAACCGTATCAAGCAAGGACACCGTCACAGGCCCTCTGATGCTGGTTCCCTTTTAGCATCGGGACGATGCTTTTCGAACGGGGGGGGGGGGGGTGGGGGGGGCGGGGCTAATGACGCTAGCGCTACTGAAGACGACGACGTGAGGACATTAAGAAAAAAGGACGAAGTTCGCCACCGTCGGACTCGGCCCCGGACGTTCTTGGGAGCCTTCCAAACCGCCTTGAGCGTTAGCGCGTCTTACACCGACGTGACAATATTGTAAGGTACTGGTATAGAAATATTGAAGGTAATGGTACCTTAGCACCGGGCGCTAAGTAGTATGTGCTGGAGATATAATTGGTTTCAGAATTCATGATCCTGGCGCAAGTGTTAACAGTATGGAGGATAGTATTAAAAAATGCCTGTACGTTGACATCGGTGCGCGTCGCCACTTCCCTCTTACGCGGCCCGACCGAGGCAGGTGGACATTGCACCTAGGGTCAGAAGTATTGGAAGCAGAAACCAACCAAGCAGGACACTAAGGATGTAGGTGGTGTGAAGACAGCGAGAGGCCAAATGACAACGGCGAGAGAAAGTTGCCACATGCTAACCGCAACGCGACGCCCTCAGTTCCCTTGCCTGTGGCTTGCCCTTGGCTCGTTTTTTTATACTTTTCCTCTTTTCATAGGCGATTTTCACTGTAATCAATTTACGTAAGTTGAAAATTATTATGACCTATCTTCATTTTCAAGTGAGGTATTCTGTGGTTCCTTGTTCACTACACATTTGTCTAAGCAGTATGCAGAGCGTTATGTTAAAATAGCGCGCACAAATCTGCCCGACTGGCAGTTATCGGTTCGCAAACTACTGATCGAAACAGCATCAGCGTTCACTTCATTTCAGAGTCACACATTCCGCGCCTGCACAAGTTTTGATCGGATACAGGTTCAGAGGAGGTTTGGTTTTTCTATCATTGCAGGAGACACACCAAAACGAGCAACCAATTTGTCGAGAAAGAAATTATTCGCGTGCGCCTGGAAGCTATCAACTGACTGTTATCGATAATTCCGAAAAACTGGCCCTGTCGTTGTGGTCTACATTAACTCAGTGGACTTTAAGACATCATTAGGAATGGAGCAGATCTAGAAGCCTGCGCATCTATCAAAAGAAATCATTTTTCAGCGTGATGTAGGGAAAGAAATACGTGATGTGGATAGGCGGCACATTGAAAAGAGTGATTTGATAAGAGGAACCGAGGCTTTTGTCACGCGGGAATTGGGGTCTTTGTTCTGTAAGTGACGACAAACGCAAATTTTATACCCTTGCAGTGAACTTCAAACCTTAAACCACCGAGGTGTTCACGTAACAGTACGGAGCTGATTCTCCGCTCGTGGTGATTCTATGCTTGGCTGAATTCAAGGTACTACGAGGAAGAGGTTGATCAGCAAATTTTTAAAACATTATGCTCCCATCTGCATGCAAGAATAAGATATATCGACATGTGTTTGAACAGAATTACGGCTCAAAGCCATGTTCTTCACTCGTGAAAAACGGCACGACGAAGATGCTGGTGCACCTGATGGATCAGCGAAGCTTGTCTGCCGAGATCATTTGCATCGAAATTCTTTGAATAGGCGTCTCGCGTAGTTCGGTTGATAAAAAAGTGGCTTCGCCGAGCAGGTAGTCCACCATTTGCTGCAAAATCGGAGAATCACAGACTAAACGGTCACTGACAGCTTCTTGGACTACACACTTCGGCAGTGTCTAGCAGTGATCGATAGAAAATGCTTGCGTGTGAAGTACTGACGCATTAGATTATCGTTACCTTGGGATGAGTCCTCTCCACCTTGTGATATTCCCCTAAATATTTGACCAGGAAATAAAGATAGGTATGACGCTAAGAGACCGCAAGCGGGCAAGTGGATGAGGGAACAAAGGCGGGTTAAGGTAATCCCATTCTAAATGAAGAGAAATAAATGGGCTTGGGCAGGACATGTAATGCGAAGCCAAGAAACAGTTCTTCCTAAGGGTAACGGAGTGGATTCTGAGAGAAGGGAAGGTACCAAGGGGCGGCAGAAAGCTATGTGAGCGGATAACAAGTTTGTGGGGGTACAGTGGCCGCAGCTGGCAAAGGAGCGGGTAATAGGACAGACATGGGAAAGGCCTTTGCCCTGCAGTATGCGCAGTCAGGTTCATGATGATGATGCTGAGGAGCAGAAACCTACATGCGTAGCGATTGCTGTTTATGAATGCACTAATTATTATCATGCAATCATTCCTTCAGCGAAAAAGTGCATGAACAAGAAACTTCCCGCTGAAAAAGTGCGATTGTCCAGGGCTTCTGGAGTAAAGTTTCACAGGTTCTTTATCTTCCTCACACCAGAAGTGCCCCGTCAGAGACGGTTGGTTTCAACTGGAAGGCTGAAGCTTCTTTCTTCGCACCAGGGGTGCCCCGTCAGAGACGGTCTCTCGATGAGTCGAGACGCAGGGATAAAAAAAAGGGAATAGCTGAAGATTTATATACAAATATTTACAGAATATGCAAGTTAGATACAACGGCAAAAGGACAAACAACAACAAAAGGCGGAACTGGCTAATACTAGGGGAGGTCCCTACTCGGCGTAGCCGAAGATCCGTAGCATCTCACCTTAGCGCAGAACCCCGCTCCCGGCTCTGGGGCCCAGTTTTAAAGCCCTAAAGGCCCGGCCCACATTCCGTAGCTTCCAATCATGTTGCGGCCTTAACATCATTGGTTCATCCAGGGCATGGCCAGCCCTCTAGCTTCCGTAAGGTAGAGCACTCTCTCCACCACAAAATAAAAACAAACACAAATAGACATTCGTGCCAGCACGTGCGCGAATCGGTACCGGGGGGGTAGGGTGGACACCCGTACTTCTTGGCGCGTTCGCGAGCGGCCGCGTTCCAAATAGGAGACGCTTCGCTTTGAGCGCCCCCAGCCGCGTTCCGATGACCCCGCGTACACTACCGATCCCTTACACGCCCTTCCCAAGATTCTACAAAGGGTTCAAATGCCACTTTTAGAATTACAGCAACAAGGGATCGGTCCAACTCATGAAATCGCAGCGAGGGCGACGTACATAGAGCAGTCACATATCGTGTCATCACAGGCAAACAAAACCTGACGCAAATGCACACGCGCACCAACAAAACAAGCGAAATGCACACATTCAAGTACGCGTTTCACACAATCAAATACATACAGTGGTATGCCTGGCGTGCGCCGTAACACGGCGTCCAAATTGGTGGGTTGCACCCAGTTCACCACCTCCAAGTACACACCCTCGTCCTGCTCGCGAACGAGCACACACACACACACACAGACACTCGCAACTGGAGCGTTCAGTAGCACTCGCACGACGTCCGTAAGTGGCCACGTGAGCCTCCTTAGTCGCACCGAGCGTCCCTGTGTGCGTTCCACCCACTACGCGTCTCAATCGACACGATTAACGCCTAACTGCCGCTCGGCTCATTAGGCTGGTGCCACAGCGGGGCGAGAGCTAGAAAGTAGGTGCCCTCCAGGATCAAAAACGTTGTGGTGCTCGATGGGTCCAAATCCCTGACCACGCGACGCCCTTGAGGGCCCGCTCTCTCCGGCGTTCCAGTACGGGCCGCGTCCTACGTACGGGGCATATCCCCTTCTCAGTCTAACCGCACCAGTGAGGCCGGTTTTACTACATTTGATCTGGCGTACTGCAGCACGGAACGCACTGTTCCAAGCGCCGACTTTCAGTGTGAAAGACACGCACCTGCCTCCTGTTACTCTCCCTCGCTTGGAGCCATTGGCACCCCTCCTGCACGAGCAAACTTCGAAATTGCCGCTCCCTGCTTGATCGGCGCTTGCCGACTTCGTGGCATCGTCCAACTCTGAGGCTCCATGAGCTCCCTCGCAGTCACCTGACCCGAGCTTGCCTTGCGGCAAGTCGCCACTCATTTCCTTGTCCTCGAAGGACCTGGTGGGACACACGTCGGGTGCGTTCAACAACTGCGCGGCACTCGGTCCGCTAGGCGCAACAGGCTCACCTCCGTTCTCTGCCTCGGATGAAAGGCACTTTCCATCGATAACGGTACGGGGCTCTTCATGCCCCATGCCCGACACAGTGTGGCGTTCCGGCAACGTTACACTTTCTCCTGTCACAAGCTCTCCGATCTGACGTCTGTCGTCGCTGGTCGTTTCACGCTGAACCAACTGTTCTTTTTCGCAGCTTGCTTGAGACTGCGCTTTTGAAATCGTCAGGCTCAATTCCAGCGTTCCTGAACTCGCGTCCGCGTCCCAGGTGTCATTTGGAGTAGAGCTAACCTGTGCAGCTGGATCGTCGGAGTGCGCATTCACCGCCTCTATTACCGCGACGCTGCGTTCCGTCACGATACTTTCTTCACGAGAGATTCCAGTTTCGCGGAAAGCTGGCTCTCTTTTTACTTCTGCCTGGCAGTTTTCTAGACCTGTGCTTGACAGTCATATGTCTTTGCCTTCCAGCATTGGCGGCCTCTCCACTCGGGACTCAGAGCAGTTCTCCCTGGCTAGTTGACTAGCTCTCCTAGACTCCTTGAGCTTAGCCAGTTCGAGCTCTAGCTGCTGGCGCCTTGCTTCCAACGCCTGCAAATCCGGAGGTTTTTCCTCGCATAGCGGCACCTTTCCTCCATTCACTTTTGCAAGCTCAGCCTGATAATAAGCTAAACGCGCCTTCGCCAATTCTACTCGGTACTTCACATCAAGTGAGGGCCGGCTTGGATAACTCTCCATCCCGCCTTCCGTACCCCTCAGCTGTCCTACCGGCTCGAACACAGGGCCGTGAACAATGCGACCAAGGAAACTCACGGTTTCGATGCGTCGATCCGCATTGCCAGCTCCTTGGCGTTGGAGTCCACCGCCACTTTCCCCAGACGCTGCGATGAGCTGTCGCACGCCGCTGGTCCGCCGCCTGTGACCGTCAAGTTATCGACGCGCTGCTTTTCTGGACCGTATGCAGTCCCGCGTCGCTGGACTACTGTCGTGGTCCTTGCGTCCTTGCCGCCGTCTCTCCGCAGGTCCTTTCTCGAACGCTGCTGTTGCCTGACCGTCGCCTTTCTCCCGCCTTCAATCTTCTTCCTGCGCCGTCTTCCGATGGCCGCAGGATCCTCGTCGACTGCGCCAGTAAATTTTCACAGGTTCTTCTTCTTCCTTCCTCGCACCAGAGGTGCCCCGTCAGAGACGGTTGGTTTCAACTGCAAGACTGAAGCTTCTTTCTTCGCACCAGGGGTGCCCCGTCAGAGACGGTCTCTCGATGAGTCGAGACGCAGGGATAAAAAAAGGGAATAACTGAAGATTTATATACAAATATTTACAGAATACACAAGTTAGATACAACGGCAAAAGGACAAACAACAAAAAGGCGGAACTGGCTAACACTAGGGGAGGCCCCTACTCGGCGTAGCCGAAGATGCGTAGCATCTCACCTTAGCGCAGAACCCCGCTCCCGGCTCTGGGGCCCAGTTTTAAAGCCCTAAAGGCCCGGCCCACATTCCGTAGCTTCCAATCATGTTGCGGCCTTAACATCATTGGTTCATTCAGGGCATGGCCAGCCCTCTAGCTTCCGTAAGGTAGAGCACTCTCTCCACCACAAAATAAAAACAAACACAAATAGACATTCGTGCCAGCACGTGCGCGAATCGGTACCGGGGGGGGGGTAGGGTGGACACCCGTACTTCTTGGCGCGTTCGCGAGCGGCCGCGTTCCAAATAGGAGACGCTTCGCTTTGAGCGCCCCCAGCCGCGTTCCGATGACCCCGCGTACACTACCGATCCCTTATATCTGGGTGCGGTGAAACTACCGCCGCGGTGAAACTTCAGTGCAGTGCTTGTCAGAACATACGGGTATTTACTCACTTGTCTTGGCTCACGAACAGATTCATGCGCACAGTGTAGCCCACCTTCTTCGGCAGAGGCGTTGGGAAATCAATCTCCTCGAAGCAATCTATAGTGTTCTGAAATTAAAAGCAAGTTTTCGGCGTTAGCAATCAGAACAATGAAGCCGCCACAATGGCGGAATGGGGAGCCTCCAGCCACCTCCGCTTCCTTCAAGGACGATGTTAAGAACCAACTAAATGGCCTAAAGCATAGTCACGCCGCCGCACACAATCAGCACACTGCCAGCAGAGGAAAAATGAACTCTGTTCGCCTTGTCTATCTTGTATCTTCCGTCCATTTCTAGGTTTCACCGAACACACTGAATGATCCAATAACTTCTGGTGGACGTGCAAACGAAGGTTAAAACAATTCATATCCCAAAACCAAACCAACTATCAGTGCACTTCTACAGCCCTATTAATACAATACGCTTTCACAGCAAACGGAACTAATAGCCGGCTCTAATTAACCTGCCTACGCAGGCACAGAGCGGCTGACCGAATTGCTTCCTTCGTCTGCCTCACTCCCGAAGTCACCTCGAAGTGATTTTTGGCACAGAAATTAATTTTGGTCACGGCCGGTGTGGGTGTACGATGCTCGCATTCGTATGGCCTTCACAGTGGTTTCCAGCTATGTTATGGCACTGTTTTCCCAGAAATGAGGTTACCATGGCAGGTAAAGCTGCGGGGCAGGTAGATATGTCTACTCGGGGGGTACTTCTTCTGCAGCTACTATTTTAAAGTGAAAGCATTACTACTCCCATCACAATAGAAGCCAGCGGCGTGTGGTGTTAGTCCGTGGAGTCACTCATGTTACAGAAAATCCTAGCGATGGCGCGCAAATTAACGCCTTCATCAAGCGGCAGTTTGACACACACAGCAAACCGAGCGCCGCAACTTTAGACCGCCTTGTACATTCGCATACATTCTTGCCACTGGCCTACCTACATGTGGAGCCAGCTTTCCATACATTCGCTCCAAATCTTTGAAGCAAACTTCTGTCGTGCCTCGTTCCGTGTGATATCTAACGATTTATGATTGCATGTAGCTTACATGGGCTAGCAAGATGAAGGAGAACTTGCACCAGGTATTCGAATTCACGTCATATGTAGCTTCAGTTACAGGCCTTTCCAGACTCTTTACCCCATCTCTTAAGGCACAGTTGAGGTGTCCACTGAGATGAGAGACACCTACTAACTATCATATCAAAATTGTTATGGAACCATTCCTCGTACAGCGTTGCGAGGGGTGTCGTGCGCGCGCGTATTCCTATTTGAGGGGGTAGGGTGTGCGGGAGTGGGTGCGAGTGCACCCAGGGACAGTAACGCTTTGGCATTCCCACTCGTAAGCAGCCTTAGGTGTCTGTGCCGAATTTTCCTGCTCTCCTAGCTTGCATAGTGACGAGAACTGGCACCTCTGAAGTCATTCCATAAATTTAGCCTGGCATTCACATGCTCGCGCTAGGCCGGCAAAATCGTGAACCATGGTTAATACATTTTAAGCAATTTACTCTGAGTGGGGTCCAGATGGCGAGTCTAGCCCGCGTTAAGAGGCGGATTGATCATCCCGGGTAGAGTCCAGAAGCGTGCCTTGGCCTGCATTCCTATGCCTCTGTGACGTCACTGTCCTTTTCAGGAAAATTTAATCGCTGTGACAGCCCACCAGTGCACTACACACAGCTTCTGCGCACGTTCTCCGTCATTGCCTTGCCAGTCCAGTGAATTGGGGTATTTTTGTTGTTGCTCTCTTTCTACCGCAACGTCGAGGCAGGTATCCGCCTGCGTGGGTCTTCTCTTCACTACCAACAACAGTAATCCGCCAAGACACGCCCGTCAGCTTTTTGTTTCTAGCATTAAGAAGGATTTTTCATTCAGCATCTACTGAAAACGCCTAATTGGTTTATGGTGAAGTGATTCATTCCACAAACTTATTCCAAACTTGGAATGCCTGACCGTTTAGCACTGAGGCAATTAATATACGTATATAGAGACATCATTTTCTTCAGGTAAAATGATATTTGGCCAGTTTTAATTTATCAAGTCAATCCTGCAGATCTGAATTCTGCAATGGCGAGACGTGATCCCACTGAGCTTACATAAGCGTCTAAACCTGTCGTTCTCCCGGGTTGTGCTTCACCGACTGCAAGGTTCCACCCTGAAGCATCTGTCTCCGTTTGGCCATTGAGGAAGAAAGGAAACATACGTCAGTTATGCTTAGATTGTACTAGCCAAGACAGGCATTCACCGCACATCTATGAACAAAGTCCTTGTTTTGCCTTAAGCGTTGTGCATGCGGCGTTGAAGTACCACACAAATTTGCATGGAGGCAGAATTTATGTGTAAAAGAATGGTCAACTGCAAAGATTATTGTTTCAACTGAGCAACCAAATTTCACCGCCTGGCAAAAAGTTTCCGGAAATCCGTATTTCCGGAGATAAAAGGTTCGGCTAGTTGGCGGTTGGTCATTCTAAGACAGCGCAAAAAAGACATGGACAAAAGAAAGAGACGTACAAACGGGCGCTGTATTACCATTTTAAAAGCCACCCTATAAAGTCATATGTTAATGAAGAAAATTCATATCGACAATTAAGACGCCGTTTATAAAAAACTGGACAAAAAACTGAAGCCACGTATACAAGTAATGAAAATGCTTCTTCATATGCTCCATTTCTGGACCGTTGGTGTTTTTCATTTTGTGAGACACTTGACGGGGCATGCAAGGTCCGTCTTAAGAGTATAACGCAACAGCAGGAAGGGGTCCCTCTGCGGCTGCGGTCTTCTTTGCGCTTCGTTTGGCTGATACGAATACTGTTCTTTCTTTACCCATCTCAACCATAAACAACCTGACTACGCCCAGTGCAGCACAAAGGCCTCGGCTATGTCTCTCCAATTAACCGTGTATTTTTCCAGCTTCGGCCATGGCATCCCCTGAAACTTCTTAATCTCGGCCACCCACTTAGCCCCTGCTACACGTCCCTTCTCTTAGAATTCACTCTGCTACCCTTAGCGACCAGAGGTTATCTTGCCTTCGCATTACATGCCCTGCCCAAGCCCATTTCTTCTTTTTCTTTTCGACCAGGATGTCTCACCCATTCTGCCTGATTCTGGTTTATAACCAATACACCTATCATTTTCTTTCACAGCTGGATGGGTAGTCCTCAACATGAGCTGAACTCTTTTTGATTAGCTTTTATACTCCTGCCCCGTATGAGAGTACCCGTGAGATACAGCTGTTGTATACTTTTCTACTGAGGGATATTCGTAAACTACCAATCATGACCTGATAGAAGCTGCCATATGCGCCTCATATAATTCTTATTCTTCGAGTTATTTCCCTCTCATGATCCGGATCAGCGGATCTCTTGCGAGAGTGTCAAATATTACTTTCGTTTTCTTCATTTTACGTTTTAGACCTACCATTCCGCTTTTCTTGTCTAACTCAGTCATCATGGTTTGCAGTTCCTATCCTGACTGACTTAGCAAGTAATGTGATCAGCGAACCGCAAATTACTTGTCTTTCAATAACTCCTAGTCTAGGCACAGTTACAACTCCTGTAAAAAGGCAGTGAAACAAATCAAAACCAACTGATTAGCATTGGCGAGATCGTGTCTGTTTGCCTGACACCTTTTCATGTTGGAATTTTAAGGCTGACTTTATGCAGGACTATATTAGCTGTGCAGTCGTTGTAGGTATTGCCACGAATCTTTGTAGTGTTTCTTCATTCTTCAAAATTTCCGGCACGCCAATTTTGTTGTGTAATCGTCGCGGCTAGAGCGATAGCGGAGGCGCGACGATCGCGAGGCATAAGACTATGCGGTGATTACAAGACCACCCTGAATCCTTGTCTTAAACCTGACCGGTACCCACTGCCGAGAGTCGATGAGTTGTTTGCGGCGCTCGCAGGGGGCCAAGAATTTTCTAAGATTGATCTCAACAGAGACTATCATCAGGTGGTGGTGTCAGAGTCGTCAAGAGAGTACTTCACACTAAATACCCATAAAGGACTTTTCGCGGTAAACAGGCTACCGTTTGGGGTTTCATCGGCACAATCCATTTTCCAAAGAGTTATGGACACAATGCTGAAAGACCTGAAAGGCGTCAGCTGTAATTTGGATGACGTTCTCATCACTGGAAGGACGGCAGACGAGCATTTTGCAAATCTGGAAGCTGTCCTAAAGCGGTTGACGGAGCGCGGGGTTCGAGTAAAGAAAGAAAAGTGTTCGTTCTTTCAAAAAGAACTGCGCTATCTTGGTCATGTTGGTCTTGGCCAGAAAAGATAGAAGCCTTGACGAAAGCTCCCGCGCCCACAAGCAAGCAGCAGCTGCAGTCGTTTCTGGGCGTCGTCAATTACTACGGGAAGTTCGTTCCACGATTGTCTACTCCAGCCAGTCATCTTTACTAACTGCTGCGTCGCGATCATCCATGGCGCTGGGATGCATTGTGCCAAGCCGCATTAGAGGAAGTCAAAAATGCGTTGGCGTCATCCGCGATACCGGCGCATTACGACCCTGATAAGCCTTTGCAAGTGGATTGTGACGCTTCCCAGTACGGCGTGGGTGCAGTACTTTCTCATGTTGCGGACGATGGAAGCCCTCGCCCGGTCGCTTATGCGTCGCGCACATTAAATGAAGCTGAGAAAAAGTACAGTCAGCTGGAAAAGGAAGCACTTGCCATCATTTTTGCAGTCAAAAAGTTTCATTTCTACATCTGTGGAAGATGTTTCACATTGATCACGGATCACAAGCCGTTACAAACCATCCTGGGGCAGAAAACAGGCATTCCACGGATCGCGGCAGCACGCTTGCAGCGATGGGCCGTCACTTTGTCTGCTTACAAGTACTTGCTCGTGTACAAAAAGTCCAGTGACAACGCAGAGGCAGATTTTTTTTCAAGGTTCCCTCTCCAGGACCAGCAAGACGGTACGTCCGAAGGCGAGGAATCATTTTATGCATTGCGCCTGGAGTCGATGCCCCTATCCGCCAAAGAGATTGCGCGTGCCACATCACGTGATCCGATGCTTAGTAAGGTGCTCCAGTTTACTAGTACAGGTTGGCCATCGTACCTGCGAGATGCAAGCCTAAAGCAATTTTTCGACAGAGGTTTGCAGATCAGCGTGTGTCAAGGGTGCCTCATGTATGGCATGAGGGTTGTTATCCCGTCTACACTTCGAGAGTCTGTTCTCGACGAACTGCACCAAGGTCATCCTGGAATCGTGCGGAGCAAGGAAATGGCTCGCAGCTACGTCTGGTGGCCGTCAATTGATGCAGATTTGGAAACAATGGTACGAAGTTGTCAAGCGTGCCAGCAACAACGTAATGATCCATGTAAGGCACCTCTGCATCCTTGGGCATGGCCTACAGCACCATGGCGGTGAATTCACCTGGACTTCGCGGGGCCTTTTGGAGGAACCACATTTCTAGTGGTAGTAGATGCCCACTCGAAGTGGCCAGAGGTGTTCGCCATGCGCAGCACAACGTCCGAACGTACTGTTGCTTGCTTGCGTGAACTTTTCAGCAGATTCGGATTGCCAGAGACGGTAGTGTCCGACAATGGGCCACAACTGGTGTACGAAGAGTTCAAGGCATTCATGCGGGACATCGGGGCCAGACATGTCGTGAGCGCCCCTTACCACCCAAGCACAAATGGTCTGGCTGAACGTTTTGTGCAAACGTTGAAGTCGGCTCTGCGCAAGTCCCCTCCTGTTGAATCTGTCGAAGTGACACTTCATAAATTTTTGTTGGCATACCGAAATACGCCTCATCCTACGACAGGAGAGGCACCAGCTAACCTCTTGATGGGTAGAAGATTGTGTACTAAGCTGGATGCAATCAAACCGACGGTGGAGGGGAAGGTGATGCGCAGTCAGTTCACCAAAATGCAACAAAGGAAAAGCAGCAGGACTGTTTTTGCATTAATGACAGTGTTTTAGTTCGCAATTACAGAGGCTCGCCGAAGTGGGTTCGTGGAACTGTCCTCAAGAAAACTGGACAAGTCTCCTACAAAGTCCTGGTGAGCACGCCCCGAGGCAAGTTCATCTGGCGTCGGCACCTCGACCAACTGCTGGGTAACACAAGCCCTAAGGTGACCCCAGGGTCATCCGACGTAGACAACGTGGAGGGGTTCCTGCTTTTCCCTCCAAACCAAACAGGTGACCAGTCAGCATCAGAAGAGCCGGTGCCCTTGCAGCCTCCCGAGGTCCATCCGGCGCCCGCTCCTACATCCGAGACGTCGGCTCTTGGAAGGCGCTACCCGTCAGGAAATCGCCGTCCACCCGAGCGATACGAAGCTGGCTTTTAACTATTGTATAAGGATACAATTGCACCCTCTAAATAAAAGGGGAGGAGTTTTGTGTAATCGTCGCGGCTAGAGCGGTAGCGGCGGCGCGACGATTGCGAGAGCTGGCTATGAGATAAGCCGCGCTGTTCGGCCACCGGGCATTCCACTACGAGCTGTGATGGAATAAACCACGTTCGGTTTTCCACGCACCTGGCCTTCGTCTGCTGTCCCCGACAAAACACGACAAATTTATTGATTTGTTTGTGATGCAGGACGCGAGCAGAGTTATCTCAATTTTGACTTAAGCGCATGTAATAGAAAACAGACGCCTGAAATTTGTTTCTCCTCCTAGTTTTTGTGCACCTAATGGTGTTCAATGTATTTTCATTGCCTTTATGTTTTTCGTACTCTATGCTTTCTTGTGCTGTGTTTTGATGTGTTTCGAATGTGTTTCGATCAGTCAATTTATGTCAAAGTGTAACTGCACATGTGTTCAGAATTTTCTGCTGGCTATATGCTGCTGCCTTGTACGAGCATCAGGCACCCTCAAGCTGCCAACGGCAGTTTTTTGCCTCATGACTCCCAACGAGTCGTCGGAAATAAAGTTTTGAATTGAATTGAGCGCATCCAGGCGGAGCCGATTCCACGTTGTTCGAGAATGTTATATTTACTTTGCACGCTTTATCTCGAAAGTTCCCTATCAGCTTTAAATTCAGCACGCCCGAGAGCGGCGGGCATTCGCTTCGGCGACCACCGAGCACGATTGTTGCCACGTCACCGCCAACTCATCCAGTTCTTTGCGGACGCAAATCAGCCCCTCCCCCCCCCCCCCCAGAGATATTTTTGTTTAGAAGCTATTTTCGGCGTCTTCTTGCTCTCAGACTGCGGTCCCCACTGCATGACATCTGGTGGTAACCAATATAACGGTCGCCCTCACCAACTGGGAGCCGCCAAAGCAGTCCGAGCTGTCTCCAAGAAGCAGATCAGGAGAAAGGCGCAGAAGCTGTCCTAACGGAAGACGAAGTGCGAAGCAGGCGCCTTTTCCAAAGCGTTCACCTCAATACCGACTGCTACCAGACTGCTCACGAGCAAAGAAGGGCTCTTCAATTCCGACGTAAACCATGGCTACGACATCAGCCCCATTATGTCGCACCAGCCCCGACTGCTGCCTACGTACAGCAGTTCACTGGACGATGATCTTGAAGAATGGCTGGAACAGTTTGACCGTATCGCCGTATTCAACACTTGGGATTACCAGACTGAAGTAAGCGCTCGTTTTCGTCGCCCTGGAAGAACCAGTCATAATTTGGTTCACGAAGCAACCCGCGAAGCTTGAGTTCGTGAAGGCATTCACCAGCAGCGTCAGGAAAGGGAGCTCAGCTGCTTCTGAAGACACACATCCAGCTCCAAAATGAGACAATGACTGCGTACGTAGAAGACATGAACCGACATGAAGCGCCGTTTTCTATGTGCCGATCCTAACATGACGGAAGAGAAGGTGGACCTTTTGATGCGTGGTGCTAGAGAAGCATTTTTTGGTGGTCTTACCCGCAATCCACTGATGACGGTCTCTGAATTCACTACCGACAAAGCAACCATTCGATATACCTCGGAAGCAGGAGGCGACCATTTCCCTCGACAATTCCAAGTGACCTCGACTGCCCTCTAGGATGGCGCAGCATTCGGAGGCAACCTCCGGGATTTCATCCGTGAAATAATACAGGCGGAGCTGCGTCGCCTGTTACTATCTTCCGAGAAGCCTCAAGTAGTAACCCTGGAGGAAATCGTCCGATAACAAGTGCAGCATATGCCTGGCTCACCGTCATCGACACATCTAGCTGAAGTTGCAGCCTTGACCTACGCCGCTGCAGTACAAAGCCCTCAGCCCCACTGGCACACCCTAAAGCCACCTCTCCGACTTTGAACCAGCTGTTCCCTAATGCCACCCTGCCCTCACCCGCTCAGCCTACTAACGACGCCCAAGCGCTAGGAAATCCGACTCCTGGAGGACTTCAGACAACCGCCCGCTTTGCTTCAATCGCGGTGAAACCGGCCATATTCATCGTCACTGCCCATACCGCCGTATCGGTCTTCGTGGCTTTGCCGTGGACGCAACACAACCACGCTTTGGCCAACGTCCACAAGAAGTCGACGAGTACCTGCGTTGAGAGGAGTATACGCCGAACCGCCTTTCGCGCTCAGCATCGACGTCAGCCTTGCGCATTGCGTCACCACGCCGTAGTTACGCAGCAGCGGTACCAGGAAGGTCACCCAGACCTCAAAGGGGAAACTAAAGCCAGCAACCTCTAGACGAGAGGTTGTTCACGATCAAAACGCTGAAGATCCTCAAAGAACCTCGGTGCGTGAACATACCGCCCCCGATACGCCGACGCCGCATGCAATGACAACCTCGCCATGATGCGAACCGTCTTCGAAGGGACGCCACCCTCCAAAAAAGCTTCCATGACACGCCCTGCCCATGATTCACATACACGGCGAAGCTGTGACCCGACGCTCAGGACGACGTGCAACGGAAGAGCCAGGACAGCTGACTTCGAAGTGGTTGTCGACGGCTGAAAAGTTACCGCTCTAGTCGACACAGGAGCCGATTACTCGGTGATGAATGGACCATTCTCTACGCAGCTGAGGAAAGTCAAAACCACTTGGGACGACCAAAGGACTCGCACCGCAGGGGGCCAGCTCATTACGCCATCGGGATGATGTACAGTGTCATTGACCGTTAATGGTCATACCTATTCTGCGATCTTCGGTGTGCTGCGGCATTGTTCCCGCGAAGTGAACTTAGGCCTGGATTTCCTTAATGAGCATCAGCCAATCAATGACCTGCTCATCCAAGCTGATCACTCTTTCTACGGATGAAGCCATCCTTTTGATGAGAGCTCTGGAAAATAATGTTCCACGACTGTCCTGGAAAAAGAAGTGAGCGTCCCACCCTGCTCAAGCGTCATCGTCACCGTAGGCGCCACGAAACCTAGTAACACTCAAGCCATCATCGAGGGGAACATGCAGCTGCTTCTAGACGGAGGAATCGGCATCGCAAGAGCATCGCACATTTCTAGAAAAGCCAAGATGAAGTGCTGCTAACTTCTGCGAGCAATACCAGCATGTTAACAAAGGAACGACAACTTTCTTCTCAGAAATATCAGACCTTAGGAGACTTGCTTACTCTAACCGAACCATGCGCAGAAGCTTCGCCTGATCATAAGAGCTCTGCGAACTCGCCCATTTTCGTAATCAACCTAGCCCTGCCCCGGAATAGATAAGACCAAACCAGCATTCTCCTTTGAAGCTACAGCGAGTGCTTTTCGTCATCACCGAAGGTCCGACAAACGCCTATTGGTAGGCATCGCATCATAATCGGCAAGCACACCCTACCTATGCTCCAAAGACCCAACTGAGTATCGCCGCGAGAACGACAGGCCATCCTGAACGAAGTATAATAAATGCTTCGCAACGATGACTTCCAGCCTTCAAAGAGCCTCTGTGCGGCGCCGGTTGTTCTAGTGAGAAAGAAAGAGGGCGCACTTCGATTCTGCGTTCATTACTGCCGCTTGAACCTCCTGCGGCACATCGACGACACACTGGAACGACTCTCGAACGGGAAGTGCATCTAATCTATGCACCTCAAGAGCAGCTACTGACAAATTGAAGTCGCTGAAAGAGATCGCAAGAAGACGTCATTCTTCACTCAGCGATGGCGTCTTCGACTTCAAGGTGATGCCATATGGTCTCTGTTACGCACCAGCGACGTTTCAGCGAGTAATGGATACAGTGCGGACAGGCCTGAAGTGGCCAATTTTTCTGGTATATTAAGAAGACGTCGTTGTCTTCGCGGCGGCCTTTGAAGAGCTCCTAAAAAGGCATCGAAGAATGCTAGACGCAATAAAGTCTTCCGGCCTAACCTTGAATGCCGAGAAGCGCCACTTTGTCTATGAAGAGCTGCTGTTTGTAGCCGACATCGTTAGCAAGGAGGGAGTACATCCAGACCAGCACAAGACAGCCGTTATCACACTGTTTCGGCCGCCGGCCGTTAAGAAAGATGTGAGAAGATTCCTTGGACTTTGTGCATATTACCGATGAATTATCAACAACTTTTCAGGCATCGCCGAGCAACTGACTCGCCTGACAAAAGCAGTCGTGCCATTTAAATAGGAAGCGCCGAAAGTGAAAGCCTTTAATGAACTTCAGCGTCGTTTACGGCCCCCAGCCACCTCGCGCAATTTCATGAAAACACCGAGACTGAAACTCATACCGTGGCAAGTGGTGTGGGCCTAAGCGCTGTCCTTGTTCAGAAAACTGGCGGAGTGGAGAATGTCATCGCATATGCTAGCCGTTCCCTGTCCAAAGCGAGAGCTAATTATTCGACAATCGAGAAGGAGTGCTTTGCCATCATCTGGGCTACGCCGAAATTCCTCCCTTACCTCTACGGACGACCGTTGAAGCTGGTCAGCAATCACCACGCACTGTGGAGGCATACAAGTGTGAAGGAGTACTCCGGCCGCCTAGCTCGATGGTGCCTGCACCTCCAGGAGTTGGACGTCATCGTCGTTTACAAGTCCGGACCCAGGCACTCTGACGCCGACTGCCTGTAACGAGAACCTGTCGACACATCGCCGCTGGACGACGATGAGTACGCCTTTCCAGGACCCATCAGCTCCAGCTGTTTTCAGGGCAGCAACGCTCGAAATCTGACCCAAAACGTCTCATTGAATACTTGGAAGGCAAGGTTTCTTTACCCTTTGTCTCGTTCATGCGAGGATTGTCTTCAATCTGCGTACAGAATGGTGTCCTCGTGAAGAAGAACTTTGCATATAAAGAAACAGCCTGCCTCCTTGTTGTAGCTCCAAGACTTCAAGAAAAAGTTCTTCAGGCTTCACACGGCCAGCCGACAGCTGGGCATCTCCGCTTTTCTTGCACCGTCGACCGCCTTCAAGACAAGTATTGCTGGTGCCGACTGCCTGCTGATGACGCACATTGTGTGGAAACCGGCCGAGATTTCCAGCGACTTAGGATCCCTCCCACCAGACCAGCAGGTTTTCTGAACCCCATTAAAAACCCTCAATATCACTTTAGCACATCGGAATGGACATCCTTTGCACTTTCCAGAAGTCAGCGTATCGAAATAAGTGGTTCATCAAGCGACTGACTACCTGACGCGCTACGCCGAGGCAAAAGCCCTATCGAATCGAGCAATAGCAGAAGTCGCAAAATGTCGTGGGTCAGAAGTCGTGGGTCAGCTCACGCAAAACCTCCTCATATGAATCTGTACATAAATGTTTTCCACCACCACAACCGCCGTGGTTGGGTTCGAGCCCGGGTACTCCAGCACAGTAGACGAGCGCCTTAACCATTGATCCACTGCGATGGCGTTCTAGGGTTCTCTTGCTCAGGAATGCTCTGACAAAATTAAATGCTTTCTTCTTCACACCCATGAATGATAGGTAATTGACAGTTGAAAGTTGGAAAACTTTTGGTAAATTGGTAAATCTAAGCCATGCTATAAAAACAGGCGAACTTTAGGCGGTGTTAGTTTGGTTAATAATCGGTGGCAGGCAGCCAGCTAAACGCTTCAGAAAAATCAAGATGTAGGAAGTCGACTTGAATAGCAGCATCAGCAGCTGATTGTATGTCATGGATAAATGCAGGAAGTTGAGTTTTGATGAATAGCCTTTACGGAAGCAATGCTGGTACTTAAAGCGGATGTTGTGTTTTGAATAGTTAATTAGCTGCGCATGAATCACATGTTCAGAGTTTGCAGATTGTGCTGGTTAATGAAATTTGTGGACAATGAGTAGCGATGAACCATCGCCCAAATTAAAAACGACACCACCTTATCTACGCGTAAGTGGACTCTAACTAAATAAAAAATATTGCTAAAAAATAGCCGAGAAGATGTGATCAATACCTCCAGGATAATTCGCGAGTATTTTGTTGAAACCAACGTGATCTGAGGCGAATGTGCTTTATTGCCTTAAATTAAAGTAATTAAATTTTCATTATTCCTTAATACATGAAACAACCATACGTCACAAGCTAGAATACACAACAGTTGTTTTAGATCCTAGTCATGAATACTTAATTACTTCTAACCTGAATCTTCACTCTTTGGATTGGCGAAGAAATATTTGTCAGTTAACCTTTTCCAGAAGTGCTATTATCACTCTTGCCTACTTTGATGTGCACACAAAATGGTCGTGGGATTTTTGAACGCGGTTCATCGACAGTGGTATGTCGCACAGCGGAGCGCTGCGCGTGCCAGCCCAACAGAGAGCGCGGCGGGCACGAGGAGCGGAGAGCTGGCGTGTCAAAAAAGCGAGCTGTGAAGGAAGACAGCACAGCGCAGGTCGGGTCATTCAGGCGAGGGGTGGCGGCCGTCGGACGTTGGGTCCGTGCTGCCGGGGACCTCTGTTATATCACCGACGGAAGCCTACTACGTCCATTTCAAGCGTGGAGGTGGCCGCCGATGGACGGAGGGTCCGTGCTGCCGAGAAGCTTCCTTGGAAATCCTGCAGAAGCCTACGGCGTTTCGGGACGCCATCGACGAGTCTAGGCTACGCTTTTCCTGCTGCTGCTGCTGCCAAGTCTTCGGGGCGGCTGACTGCACTCCATCGGCGTCTTCCTATGTTCCTCTCCGCTCCTTACCACCCGGCTCACTACCGGCGCTTCCTTTGACGCAATGCCAGCGACGCATCGCAGTTCATCAACCCGCGTCCTTGCTGCCCGCGAGGCAGTTCCGCTTCACCTGGGACGTTCCATATCTGGTGAACTCTTTCTTGTGTAGTGTTGTAGGCGTGCTGCGTGTGTGTTTTTATTTGTGTGGTTCGTTTCTTATTTTGCTCTTTTCCTTCAAATCACAAATACGGCTTCGTTTAGTTTTGTTTGATCTGTTTCTTTTTGTCGTGTTACAACCTGCCCGCGATAGCTTTTCCCTTCGGCAGCCGGCGACACGTTATCCATTCGCGACACCTACAAAATAATTACATTACTGCACTGTCAGCTTAAGACCGCAAATCTTACAGCATTTCTATGTCCTGTTGTTCTCCCGCCATTTTTGTTCAATGCTTGTTTTTATTTTTATTATTTTCTTTTTCTGTGATGATTAAAATACCTTTTGTTTGTTATTTTTCTTTCTACGTTTAATTTTTGTTTTATTTTGCTTCTCTTTATTTCTATTAATTTTGTTTTTAGATCACTGCGGCAGCCCGCACCGGAGCAGTGCGAAAGCAAGACGGCCGCATACTATAACGACGTATTTAGCTGCTCTGACGTCCATGTACTATACCTATCTTCATGGCGATTTTGACGTCCGGGTGTATTTTTTCGCTTTTAATAAACTGACAAATTACACCTCATCAAACTGTTTTCCCACGCAGACATTTTATAACAGATTATCTTTTACAATCACGCCTTCACGCATTAATTTTCAGAGAACGACGTAATCGCGCGATTAAAATTGCGGAAACTTTTTGCTCACGCGGCAGAGCCATATAATCCTTTCGCATTAATTATTCCTTTCACAGACCCTATAACTTATCGCCTCGCATTGATCATTGCCACAAAGTTACCATCCCCTTTCGCGAAGCAGCTTCTTTCTGACACGCATTTGTTCCCCGTACTTCTCAGGAATTAAACGATCTTCCTAATGAAACTCTCTATTACTGACAAAGATAACTTTCGCGAAGCTTTGGTTAGCGTTTTAATAAACTCTGAGAATTTTGACCTGCACTAATGTATTTTTTGTCTTAGCGAGCACAGTATCTACAGAACGAATTTTTTGCGTCCCCTTTTTGATCAGAACTGTTAGTTGTAAGTTTGTCTGCCCACTACCTTCTGCAGTACCTGTAAGGCTCTGAATGTAAAATTAATGTTTCCTTAGTAAAGATAAGATATTAGTCTTGCTTGTCAATATTTAGGACACTGAGGTATTAAAGCTATTCATAGTAATAAGACCTAAACACTCCTTTTTTATGGCTATAAACTGGTGGGAATGCGTTATTGAGAACAGGGCGCATTGAGCTACAGGCACTGTGCCTCCCGGAGCATCGGTTAAAGTTACATCGGGATGATTCGCTGGGTTTATTGTTAACTTTCGAGCGCTATTACTTAAAACTGATGGCAAATCGTGGGTGAAAAAGTGGTGGCGACAAGATATCACCGCCGACTGATGATTCCTGTCCCATGCTTTGCAGCGTTTCCAGGAATCGGGAGGCCTGTTTTTGTCGGCGTGTCTATAAAGACGTTTTTTCTTGTTGCTTGGGAATGTAGGTGCAGATCAAACGAAGGTGCTGTGTTAGAGCATGGTATATCGATGACGTGCATGAATCTATCAATAAGAGCAGCAAGTTTGTTACTCAAGAGTCCAAGTTGAATTCCATCGAACTTGTTAGAAATATAAAAGAAAATGCTCAGGAAGAGCTGTCAACTCAGCGTTTCTGTCGCCGAAGTTTGCTCGGATGTAGCACGTGATTTGTTTGTTGAGAGTTGTTGGTTTTTGTGGGGGACGAAATTGGCTTTCTCGTTATAACAAAACGATTGGAAACGACATATAAGAGCGTAATATTAGAACAGCAGGAAGGATTAATGGTTACAATAAGATAAGAACATTGGCCGAAGTGGCGGAACGGTGCGTGGATTCAGAAATACGGGGCTGCATTGAAAAATCGCGGCATGACTGGAGGAAAGTCTGAGCTTCAGGATCATAAGCTGGAGCCGTTCATGAAGACCGATTAACGGCTGGAAAGCTAGCATTTTTTTTTTCAAGAAAGTTAGGCTTTATTAGTCCCCAAAAAATATACAAGACATCATAAATGTAGAGGCTGTACATCGCCCAGTAATTGTAAGTTTGAATAGGAAAACTGAACAGTAATTTTGCTTAACATTCTGCAGACTTGATTTGAGAACAAGTTGTTCATATCAGGATTGCGGTAAATAACGGCAACGCAATAACGCGAAATAACGGCACATTTCAAAACGAACCCACCCTGCCTTCATGCACAGCGTCATCTTACATTGGCTGCTGTATAGATTTGTGTAGAACTGTTTGGCTACTTTAGCTAACTCGGCATTGGCGTCTTTGTCTCCTGACGCATAGATATTAACGCTTAACCTAATTTTAAGACTACAATGCAGCATTAGAAATTCCCCTTGAAGAGACGCTCCTTCTCTCTAGGTTGTGCCTGCGTCCCATGTTGGGGAGGTAGTAGTTCTCAAGTGCATGTTCATTTAACAGGAGGGTCATAAAACCACTCCTGGCGAAGTGGTGCAGCGGTTCATAGAGGCACCCGGAAGGTGGGAGCTTCAAAGTATCTTTATAACTTTATATCTTTATAAGTATCTTTATAAGTATCTTTATAAGTATCTTTATAACCCCTAAAAAGGACACTAGAGCTGCAAGCGCAAATCATTTTAACCTACCAATATGCCGCAATACTTACGGGAAAAGGTTGATTGAATTCAACGGTGCACAAATATAGAATGGCATCCCTAGTGATGTTAAAATAAAAATTAATTTTTGACAATCTCTTCAAATATTCTTGCTGAATCTGTAAGTTTCCGCCGGTTGAGCTGTAAATTCTGTACCTAAATGACTACAAAATTGCTAATATTTAAGGTTACTGCGTACAATGAATGTATGCATGATAACAAGTGTATACATTAGCTATGTATGTTGGGATTTTAATATTTTGAAATTATTTATGTGAGAAGTGTTCTCTCCACCTGCCGCATTTTTGCAATTTATCATTGTGTTGGACCCGACACTAGCCTTGGCTATGGGTCCAGTACCATTGTACATAGTTTGCTGTATACATTTCTGTTTTCAAATAAAAAAAAGTGTGCGAGTGGTGAGGTTGTGGGACCTGGAGTGATCTCCCCGTGCAGCTTGAAACGAAACGTGCCATAGGTGGCAGTTTGCTCACTGTCAGGTGGGCAGGCTGTATGTCCTATTTTGTATGTTCTATTTTGCCAGAAAAAAAGTTGAACTTCTGAAGACATGCGCCGAAATATTGCAATCAATGGTAATCAATACTGCTAATTCGTCAGAATGGAACGTTCCGTGACAATTTTTTTTTCAAAGACGGCGATGCGTTAACACTGGTAGCCATCAAAATATTTTGCAATACGATTAAGGCCGGTTTGAGGAAAGCTAAATTAGTAAGAACTTTTGCTCAGTAACGTGCCTACGTGTCGACAAGAGCGAATCTAGAAAATTATAAATGACACGCAGGGAGCACCTCTTAATCACACCAATATGGTGGAGCTCGTCGTTTCTAGAAAATCGCTACCTGGATTTATATAATCCCACTGCTTTAACTTCCACTTTGCTGCCACGTAAAACAATGACCGGCGACTAAGTCTTGTTTTGTGCTCCCTACGATACACTTCAGACACCATGTGTTGGCATCTGATAGACAAATAGGCAGTGTACAACACTGAGAATATTCAGATTTGGCCGCTAAAACATGAGGTAGATCATTTCTGATGATATTTAGCACATAATATCAGCCTATGGCTCTCATCTGGGAGCTTTACCATTGACATTAAATGTGAAAATGCTTCTCTTATATATAAAGCGTAGAGGAGGAACGAAAAAAGATAGAATAGCTTAATTTTCCTTCAGTAATGAGCTGAGACGAGGCGAAAAGCTGCAACCACAGCTTTAATCCTCCTCCCTCCCCCTACAAGAAAACGACAGGTCGCACATGGCAGCAAAAGTGTTGCAAAAAAGCATCAGGAACACCAACTATTCGACATGGTTAGGGTAGAATGCTCATATCGAACATACATGGAAACCAGACCTGATGCTTTTTGGTGGAATTTAAGGAATAGAAAGCTACACGCTAATAAAAAATGAGACAGAGAGAGAGAGAGAGAGAAACAACTTTATTTGCTTGAGCTAAATACGACGTCTGCTTAGACGCCGTCACTACGAAATTCTGACGCATCTGAAATTGCGGCGACATTGCATTGAAACAGTGTCCGAAATAGAAAGAAATCACTAGTGAGATGGCAGTGAAAAATCAGTACATGAATAATACAACACTAATGCCTGCCACAGGTTTATGTTCGATTGAAGAAAAATATTCCTCAACTGCCTAGCACACAGCGCATAAAATGTTAGCATTTTTAGAAAAATAAGAATTTAAGACCGAAGGAATTGGGTGTTGTGGGATTTGCAGAGCGTAATTTGTTCTGCAGGAATCAACTTTCATGAATTCGGGTTTTCTTGTGAGGCGACCTTACGACATTTATTTCCCTAAATTTGTCAGAATATTTCTGTTTTCCCACCTTTCTGTAATTATTGCAGGACATAGGTTGTGATTATACATCTCTTCCACATATAATAGACTGAGCTTTTGAAATAAAGGCTGTACATTGGAATTATATGCAGAGAGTAGATTCATTCTTACAACCTTTCTCTATAGTCTACCGAATTTCTCCATACTGGTCACTTCGGTTCGGCCCCGCACGAGTGTACAATATTTATGTAGGACATAATGAGTGAGGTGTTCTAGGGTAAGAAATACTTGTTTCTGCAGAGAATTTTAACTACTGATGCAAGTTTGGTGATATATAATCTGTTTGGCATTGTCAAGTTATTTTTTCTGTAAAGATGACTCCTGGTATTTTACAATCATCCTGGATATCTATCTCAGAGCTATTAGTGTAAGCCTGATCTCGAATGGAACTAGTCTGCATTTCACGTGGAAAACGATAGCTTGTGATTTATAGCTGTTAATTATTGGACAAATCAGCTTTGCCCAATCACCTACATTAGATAACAAGTTTCCTATGCTACAAAACTTTTATCGGAAACACAATAAATGGTAGTGTCGTCGCTGTATATGACGAACTTAGACGGCATGTCCACATTTACAATGTCGTTTAATGATAGGTGAAATCAAAATCGCCCTAAAATACTTCCCTGTGGGACTCCCTAGTCAGAACGAGTTAAATGTGAGGAATGACGGTTCTGCTCCAAATACAGCACGTGAACCGAGCGGTATTATTGAATGAGCTCTATTGGTAATCATCGAAGACGTATTTTTTAGAGCGCAGCTCTTTGGCGTCCGTTCCTGGGTTTCGCGTCGTCGTCGGCGTCGGCCTCGTAACCAGCTCCGCCCCCCTTTCATCCCCCCAGCGCTATTGGCGTCAGCGGCATCAGTAAGTCGCTGCTATCTCTTCCCTCCTCCCTTTATCGTGTTGTCCGCTTGCTGCGCGCGCTTCTGCCCCCATCGCTTGCCGCTGGGTGTACACGCCGCCCCCCTCCCCCCTCTTCCTGCGAGTCTCCGGTTGTCAAAGCGCCGGCTCGAACTTAATTCCTTTCTTCGCTCCTCCTCCAATGCAACCCCTGTGCGGTGGCAATCAGAGAGCGAGATCGGTGGCGGCGGATCTGTATATGTGCACCGCCCGAGCCTAAATTGCGAATACGTGTGAAAAATAAAAAAAAAAATTCTGTGATAGCGCATACATGTGTTGCTCGATTTCTTTGCCTCAATCTATCGAAAAGGTGAAACAGCTTATTTGCTGCGCTCAAATTTCGCATTAGGAAGTAACGTAATCGTCGGTAATTTTTTTATTTTTTAAGAAAGAGATTTCGGTTAGGGTAGCCAAATGCCTTTGTAAAATCTAGAAATATCCCTAATAATATCTTTTTCTGCAAATATTTGTCAAAATGTATTCTTTTTAATCAAGCAAAGAGTTTTGTACACTGGAGTTTCCGAAAACCTTATAAGGCATCAGTTATTTTGTTTTTACCCCAAAAAAAACTGGTGGGGGCTTAGCTTTGGTTAAGCCTGGTAGGTTCCGAAAGCAGCTGTTTTATCTACATATGCAGCGCCTCTAGTGGGAAGAGCGCGGCCGCGCCGTTATACGACGAGCCGAGTTGGTAACCAGACTCTCGCTCCTGGTATGACGTCACGTATAATGTCACTAGCGTCTCTAGCGAGTAGAGGGCGGTGCGCAGTGCCAAGCAGCCGCCGTTACCCGACGAGCCGAGTTGGTAGCCCGTCTCTCGCTCCTGGTATGACGTCACGCTATAATGTCACTAGCGCCTCTAGCAGGAGGAGGGCGGCGCGCTGTGCCAAGCGGCCGCCGTTACCCGACGAGCCCAGTTGGTAGCCCATCTCTCGCTCCTGGTATGACGTCACGTTATAATATCACTAGCGCCTCTAGCGAGAAGAGGGCGGAGCGCAGTGCCAAGCAGCCCCCGTTACCCGACGAGCCGAGCTGGTAGCCCGTCTCTCGCTCCTGGTATGACGTCACGCTATAATGTCACTAGCGCCTCTATCGGTAGGAGCGCGGCGCGCAGTGCCAAGCGGCCGCCGTTACCCGACGAGCCGAGTTGGTAGCCCGTCTCTCGCTCTTGGTATGACGTCACGCTGTGACATCACTACGCAAGGTATGACGTCAGTGCCAATCTCAACGTCAATCGTGCCGAGTGGCCGCCGCTACGCGAATGGCCGTTTTCGGAGTAGCATTGCTTTCGCAATGAAAAGTTTAGAAGCGCTCTAGCGTAACTTTTTCAACGCCTATGAAAAACAGGAAGAATAGAAACTGGGCGAAAATCACTTAGATTGCTATGATCACCTTTCTTATGTATAGCCCTTATTTCGTATTTGCATATCGTTAGAAAAGACTACACATCTTACGCACAAATTAAAAATATATGCTAGGCCACGGGATATAAGATCTAGAAAATATCTTAGAGACTCGATTTGCACGTCGTGGGCATCGCAGCTGGTCGAACGTCTTGTCGCATAATCGTTAATTACACATCTTTATTAGTCAGAGCATCGAGAAGTACTGCTTAGGAATTCTTTAATAAAGATATCGCAGGCTTACATAATTCCGGCATAGTTAAATTTGCGAAATTTGCGAAATTTGTTAAATTTGCAAATTTGCGTTTGTGATTGCTGTACTATATGTTATTTTGTATTGGACCGCTTACTAGCCTCATTGGCTATCGGTCCAAATATCTGTGTATACAATTTGTTTGTGTTACTCAATAAAGACTTCTGGATTCTTCTTGAAGTGGTTACTGGCCGCATTTGTTTTTCCAGTCCCGGACTACTTGCTGGCAGGTCTCGGCTTCCGCTCGGACAGGAAAAGCGTCATGGTCACATGACCTACTTGCCATAGGCTGCTTTCGAACTCGGCGCCAGAGCCGGGCTCCCCCTCGGTTACCGTACAAGGACGCTGTCATCTGCTAGCAGACGATGCAAGCCACGGCCACTACGACGCCGAAGCAACGCCGTGCGCTTGATCATGATACTGAGTCGATTTAAAGACTGTACTGTCAGCTTAGCGTAGGTGCATTACAGAACTCAGCTTCGGAGGTATGCTCGCCGCTACTGCTTGCGGCGAAGTTCGCACAAAGTAGCCCAACTCGTTGCGGAAAGGCAGATAGACGAAACCCTCCGCAAAAATGTTGACAACAAGCTCTATAGCTGCTCCAGTATACGAGTGGTTCACCTGCGATGCTTTCAGGTAAGCGTACAGACGGCATGCGGCAAAACAAGCGACCAAGAGCCTCTTGACGACACGAGCAAACAATACGCGCTCGCAGCTCCGAACGCGCGTCAGTGTGCGGTGGATTTCAAGAAAATAAACGAAGATGCAAGAACAAAAAGTCTTGCGATGGCTCAGAGAGGAGCTACGGAGCTCATGTGAAGGTTCAACGCATGATATCGACCTCCAGGAACACGAAAAGCACTCAAAATGCACACGGAGTCTAAAGCCCCACCTCGATGGACACTTCCGAGGCGTACGGGCGGAGCGCCTACGCGCACGGGCGTACGCTGGAGCCTGTCTGCGCATGCGCGAGGCGCTACGCGCGAGCAGGCGCGAGCGGGGCGCAGATATCTGTGCATGTCAGATATCGGCGCCTGCGCACGGGCGCTAGCGCGCGCGTCGGAAGCGGGGTCCGGTTGACAACAATCGGAGGACCACGGGGCTCTCGAGGACTCTTTTCTTCATAGCTTCGTGTTCCCCGAACTTTTCTTCGCGGTTTAATTCGTCCTTTCAGCGCCCCCCAACCATGTTTTGTTCACGGCTTGACATTCTTTCAGTCGGCTCGGGAGGGGGAGCGAGCCAGCACCAGGAGCATGGAGGTGAATGCCACTTTTCGACGCCCGTCGCGGCGCGAGCTGGGCGCGCAGGCGCTTCGCGTGTACGCCTGGGAAGTGTCCATCGAGGTGGGGCTTAACTTAATATGGCTGCCAGCGCGGCGCGCAGCTATCGTCTGCTGCCTTCTCAGCAGCCCCAAGCAGCCCGCGGACTGCCATAGGCTAAAAACGAACGCGTTGCTATGGCGATGCAAGCAGGTGGGCGGAGCTTTCGGGCTGCCCGAGAAAAACAAATACCGGACTCGAGTCCGCAAGTAGTCCCGGACAGTCCGGGACTGAAAAACAAATGCGCCCACTGAAAGCATCTGCCAAGGCAGGTCTAGGTACCGCCTCACCATTTATACTAAGCTCACACTCCGGGTCAGGCAACACTGAACGGCCAAGAAATGATTGAGTCCTCGCCCAGTAGACATGCCGTCATTCTTCACAGTGTTAAAAGAGTTTTCAGGATATTAACTTCTAGATTTCCTGATTTCCTTATTACGACTATTTCCATATTTCTGAAATTCTTTCAGCTTAACAATATCTTTGATCTCAATAAACTTGTGGAACTTGTCATTCCTAACTCGCATTTTACACATTAGGTGGTTATTTTAAGAAAGCAAAATATTTTCTTCAAAACTCATTAAACGTACCAGTTAATGAGCAAAAAGAATGATTAGGACGGTGTCAATCTTGTACGTCTGACCAGAGCACTGTCTTTAAATCATCCCGAAATTGTTCTAATTTGGATGGAAAAATTTGCTGTATATACAGCTCTGTGTGTTATTTTCCCTTTTGTTGAAGTTTCACACATAAAAAAATACGAATGTTATCCCTGAGATCGCATGCAAGGACAACTTATTTAGTTTTATGAGCTGTGCGATTGGCATAGAGTAATTCAAAGAATGTTGAAGAAGTGGACGTAATATGTGTTGCAAGGTGTGTGGTGTTTCTTATACTTAGCGTTTCAAGCAACGGATTGAATTATTTAATAGAGTCTATAGTTGGTTCAGGCATATTTAAATTGAAGTCTCCTCTGCGAACAAGGCCACGATCGCAGTCATTAACGTATGCACGTAACGATGTAAGCAACTACGACCTCTCGAATGTTATAGCTACCATTGCTAAGTATATTTAGGAGATTATGCTCACCTCACCAAACTGCTTGTTTACTAAACACAGTTTTTGTCTGAGTATCAGTGTGGTTTTCGAAAGAGGAGGTCTACGCAATCCGCCTTGGTGTTACAACAAAAATGAGAAACAAAATCATTGAGGCTTATGAGTTGATCCTGGCAATTTTTATATACTTCAGGAAAGCCTCTGATTAAATATGCCACGCAACTCTTCAATTATTTCAGTATGGTTCCGTAGGCAAATACATACTCTTTTGCAGGGGTGCCTAACCAGGTAATCTTAACCTACCGACAATATTGGCTACCATTCTACATTCCACCACATTTCATCCGGTGTCCCACAGAACAGCATTCGGGGGTCGTTTGTATTTAATCTGTGTATAAGTTATAGTGTGCATCGATAAAAAGGCATTGTTGTACTCTATGAAGAAGGCTCAAGTGTGTTGTTTAGCGCAACTGGGGTAGTCGACTCGCTTAATATAGCCAATAATGCTGTGTAAGAGCTACAGAAATTGTCCCAAGTGATTAGCCTAAAAAAATGAAAAAGTAATGGAATTTTATTCGCTGCACACAACAAACGTGTTTCCCGTAGCGACGAACTGAATCGAGGGCTTTATTAAGTAAGCATTGGGAAGGAATATAAAATACCTGGTGTTACATTCTGAAGCTAGATATGTGATACACCCGAATCCCGCAAGAACGAAGTCTTCGGGGAAGGAAAACTTTTTCATTCTCGCTAGTACTTCGCTGTCGCGAAAACAGACACATGAGCACGCAGATTACTTTCCAGAACCAAAATTCAATGAAAAAATTTGCTCGTTTTGCTCTCCTTATCATTGTTGCGCAGGAGCTTCACGACTCGGGCTTCGCAGCTTGATTAGCTGCGCTTAGCTTCATCGTCGTCGTGGTCACCGAGGCAAGTCCGGATGACAAATCGAAACCATCAAGCACATTACGCGAGCTTACTTGCCTTCCTTGTGGAATGCAAGAAACACTCGCTTCCGGTTCTGCCAGGGCGTGCCGACCAGCCGCGAAACCGGCGTGCCTGAAGCAGTTCTGGACAAGGGTGGCCAAAGTAGCAGTCGCCGTGATAAGATTAGTCGCCGTCGGTGGCTTCATTTCGATATTTAACAACATCCGCACGATGAGTCTCCCTCGGTACGCACACTTGACACCCTTAGTAACCGCTTGGAGGCAGCATATTTCCGACAGGCCATAAAAAGAAAGACTGGGCACAAGCATGTCACGGCGAAATTCAGAGAGCGCTAGGCGGACGGCGAGATAGCGTGGTCGGCGTGGTAGCTCTGCGTGGTAGCGAAAATAAAAAGAAGGGTTTGTTCCTCTGCCTAGATGCTTCGCCGGTTTGCCGATGGTGTCGTCACATGAAACGTCACGTGCGTGCGTAGTTGCCAGCAGACGGGCTAGCAGAAAGTCGCTTCCAGTGAACAAGAAAAATCTCGTTGCTATCATCATCATCCCTACCGAACCGACAGAAAGTAAACAGCGCCGATGCTTGTTGGCAGAAATAAACGCGCCTGACTTGTTGGATGAGTCTGCTGCTGCTGAAGGTTTGCCACTTGTTTCTTCCCAACGGGCTCATGTGCCGAAAAAATGTTGCAGATCGCTACCTCAAACTTTCGTTAATGCACGCCTGCTTTTTTTATTATCTCTCCGCTGTTGAGAGTGAACAAATGCATTGAACTCTATATAAGTTCACCGGGGGCGCCAGCATTTTTCGTTGCCATCAGTTTCATTCTGAGGGTTTCCGTTATTGCGGGGCTCAACCGTAGTCACTTTCATCTGTTGATTAAAACCTGTGTTATGTTGTAGCGCGCTTAGGCGTTCTATTTGGAGCGCGAATCTCTTTCCGATTGCTATTAGACTAAAAGCCCTTGTTTTTCTCGCAATTTACTACTCCACAATAGTGCGAGAGGACGGCTAAAAAAACTTTGGTACGCTTCCGCGTCTAGAAAAAATGCCATCCACTGCAGAAATAAAATATCATATTTACGTCGTTCAGCACAGCCAACTCATTACGCACCAAAAGATAAATATAAACTTTATATATGCTTACCAACTTCTTCACCACCAGGACTTTTATGATGGAAAAATATCGACATGTCTTCTTTACCCTATCAGGTGCAACACTAGGTTGCTATACCTCTTAAGACATGCTTTTGAAAAATGAATAACTCCACAAGCACCAAACATATTACCCCTCTTGGACCGTCGCAGTTCTACTAAACAACCTAGATCTTTCCAATCTAAGAAATCTAAAAAAATGGGAGAGGCTCAGCTTGGTTAAGCCGGGATATTGCGAAAGCACCTTCATCCGTTTCTTCAGCCCGCATCCGCCGTGTCTACCGCTGCTCTGCGCCGATGTGAGTGAGTGAGTGGTTTGAAGAGGAAAGGGGGAGGGCACAAGCCTATCTACTGGTGGCAGACCACCACGCCCATTGCCAGCGTGCCGATAGTAGTAGAGGGGGAGGGGGAGAAAAGAGACGATAGAAGAGAAGAGGACCACCGCATAGTGCGTCATTTGAAACTCGCCGACCCCCTTATGCCTGGAAAAGGGGTCGGCGAGTGTCAAATGACACACCATGCGGCGGCGCCTCCGCCGACGGCACGTGCTGGAGCTCTGTTTATACAACTGGTATGACGTCATTCCGACCGCAGCGCTCCTAGCGGGAGAAGCGAGAGGCTCACTGTCCTCCGTGTCTACCGCCGCTCTCCGCCGACGGCACGAGTTGGGGCCCTTCTCTTCCACAGATGGTGTGACGTCACTCCTACCGCAGCGCCTCTAGTGGGAGAAGCGAGAGGCTCACCGCCCGCCGTGTCTACCGCCGCTCTTCGCTGACGAGCCGAGCTGGGGCCCTGGTTTTTTGCAGCTAGTATGGCGTCACGTCTAAGGTCACGCTAAAGGTGAAATGTGTCCACCGCCGCGCTATGCTGAAGGGCTCAAAGTGTGAGCAGTATTGCTTTCCCAATAAAAACGCGTCAAATTTTGCACTCTATGTTTCTAGACATATCTTTGTTCCTGTTCTACCGTGCGATAGCAGCAAGTGTTATTGTTAGGTTTGGTTTATAAGGACTTACCGTCCCGAAGCGACAGAGGCTCTGAGGGACGCCTTAGTGGAGGGCTCCGGAAATTTCGTCCACTCGGGGCCCTTTAACATGCTCTGACATCGCACAGTACACGGGCATCTAGCATTTCGCCTCCACCAAAATTCAGCCGCCGCGGCCGGGATCGATCCCGCGTCTTTCAGGCCAGCTGCCGAGCGCCGTAACCACTGAGCCACCGCGGCGGGGGGCACGTGTTATGAACATGAACATATGAGTTTCGTGTAATTCACGTTTACAATCATGGGTTTTGTGGTATTATTGTATGTATGAAAGAAATACTTTTGATACAATGCATTCATGCAATTCTCACATATCAATCCCTATTTTTACAAACTTGCCATATAAAAAACTATTTTCTGACCAGCCGCATACTCTTGTTAGAAATTCTAGTACTGCGGTCATTGTAGCTTGGCGCCGGTTCCCTGTAACCATCAGGCTGTGCTTGAAGCTTTTTGTGAGGAAACGTCTATATGGTGGAATGTCGAAAAAAGGCAGTCTGAACTCATGTTCCCTTCTTTAAGGCAACAGGTATTTGGATTTACTTTTGTTTTCTTCATTATAGCGTTTTTTCCCTGCATAAGGGCTCCTCAATTACTGGGCTTTGAGGGCACCGGGTAATATGCCTCTATATTATTAATAATTCAGTCTTTAAATAATCTGACAGCAGACATTCAACTTGTGGCGTTGATCGCAGTCATCAAATGTAACACAAAAATATTTCCATGATAGCTGTATTTCGAAGGAAAACGAAAATTCCGATCCTGTGTTCCAACACTGTAACATTAGCTAAATAGGTGTTAATAGGCAGAAGAACATCACAAAGTCCGGGTACCTACCTCGAAGTAGAAGTGGTGGCCGGATTTACTTCCTATTTCAACCATTTCAGCCTTGTCTGCGCTCGTAATATTTTGAAACATGCCGTAATACGCCATTTTCTCTCGTTCCAAGGGTGCAGGAAGTGCTCCTCGACAGCGAACCAGTAGTCTAGACTTCCGATGCAAATCTGGTGGAACGTTCTAGAATCACGCGTGCTGTTCCATAGAGGGGACGCACAGTCGTTTTTCTCTCAATCTGGCATATCAATAAGCGATTCCTTCGCCTGGGCGCCGACATATTAATGGGGATGAGCTATGTAATAAATACGCTGAGGCAGGTGCGTCGTTCTTTTCAATTAGGCTCCGTAGTTTTCCACAGAAACAGCCAAAAAGGAAAATTTCCATGCGTAATAGGATTATTAGCTTAGGGTTCAGCCCCGGAATTTTCTTTGTTGCTGTTTCCTCAAAAACGATGGCACATACCTACGGTATTACAGTCCGATTCCAACTCGTCTTCGACTTTCTACTCTGGTCTTGCCGAAAGAAACTACGTGGTTTTGCCTTTGTCCATCTAAACCTGAGAAGAAAAACAGCACGCCCCCAGAAATCCCCAAGATTACAGAGGAATATTAGTAAAGCTCAAATACAAATATGTTCCTATTAAATGACTTCCCACATTACGCCCAAAAACACAAATTGCGAAAAAAACAAACGCATTTTCTTCAAACACTCCGCCGTGCGCATCTTCTGCTTCGTTATAATGACTGGTTCTTCTTGCAGGCCTTTGACGGCAGCTTCCAAACACAGTAACGCATTCCTCACCACAACTGTTTTCGCCCAACCTCTTTTTGGAGACGCGATATAACTGCGTAGCTGTTGCTGCTGTCCACACGGCTAATAGAGTTCATGGGAGTCCTCGAGATCACTTCCTACAGAATCCTACCGTCGCGAAGTGCTCTTACGTCGCGTACATTGGCTTCCTAAGTCCATAGTTTCTGATATCAGTGTTTTCTTCTGTACCATCGCATTCTTCGCAGTCGGCGATATCAGCCGTACCTACTCGTGCGTCAGTGAGGCCTTGAGAGAAATTCACGTTCTTCGCACAATGGGGGTTTATGCTGTGTCATTCGAGGTGTCCAGGGCCCATTCAGCAGCCAAGCTAACGCTTTGATTGCTTTGCTTTTAACGTGCTTAGAACGGTCGAAATCGTTCCTTTTTGGTTTTCTGTGGCAGTCAGTGGGGGAAACCCTATTAAATACTTTTCCAGATTTCGGATGAATAGACCACTACCTTCTATATTTATTTACGAGTATCTTACACTTTTTCAGTATTCAAATTTTTTTCCCCAATGTGTGGTACACATAAGGTCATATGACTCTTTAGTATAGAATGACCAATTCATCGTGCATATGTGCACAAACTCATTAACGCTACAGGTATTTCAAGTCCCACATCTTCCCACCTGCTCTGCCGGCAGCACCCTCTTCCAGGTAGCGCTCTAACCTCTCTCCCCGCGAAGCGCTATTCTTCTTCGTGACTTCACTCACTTCCTCCAACCTGTGTAAAATTGGTAAAACTGGTTTGTGAGGAAAGGAAATGGCCCAGTATCTCTCTCACATATCTCGGTGGACAGCGGAACCGCGCCGCAAGGGAAGGGAGGAAGGCGGGAATGAAAGAAGAGAGAGAGAAAGAGGTGCTGTAGTGCAGGTCTCCGGAATGATTTCGACCACCTGGGGATCTTTCCTTGCATACAGCTAGGCGCTTCGCCAGTCCCCTTTTTTTTCACGTCCATTCGGAGGAAATGCTGAAGATGAAGCACAGAAGTGAACGGGACAAGCGCTTCTCCTCTGTCCTTAACTGTGCATCCAAATTCGGTCTGCTAAACCAACTAGCCTAAAAGGCGGACTTCGTAAAATATCTTGCTTGTTTACTACGCATTACAATGCTATGGAAGAGTGCGCAGCTGAAAAGCCCACGCAGAAATATAAGACACTCACATCCATAATCACCATCAGCCTGACTGCGCCCACTGCAGGGCAAATGCCTCTCCCAGGTGTATCCAAATAACCCTGTCCTTTGCCAATGGCGGCCATGGTATCCCCGTAGGCTCCTTAATCTCGCACGCCCACCGAACGTTCTGCTCCCGCTGATATATTTGCCTTCTCCTGAAATGCACTCCGTTACCCTTAAAGACCAGCGATTATCTTGCCTTCGCATTACATTCCCTGCCCAAGCCCATTTCTTCCGCTTAATTTCGACTAGGATGCAAGAAACCCGCGTTTGTTCCCTCACCCACTCCGTCCGGTTCCGGCCTCTTAAAGTCACAGCTAAAATTTTTCTTTTCATAGCTTGGTGCGTTGTCCTTAACTTAAGCTTAACCTTCTGTTAGCCTCCACGTTTCTGCACCAAATACACACGCAAATGGTTCCAAGTGAAATAAAAGAAAATTTTTGGTCAGGAATGCATTCAATACTCGTTGAAAGAGCTTCCAGTACTGTATATATATGCGGATGAGGGCTGCACTTGTGTATGCATCATTGAAGAGCCTGGGTGCTAGATATAACGTCCCTTCGATTGACCTGCATTGCTTGAACAACTAGTTCCCTTTTTGCTGCATGTCACCATTTGCCGCACGGTACCATTCTTTTCTAGCAAGTGCAAATGTTGTGCAGACCCACTTCAGCAAAACTCCGCATTTGCATGAATGCCAGTGCCAACTGCGGGCAGCAACAGGCTGCCTTATGGCAGCAGATGACGGACTCACTAAGTGCAAGTAGCCGCGGACAACACCAACATATCGATGCAGTCAACCACTAAATACATGCTGCACTGGGTCCCAAGGTAGCAGATAATGACATGTGGTAGCAGATAACATCAAGACACCTGGGAAAAACCACAACAATTGAAATGATCCGACAATAGTGTCAGTGCCACGCAAGAGACAAAAAAAAACGTTTGCAATCAAAATTCCTATTCGCCCCTATGAGCTTTTGCAGTAAGCTGCACTTCATCGTTTTTTTTTCTTCTCAACAATGCAACGAACAAAATTATACAAACAGAAAGGCGAATATCCTAAAAACCACGACAGCAAATCAGAGGCAGAAAATTTTCATGAACTTTGCACTTCGACAGTTGTTTTTTTTTTTTGGAAGCACTGCTCCCCTCCTGCACTGCATGACTGCAATACTTTTTTGCACTGCCATGAACTAATTCACATGGTGCAGAGTGAATCGAATGGACAAAAGCTGCAGACTGCATGGGACCGTAAAGTAGTTTCCCCGGACTATAGCTTGAAAATCGAAGAAGAAAATTCTGCTTTTCAGATAAAGGCTATTTCACTCTAAGCTAATTTCCCGACGGACGCTTACTCATAAAAGGTAAAAAAATTTTCTTTCAGAGCCTAAATTCATTTCAGACAAAGACGAGCTTTAAGTTGCATCTGTCAAAAAAATAAGCTTAAATCTGAGAAGAAAGTGGACACTTGCAGCAGCAGCAACTAACTGAGAGGAGAGTATAGGAATCAGCTTTGAGTTACTCTGTTTTCACCCAAAAGTTGAAGCAGCGACCAATCTGCCTTATATGTGCCCATACACAAAACTGCTACACTTTCTTAACCCTATTTAGGCATTCAGAATCGCCTTCAATAACAAACCGCATGTATTAATGACAGTTCGCTCATCGCTACCCAGCGTGACACATAGATTAACACTTATAAATTCCTCATGCGGCATAAACTCTTCACAGGCGCTGGGATTACACATCCAGAGCTAATGATTCAGCGTAACCGGTGATATGGAATAGATCACCAATTTACATGGAGGTCTGTTTACCTAACATCAGACAGCCAACCACAACTGGCTACCAAGCGCACTTGGTAGCAAGTTGTACTATGCGTGCTTTGGTAGCAAGGAATGGAATGCATACCCTGGTCGCAAAAAATGTTTTGCGTACCTTGAAGAACAAAGCATCAGGCAAGAGTAAAATATGATAGCGATGACACATGTTTACAAGTAGGTGCATGGTATTAACAGTAGCAGCCAGTACAACATAAAGATTTTTCTTGCGCACAAGTTAATTGCATATGTGTCGTTGTGCAGAACAAGATGAACGAAAAACAAGAAAAATAAAAGGGTTCATTGTGAAGCAAATTGCAAACTTTTTTTTATACAACATAAGCACGATTTATGAAGGGCCACTATTCTGCGACCACGTATTTAGGCAGTAGACACGGTGACGTATTAATGTTCAGCCCAAAGAGCATGGGTCATCATAACAGGCAAATTCTCACTCGCTTCTCAGTCACCTTCACAGAGTGACATAATATTCCATCAGTTAGTTTAGCTTTTTCACATTCGCAACAGCAAATGTCAGTTGCCCTCACTGAAAGCGAAGTCTTTTTATGCAACACAAGCTGATAATAAGAGGCTTTAAGGTCCGGAAGCGACACATGGGCTTTGAGAGATGCCGTGGTTGACAGCTCGATTAATTTAGACCACCTGAGGTTCCTTAACATGCACTGATGTGGCAGAGCACACAGGTAATTTTGTATGTTGGCGCCATCAAAATACAACAGCTGCTGTGGCTGAGATCCCGCCTGCATCCTTGAGACCAGCAGCCGAACGCCAGAACCACTGATCCATCACAGCTGCTGCTATCCAACGTGCCGTAGAGTTTTTAGAGCCATCACAAGGTCAGCAGCGCCCGGTGTGGTGGACCAGAACATCAAACCAACCCCCTGAAAAACCACCTACTCTGTCTTCATGCCACGTTTCCGCCGCACTCCCTGCGTTGCATCCAGTGCTCTCCTAACCACCAGTGACACCGGTTGGCTCTTTAGTTTGTTTCATTTTAGGTTTTGTTTCTTCGAGCAATTTCGTGTAGACGTGAAGTTAGTTTCATGAGTGTTCGGTGAATTTTCGCAGCAGGACAAATGTTGCGCGCTTTGGATATTGACCTTTTCTCCTGTTTCTTGTTTTCGTTTCTTTTTTTATAACAGGTTTTTTGGATAAAAATTTACAGGTGCAAGCGAATGCTGGTGCCGCGTCTCATCTGTGCTGCTATAGCTAGTATGGACACCTATCAACTTGGTAAGCATTCAACACTGGGGAGTGAATATATGTGTATGCTACCCCCACCGATGCAACAGCAAGCAGTTCTCAAAGTGCGCCGCTGCGGTGGCTCAGTGGTTATGGTGCTCGGCTGCTGACCCGAAAGACGCGGGTTCGATCCCGGCTGCGGCGGTTGAATTTCTTTGGAGGAGAAATTCGAGGCCCGCGTACTGTGCGATGTCAGTGCACGTTAAAGAACCCCAGGTGGTCGAAATTTCCGGAGCCCTCCACTACGGCGTCTCTCATAGCCTTAGTCGCTTGGGGCGTTAAACCCCATAAACCAACCAAACCAAGTTTTCAAAGTCACATCTCATAAGACAGAAAATGTAGGTGCTTTAACATCTTCACCACTGGTCGTGGTTCTGCTGCAGGCGGTCCAGCAGGCACTGCCGGAAGGTGTACTTCTGATGATGGCATAACAGACGTCTTAGCTCCTTGCAAAGCCGGTATGTGTGCACGCAACGACGGCAAACCGCAAGCTTGATGTTTACCTCGTAGGGATTAAAACACAATTCAGTCTAGTGCAGTAGGAGCAGTATTTCATACAATTTATGCTGAAATCAATACCCTCAGCCCTGAAGCATATCAAATAAATTATTAGGCTATTCTTTTGTTATGGAGATATGAAATATGGAAACAATTTTATCCTTATTTATGGCAAGGCAGCTAGCTGCCACTTAGTGCTTGCGTTTAATGTGCAACAAAGAAAAGCAAAAAGCAGTTATTGCTGGCGGTCAACTACATCATCCTGCCTATGCCCAAACCAGGTTAAAGCACTACCCACTCACCCCCAATTTAGTATTGGGCCAGCTGCAGCCATCCAATAGCCACAGATTTAATAATCTCGTCTGCAATACTTATCTTTTTTTGGAATCTATTTGATATGTAGTAATGGACCATTCATCACTTGTCCTCCACAGCATAAGTATTGTTCATTTATCCATGATTTAAACTAGAACATCAAAATCGCATTTGTTCCCCTGACTCACACTACTCTCTTTCTGTCTCTTAACATTATACTCACTGCGCTGTCCTTGGGTTCATTTCAAGCCTTCTCAAAATGGCTGCTGCCGCTCCATCGCGTTCCATGTGGCATTTGCAGTATGACAGGACGTTGCACGTGCACCGCTACAGTTGGGGGTCGTGGTACTGAACGCTCAAGATGAGGCCGCATGCAACACAAGGACAATCAGTACAGCTGCCACGGCAGCCCACTTGGCAGAGCACTGTAAACGACATGCGGAGACCATGCGCTGGGATCCGACCGGCAGCAAGTGGTTATCTTTTCTTCTACTTTCTGTTCATTTAGCTTTCAGGTGAAAGAATTATTGCATTATGAACTTTCCATTAACATCACAAATAATCTATTCAAAAAACATTCGCATATGCTTTCTTTGGTTTCAATGACTGTTTGCTACCTTCCTATCTATGTTGTAACGAGATCCTTATTTCCTTTCCTTGCCCCTCCCTGTTCGTACCGTCATTACGTTATCCTTGCAGCTTGAAAAACGGGCTGGTAACTTGCTGCAAACTGAAAAAAAAAATGTGCACGGTGCTAGGTGAAGGACTCCGCAACAATGACACTGACATTGAGACAGTGGACATGGTTTACTGTTTTATTGGGGTTTAGCGTCCCAAAGTGACTCAGGCTACGTGGACGCCGTAGTGAAGAGCTCCGAAAAATTCGTCCACCTGGGGTTCCTTAACGTGCACTGACATCGCACAGTGCACGGACCTCTAACAATACGTCTCCATCGGAATCTGGCCGCCGCGGCCGGGACCGAACCTGCGTTTTTCGGGTCAACAGCCGAGCGCCGTAACCGCTCCGCCACCGCGGCAGGGCACAGATAGTAGACATGATTCCGGAGTGCTGCTGATGACTTACCATACCTTCCTCAGCTGATAAGCACGCATTCTGTACTTTAGATGAAGGCAGCGCGGATCCTTCCAGTGACAGAGTGGGGTGGCACTGTTGTGGTACAGGTGTTATCGCCCTTGGAGGGCTGTCATCAGCGGCATTCCCATTGACTGCAATGCTTGACACATTGCTCAATTCAACAGCTGTTGACCAAGATGTTTGCGGTTTTAGACTCCCCGTTTAGCAGGTTCATTTTTTTCTTGTTTCATCATACTTTCTCATCTTTTTTAGTTCATTTGAAGTCATTTATCTAAGCTTCACTAAGGACATGAACATATGTAGTTAAAGTTCACATGTCCACTGTGACGCAGATGTTAGGATCATTAAAGACATGGATTTAGAGTGAAACTGCATTTCTTCAAACAATATGCAAAGTAATAGACATGCAAAATTTTTAACACTTGCTTTCCTAAAATGAAATCCCTTGCATAATGCACTCGTGTATTTTAAGGCACTGGAGCTTACCAGATAAAGTAATCACTTAGAGGCTGTAGCAAGTGGTATCTAGATTAAGCAGTAGGCAAACTGCCATAAAAGACCAAACTTCAGCCCAGAGGCATTTCTGAAGCTGCGCCTACAGTTTCATGTTTAATTGCCGCACCTTCGATTTTTTTTTTCTTGACGGCTTCCAGCTCCTCTTTGAGCGATTTGCTTTCTCTGAATTCCAGAATTTCTTCGTTGCCATTTCTCTTATCAGCCTTTTTTAACTGGTTCACCTTTTTTGTTGACTAGAATTGAAGCACAGGCATAACAAATATAAATGCACCAAATGTGTACCATGCACAAGTCACTACACTTCTTTTTTATTTATTTATTCATTCTAAATACCTTGCAGGGCCCAGAACGGCATATAATAAGAGGGGAAAAACAACGGATTAAGCACAATATGAACAATTAGTTAAATTTAACGCGCAATAGAAGGCAAAAAGTAAAATCAATTATAAATATACACGGCAAAACGTAACTACAAGACATACATCCCCACGAGCAACAAAAAGGTAAAGTACTAGCAAGAACGCATCGCATGTGCCATATACACAGCTAAAGAAAAAGCAGTAGCCATAATAAAGATAGGAATGCTTGGAATTGCATAAGAAACCAAAACTTAATACATTACCAACGCGAAGACAGAACAAGCAGAACGAGACAGAACAACCTGTAACAAGACGCAATTTCATTAAAGGAAATGTTTGTGCAGCTGGTCTTGAAATGATTGGTGGTTGCAGATCGATGCAATACAGTTGGTAATATCATTCCAAAGAACAATGGCTCGTGAAAACGCAGATGAATTGAAGGCTAGGGTTTTTCCGTAAATGCGTGTAATGCTATACTGATTATGTAGGCGGCAAGAAATGCGTGAAGGTTCTTCGAGTGGTAAAAGAGATGGCCTGGTGCTGTGGCGATATTTATGAAGTAAGGATAAAAGAGCGATGGAGCGACGAATATCTAATGGTTCGAGGGAGATATCAAGTTTAATCTTAGTCATGCTGGAGCAGGAGATATTTACCTGAAAGACTTACAGCCCTCTCACGAGAAAAGCAGGCAACGTGGGGTTAGCGTCTTAGTGCGTGTGTGTGTGTGTGTGTGCGTGTGTGTGTGTGCATGTGTGTGTGTGTGTGCGCACGCGCGCGCGTGTGTGTGTGCGTGTGTGTGTGCGTGTGCGTGCGCGTGCGTGTGTGTGTGTGTGCGTGTGTGTGTGTGTTAGTACGCATACACGTTACAGAAAATTTCAGCGATGCCAAGAAACACAAGTTTGCGTCCTCAAGCCGCCGTATGACGCACACAGCAAGTTGAACAGCGCAACTTCATTCAGTCATACTGCCCAACAGGCTAACGCCACTGTGGCGCCACATTTTCCTTACTATCGTAGCTAGAGCTACATTGCCCGCAGTCTCGCCGATTTGCTGTTGGCGTTGGGCGCCACTTGTACTCATGTGCGAGGAGCCGAGTGACGTCAAAGCTGCCGGCGCGGCGCGCGGGCGCCTCTCGCCTCCTACCGAGAGAGAGACTGCGTATGCGCAACACGCAGCTGGCGCGCCGTATGCAACTACGCGTGCGTGACAAGGGGAGCAGGAGGGTCACGGTGTATAAATGATGGGTATGCGGCGGTAGAAAAAAACGTCATGGCGGCCAAGGAGAGTGAGGTCGACGCTGTGCGGCGTAGGAGAGGGAAGAAACTAGAGTCGTCGGACCCCGAGGTTGTAGCCTGGCAGGTAGTCGATCAGGCAAGTAAGAACGAGTGGGGCAGGGCCAACGGTGATGCGCAGACACCGGAGCAGAAAGAGCGCATCGCCAAGCGCAGATGCCAGGACCTGGAGTGATATCAGCCGCGCGCCCTAGCCCTTGTGGACTACCGTGGCGAGTGGATACGACCAATGAAGAGCACGTGAAGGGAAGGCGCGTGCCTAACCACGTCATGAGGCTAACAAAGTTCGAGTGCCACGCCTGTGCTTGAAGCGGATCTCGCTACGTATATCCTGTCATAACTGAGCTAAGCCACTGCCAATTTTTGTCGTACCGTAAATTGTATTTCAGAGCGCAGCTCATGGGCGCCCGTTTCAGCGTTTCGCGGTGTCGCCGTCGCTGTCGCCGCCTTCTTTGCCCGTTATAACCAGGAGAGGGTAAAAGCTCAACCTCCTCCCCTACTTAGCAAGAAACAAAAATTAAACAGCGCCGCGCGGACGGCTCTCGCTTCCGCGCGTCGTAAAACGGGAGAGAAGAAACCCCTGGAGAGGGACTATCCTTGAGTGTGTGGCTGCCCCTTCTCCTACCTCTCGCCGATGCGGCGCGCGGGATATTGCCGTCGATTGTTCTAGACTAACCGAGTCGTTTATACGCGATGTTGGCGGAGAGGGCTCAGCCTTGCGTACTCTAAGAGATGCCCTCCAACTCTTCGCGCCACGACAGAAAGTTCCAGATGCTCCTCGAAGCCACTCCCGGCCTTTGACCAATGGGGACGAGCGCCCAGCACGAGAAGGAGAAGGGGACTGCACAGCCTACACTGTGTGTATTAACACATCTGCCTTGTGTGTGCACACGCCTGCCTTGGCGCGAAGAACAGACAGACGTGGAGGGAGCCTACATAAGAAGGGCGTTGACCGACCGAGCCGCCGTTTAAGCTTCAGTGAACAAATTGTGTTTTGTTTGTTTGCCTCGGTTTTGGTAGTGCCCTATAAGTGCAATAATTATTGTGTATTATATTCTCTCTGAGGTGTGACTTTACTGTTAGTGGAGTGTTTCTTGAAGAAGGAATACCTCTGAAGAATAAAAAGCTGTCTGCAATTGTACATACATGTCTTTCTCTCCTTATTTGCCTCAATCTGTCAAAAAGCTAAAACAGCTGGAGAGCTGCGCTCAAATTTTGCGTTGGGAAATAACGTAATCGTCGGGAATTTTTTTTTTTGTTTCTTGCTAAGGAGGGGAGGAGGTTGCGATTTTACCCTCTCCTGGTTACAAATGACAACGACGACGGCGGCGCCGCGAAACGCAGAAACGGGCGCCTAAGAGCTGCACTCTAAAAAACGACAATGCCCCAGGGGCGTAAACATTTCTGAATTATCCCAATACCGCGTCTCTTTCAAGGTGATAACCGTGAGCGTAAAATTGCATGCGTCCAAGAAAAACTTGAAATCAGGAGTTGTTGTTACTATATTTCGCCATTTTCTTTCAATACGGTTTCCTACACTTGTAGGCTGATGTCGCTTCTCAGGTTTTTAGCCAGCAATGGTCAAAAGTTTTTGCTTACTTCCACTGCATATTTATTTACATGACCATTGTTATCTCGAAATTCTAGGGCCTCATGAAGAGTGACTGTGCCTACATCGAAATCCGGATAGATACCATCCGATTTCAGCATGTTGTGTTCAAATGTTTCTACAAATATGCCACACAAAGCACATGCGTCTTTTTCGTTCAATTTCTCTTTGTAGCTGCGCGTTCTAATATACCATCTCTTTTGGTGGCGCTCCCGGCGAATTCAGCTTGTACTAGTGCCGACGGCTGGCGCCTCGTGTTTTTTTTTTTTTGACGAATGAAAGGATGTAGGAAATGCTAGCCAGCGCTCTGCACTCGTGCCACCAAAAGCGGGAAAGACGAAGACGAATCTAGCGTTCCACGCCTGAAACAAGAAACATACGAAGCTGCCCACCGGTAAGTAGGGGACTATTTTTGGAGCTGAGTAACGCGCTTTTCATGTATGCTGTAACATAATGAACAGTCATATGACGTAATAATGCGAAGGGCGGAGCGACAGCAGTTAGAAGGCTCCTGCATAGCGCACCGGCATGACTGCATTTTCATTTGCTCCGGTAATTTACAAACACCTTTAGGATTCGTGCCCCTTCCTTTCTCTCAATTGCATCGCCCAGGCAGTTGAATTGTCATTTGCTCGTTAGTTCAGACAGCATTTCTTGAACGTAGAATGAAATAAATACCAAAACAAGAGACATTTGTCGTGTAGAAATTAATGTTTAATTTTGGGCGTCCCTTTGCATCAACGTCAAAGAAAAGTTCAGTGTCTTTCCCACCGTCTTTGGAGCGGCAAGCAGAAATAACATTATAGCCCACTTTATTAGGAATGGACGTCAACAATATTAACGAGTATTCTATCGCACAACTCCGCCGATGCTTCCTAAGCAGTCTCAACGTTATGAATGAACACAACGCGAGAGAAACGAGGCAGCAGAGAACACACATAGGGGGCGCAATAAATTCATCCGGTGCTAGTCAGCTTCACCTGCGCTGTGTTCCTTCCCAAGGTTCACTCATCAACTCGGAGAACAACACAAATTAATGCAGTTCCTAAATGGTTGTGCTTCAAGGCCTTTCGTTGGACTTAAAAGGATGATATCTGGTTTTTGTGTCCAGAAATACACAGGATTTTGGCTACTATAGCAAATCATACTATGTACAGAGGGCAAAACGCATGCCAAGAACAACCAAACTGTGCGTTCCGGAGCTCCCAAAACCGCTGCGACCAAGAAAGCAAAAAATGACGATGAAATTCTATGAGCTTAACAGCACATGTTTACACCGAGACCATTTTTAACAAAATCTTATGGCTAGTTATCGCGTGTTACACCCGAAACACGCTCAGAGCGTGTTCTGACATGCGTTTTGCCCTCAGTACAATTTGTTCCCATCACACAGTTCCAAGTCTGCGAGCTGTGAAAAAAAAAGTCTCCTTCAGCAGCAATATGACACAAGTAGAATAATTGTTTGCAGCCTCAATCATTGCACGTGCTTGATGTCTTTTACCTGTTCGCACCATCCATATTAACAACACAAGTTAAGAGTATGTTCCGAATAGAGCGAATTGTTTCTTTTTTTGAGGGTTCAGTAGTTTCCTAGTACTTTTAAAACGTAGCTGCTGCTCTAGTGTTTCAATGCATTTGTAAGCGCTATTCTCAAAATTCATCTAAACAATCAACCTTTGGATTGTCCCGTCACGAAAACACACACACAGGAAGGCACCTTCAGAGGACTCTTTCAGCAAAAGGTGCAAAGAGTAGCGCACTTTTTATGCAAAATGCGGGTTTGTCAGTGTATTTTACTCAGTGGAGAGATTGATGTTACTCGGCTTTTTCTGTTCTTTGTGAAGCAAGCTTTTTAATGTAGTTTTCTTGCAGGCAGGCCAAAGTTAAAAAGGCCAGCAAATATTCAAACGTCCGCATCTTTGTCATGACCATCTAGATTACGTTTCTTGCAGGACCAATGTCTGTAAATTTATCTCCCATCAGCATTGTCCAGCGACACTCACCGCTGTTTTATCGCAGTTAAACCGGGTCGTTTGCCGAATCAACCTATGCAGCCCGGGCTGTACTTCAATTTTGCAACTGTTTTGGTGTATGGAGGTTTAATGTCCCAAAGCGACTAAGGCTATGAGGGACGCAATAGGGCTACTTAAATTTCGAGAAGGGGTGTTTTTTAGCGTTCACTGACATCGCACAGTACACGCGCCTCTATCATTTCGCCTCCGTCGAATTACTATCGCTGCGGCCGGGATCCAACCTGCGTCTTTCGGATCAGCAGCCGAGCACCATAACCACTGAGCCACCGCGGCGGCTACATTTCAGACTAATTTCTCGGTTAATATGACAGGCTATCGTTTATCCTTACCAGCCCTACGTGCCAGACCCGAATCCATCTTCTCTGGATGCAAACTGCAATATCGGTAGCTTGGGTTTCTCCTGAACTAATGTTGCTCTCTTTCTTTTTCTCACTGTTGCGCTATAGAAACTTTTCAAAGTACGCTGCACTGCAAGTGGCGATATTGTAACCGCCAAAGCCTACAATTCTGCATACCGCTGTCTTCCGAGTGTTTTTGCCAGCTTCGCTGAAAAGACTACAAAATATATAGACATCCTTTTAATTCTCTACTTTTGTGGCTCGCTACTCGGCTGGCATGTGTGCGGGCGCCTTTGAGGAGACATGCAGCGGAACCGCCATTAAATGTTTCGTAAGGCCACCCACGCTTTTTCTCTCCTGGGCCCCGGGATGTTCCAAATGAACATCTAACCAGGCCAATGTTCGATTAAATCATCGTGCACATTGTAGGAGGCCGGTTTGCGAAAAAAATTTGAGGAGAAAAGTGCGCTTCTCTAATGAGACCTCTCGTTGTAAAAACGACCCGTTATTCAGTCCAGTTCGTACACTAGTTCCCTTCACAAAAATGCTTGTTGCGGTCATGTTGGAGTTTTGAGCACAGTCAAAATGCTAACTTGAATTCATGCTGGGACCAGGAAGGCCTTTTGGTGGTCGAATTTTTAGGCAGCGTTGAATTTCAAAGGAAAAGTGGCCCCTGTGCTAGAGTTCCGCATTCTTAACACATTTTCTAGATTGCTTTCATGTTGAATTCATGTTGAAATCACCAGAGTGATTCAAAGCATCATTTTGAATTTTCGCTGTGGTAAAAAAAAATTCATACGAATACTTTCCCAAAGCGCCAGATGGACCAACTACCGATGCGAATTCGCCTGTGTATTTACAGTTATTGCTGCAATTTCTCGTTAATGTGACGCTGACAGCTTCCAGTCATGTAGTGTTCTACACATACGCCCAAGCACACGTATGTGTATGTAGACGTAATTACATACACTGGCGCCAATAGAACTAAAGGTCAAGAGCATGGAACAGTATTGCAGATGATGCTATAGCATGAAGTGACTAAGAGTTCAGTACTTTTTCATGCTATCCGTATAAAATCTTACAAAGGGGTGTCCGGATCTGTTCAGGAGTGGCCTGCCGATCTGCAAATTTGTGTCAATTATTACTGCTACTATTCATTTATTTGGTGTGAAGTAGAGGCAATCAAGTTCACATGCGATGTTCTGCTATTTGAAGAGCTCGATTCATTCATAAACAATAGAAATGAAGCACTGATGTAGCGCCCTTTTTCGGAGCGCACATAAGAATCTTCCGCAGAAGGTATGCCTGAAAGAATATATTGCACCACTGGAACTTTTTCTTTGTAAGGAAGAGTATGATCGGTTCACTGGAGTCGTAACATCCTGCATGCATTCTTCAGATGGATCATTTTAGAAGGTTCTATTTACTCGACGCATGTCTACGTAGGCCTGATTTCATTAGTTAGACTTGGAAACGACTGACATAAGACATTATTCAAACATAAATTCAACTGAAATTACTCAACAATTAATGTGTTCACTGCGTTTAACAATAATTTTGCTGAAATCGCCATGACCATGTTGAACAGCTTGTTAGATTTCTTCATTTGATTTTGTGTAAGCAGATGATGCAAAAGATGCTAAGAGAAATCGTGCAAGCAGGGCATGCATGGTCTACTTGCTTGCTTTCCCTGGCGACCATAGAAGACACTGTTTTCCTCGTCATCATCAGCCAACCAACCCCTCGTAATTTGCTGCTCACACCGCCTCCATAAGAAGTCCCGAAAATAGAATTAAAGCTACAGTAGCATGTTCTTGCGATCTAGATGGCTCATTTCTAAGAAAGGTAAGACTGGATGACTAGAGCATATAGAAAAGGCAACGACCGAACACCGCGGCTGCGCACGTGTGATTGTGTAACCCTTTCTTTGCCACTTGTGCTCGTCCTATACGCGCAGTCTTAACTTTAGCAGAGTTACAGCATTCAAGGCCTGTCATTACAATATCTGAATAGAATTTAGCAAAATATCAATGTAAATTACATATGCAAGAAGCATTCCCTCTGTTGAAGAAACCCGCTCAAAATAAACAGTTAGATGAGATCACGTGTTAGCACAGAACAATGTAATGTTCCACTGTGCTTATAACTATCACATCATATGCAATTTTCGTATAATATTTGATTTATTTGAGGTTGTGAACTTAATATGTCCGAATATGCAAGGCAGTGGACTATGAAATATTTTCTAAAAGGAGACCAGTTCCACGTTTCAACAAATGCACATATGGGCCAAAGTTTACAATTTCCGTCGTGTTTTGTCGGGGACAGCAGACGAAGGCAAGGTGGGTGGAAAACCGAACGTGGTTTATTCAGAGCCGACGTCTCGGAGGAGCGGGCGCCGGAAAGACCTCGGGAGGTTGCAAGGGCACCGGCTCTTCTGATGCTGGCTGGTCATCTGTTTGGGTTGGAGGGAAAAGCAGGAACCCCTCCACGTTGTCAACGTCGGATGACCCTGGTGCCACCTTAGGGCTTGTGTTACCCAGCAGTTGGTCCAGGTTCCGACGCCAGATGAACTTGCCTCGGGGCGTGCTCACCAGGACTTTGTAGGAGACTGGTCCAGTTTTCTTGAGGACAGTTCCGCGAACTCACTTCGGTGAGCCTCTGTAATTGTGAACGAAAACACTGTCATTAATGCAAAAACAGTCTCTCTTGCTTTTCCTTTGTTGCACTTGGGTGAACTGACTGCGCATCACCTTCCCTCCACCGTCGGCTTGATTCCATCCAGCTTAGTACGCAATCTTCTACCCATCAAGAGTTTAGCTGGTACCTCTCCTGTCGTAGGATGGGGCGTATTTCGGTATGCCAACAAAAATTTATGAAGTGTCACTTTGACAGATTCACCAGGCGGTGACTTGCGCAGAGCCGACTTCAACGTTTGCACAAAACGTTCAGCCAGACCATTTGTGTTTGGGTGATAAAGTTCGCTCACGAAATGTCCGGCCCCAATGTCCCGCATGAATGCCTTGAAATCTTCGGACACCAGTTGTGGCCCATTGTCGGACACCACCGTCTCTGGTAATCCGAATCTGCAGAAAAGTTCACGCAAGCAAGCAACAGTACGTTCGGATGTTGTGCTGCGCATGGCGAACACCTCTGGCCACTTCGAGTGGGCATCTACTACCACTAGAAATGTGGTTCCTCGAAAAGGCCCCGCTTAGTCCAGGTGAATCCGCCTCCACAGTGCTGTCGCCCATGCCCAAGGATGCAGAGGTGGCTTACATCGATCATTAACGTTGTTGGCACGCTTGACAACTTCATACTTTTGTTTCCAAATCTGCATCAACTGACGGCCACCAGACGTAGCTGCGGGCCAATTCCTTGCTCCGCACAATTCCAGGATGACCTTGGAGCACTTCGTCGAGAACAGACTCGACGAGGGTAGACGGGATAACTACCCTCATGCCATACATGAGGCATCCTTGACAGACGCTTATCTGCAAACGTCTGTCGAAAAATTGCTTTAGGCTTGCTTCTCGCAGGTACGATGGCAAACCTGTGCTAGTAAACTGGAGCACCTTACTAAGCATGGGATCACGTGATGTGGCACGCGCAATCTCTTTGGCGGATAGGGGCATCGACTCCAGGCGCAATGCATAAAATGATTCCTCGCCTTCGGACGTGCCGTGTTGCTGGCCCTGGAGAGGAAACCTTGATAAAAAATCTGCCTCTGCGTTGTCACTGGTCTTTTCGTACAGGAGCGAGTACTTGTAAGCAGACAAAGTGACGGCCCATCGCTGCAAGCGTGCTGCCGCGATCGGTGGAATGCCTGTTTTCTGCCCCAGGATGGTTTGTAACGGCTTGTGATCCGTGATCAATGTGACACATCTTCCATAGATGTAGAAATGAAACTTTTTGATTGCAAAAATGATGGCAAGTGCTTCTTTTTCTAGCTTACTGTACTTTTTCTCGGCGCCATTTAATGTATACGCGACGAATAAGCGACCGTGCGAGGGCTTCCATCGTCCGCAACATGAGAAAGTACTGCACCCACGCCGTACTGGGAAGCGTCACAAGCCATTTGCAAATGCTTATCGGGGTCGTAATGCGCCAGTATCGCGGATGACGCCAACGCATTTTTGACTTCCTCGAACGCCACTTGGCACGATGCATCCCAGCGCCATGGATGATCGCGACGCAGCAGTTTGTAAAGAGGACTGGCCAGAGTAGACAATCGTGGAACGAACTTCCCCTAGTAATTTACGACGCCCAGAAACTACTGCAGCTGCTGCTTGCTTGTGGGCGCGGCAGCTTTCGTCAAGGCTTCTATCTTCTCTGGCGTTGTGCTGACACCTGCTGCGCTGATAACATGACCAAGATAGCGCAGTTCTTTTTGAAAGAACGAACACTTTTCTTTCTTTACTCGAACCCCGCGCTCCGTCAACCGCTTTAGGACAGCTTCCAGATTTGCAAAATGCTCGTCTGCCGACCTTTCAGTGATGCGAACGTCATACAAATAGCAGCTGACGCCTTTCAGGTCTTTCAGCATTGTATCCATAATTCTTTGGAAAATGGATGGTGCCGATGAAACCCCAAACGGTAGCCTGTTTACCGCAAAAAGTCCTTTATGGGTATTGAGTGTCAAGTACTCTCTTGACGACTCCAACACTAGCGCCTGCTGATAGGCTCTGTTGAGATCAATCTTAGAAAATTGTTGACCCCCTGCGAACGCCGCAAACAACTCATCCAATCTCGGGAGTGGCTACCGGTCAGTTTCAAGACAAGGATTTAGGGTTGTCTTGCAATCACCGCATAGTCTTATGCCACCGTCCTTCTTTACTACTGGTACAACCGATGTGGCATAGCTGCTCGTCGCAACTGGTGAAATGACTCCCATGCCTTCCAGCTTATTAAGCTCGGCGTCGACCGCAGGTTTTAATGCAAAGGGCACACTTCTTGCCTTCAGAAACTTCGGCACGCTACCATCTTTTAGAGACAACTCTGCTCTTCTGAAATTGTTCCCAGTTCGTCATTAAACAAACTCTGGTATCTGTCTAGATGTGCGCGTAGTCTGGCAGTTTGACTCGAACAAGCACAACCATCTGACCTGGAAATAGCGTTGAGCTCGAAGATACTGCTCCAATTGAGTCGGATGGCTTGCAACCATTGTCGACCCAGCAGCGGAAGTCCCTTTTTTTCGTGATGTAGAGTGGCAGCTGGGCCCTCTGCTCTCCGTACTGCACGGCCACGTGAGCGACTCCAACAGGCTGGACTACGGCTCCCTGGAACGACCGCAGCTTCAGCGCCGTTGGCATGGCCTTGATTGAGGGAAACATCTGCCGAAACTCATATGAAGACATGACGGACAGAGTAGCCCCTGTATCCAGCTCCATGACCAAGGGCCGCCCTTCCACGTACAGGTGCGGCCACAATAATACGGAGCACAGGAACGGTCGCGGAGCAGCGGAAACGTGCTTGTGCGCGCTGCCTAGCATCGGCGACAGGAACTTTATTTGGACGCGGCGAGTGGCGCCGGTAGCACGGACCCACTTTTTCCGAAAGGCCTATCAACATCACAGAATATAGCATGCAATCCCTTGATCTATGATCGACTGATACTGTGCTGACAGCGCCATGCGCTTCGTTGCCCCGTTTCTCGCATCGAGGAGCGGCGCGCGCTGTAAACGGGCGCAAGACGGCCGTTTTGGCATTACGTGTTATCTGGGCCCTTCAGTACGCGCGGCCACCGAGGTTGAAGTGAGCACGCCTGGATGAAGGCAGCACCTGGCGGTGTTGCCCGAACCAGCTCAGCATCTTTCGAACAGTGATAATGGCAGGGTTCCAGCAAAGAGGGGGGCTCGGCGGCAGGCACTCTCGCTGCGCGCTGATAGCCAGGGGTGTCTTTGTTGTGCTGATAGGTGGTGCTTAGATGCAGTTTCTGCCAGCTTGGCCACCTTTCGCGTGCTCCATATTATTCTGGCCGCACCTGTACACAGAAATTTTTATCGGAGCCAGACCAGGCGAAATAATTTCCTTCATGCTTACAGAAGCTTGAACGGAAACCAACACCTTCATCGAGTTTCGCCGCGCTCCCTTCGTCTTTTGCTGCTTGGCACACCCTTTGAATTTGTCCTTTCTTATCGCATTTGAAACAGGTGGCCGCTATGTGCGGACACAGTCGGCTTGCATGCTTCGCCGACCCACAGCGATAGCAATTTCGCTGCGTCATATCGCTTTCCCCAACGGCTCTGACCTTGTGAACGTCCGGAACGCCCGTATCAGAGGCGTGCGCTTCTGCTACGCTCTTTTTCGCTGCTTCCATGGCTAGCGCTCGTTCCACGGCTTTTTGAAAGGTTAGCTTGTTATCCTCCGTGAATAACACTCGCTGTATATCTCCTCTGCGCAAACTGCAAACAAAACGGTCCCGCAGCGACTGATCGAGTGCGGATTCAAATTCACATGTCTGTGCCAATTTCCGCAACTGTGCAACATATTCCGAAATCGATTCAGTCTCGTGTTGCGCTCTCCTGTGAAATTTCGCGCGTTCAATAATTACCGACGGCTTCAGTGACAAGGGGTCGCCTAGAAGTTTTAGTACGTCGAAACTTTTAGCTGACGGCAATTCCGGCGCGGTCAATGACTTGAGGAGACCGTACGTCTTTGGGCCTACGAGGCTCAAAAAAGCGTGTACCTTGTCGTCCTCGGGGATACGGTTGACCAGAAAAAACGACGTTAAGCGTTCCTCGTACGAAGGCCAGTCGCTCGTAGACTCGTCGAAGGGCTCGATGTGTCCCAGTCGACCCACGAGTTGCGTCACTGCTCTCGCCGCTGCCGAATCATCCGTTTCCATGTCGGCTTGCTGTAGAACTGGTCAGAGTCCCATCCTCGTCGCCAAATGTCGTGTTTTGTCGGGACAGTAGACGAAGGCCAGGTGGGTGGAAAACCGAACGTGGTTTATTCCATCACAGCTTGTAGTGGAATGCCCGATGGTCGAGCAGCGCGGCTTATCTTATAGCCAGCTCTCGCGATAGCCAGCTCTCGCGATAGTCGCGCGCGCCGCTATCGCTCTAACCGCGACAATTACACAATTTCCATGCTCTGTGAGAACTTTTAGAGCTGGAAATAAGTTTAAATTAGCCATTATTGACTATGTTGGGTACAAGCAACCGAATTTTTGTGAGTAGGCTAAACGTAAATTAGGTTCATGTTGGGTTTTAGTTGATTCAACAAGAGCTCAACAAGGCGTCAAATGGCACTCAAAAGTCATTTTTGTAATGGTCTGTCTCCGAACCTCAGTGACGGGAGCGTTTCAATGTTGTAGTATTTTAGTCTATTCTTAAGTACGAAAAGAGTTTTATTTAGTTATTTATTTACCAATACTGCAAAATCGCCGGACTCCAAGCAAGGGTTAGCACAAAATAACTCGAAAATAGCAGAATTGGCAAATACTCATAGATGAACTCCGTACGGTGACATAAACATGATACGAACACAATCGAAAGATCACACACGCGAGGTTCTCAGGTTAGCAAAGAACGTTTCCTTATACGGGCTATCCATAAATATTTAGCAAGTTATTTTAACTGTTAACTTTTTCTGCAAAAAATAATATTTTAAATCTGTTACTGAGTGCTCGATATTCTTGAATCATTTTTCCAATATTTATGTTTGTGATCAGTGCATCTGGCGACTTCGGGCTTGATTCTCTCTGAGCTAATATTAATAGCAACGTTCGGCCGCAAACCTCGCTATCTGATTGACTGAAAGCAAGATTCACAAACGAATGCGTTTAAAGAAATTAACAGGGTCAGCATTGAAGTAAAGGCAACATTTCAGAAATGGCAGTAAGTGGTATGATAAGAAATTTCACTGAACGAACCCGCTTTGAGTTCGTAACTTGTGGTATGTTTGTAATGTTAGGCTGCAATCTATTGAATTCAAAGCGTTGGTGTTCCACAAGATCGGAAGGAAACAAAATGTTCCCAATTCCTACCTAAAAGGTTCGGTTTAAATTGGAACTTGGTAGGCTGAGTTAAAGTAGAAGTATGGACTATTTGCTTCATGTACAGTGAGGACAAAGGAGAACTACACACAGGGAGCAAAAAAAAAAAAACACGCAGTACTCGCGGCGTTTTTTTTATCCCCTCGTTTATTGCACATATTTTTTCTTCCTGTAACTTCCTAGATGTTAACTCGCTGACCACGATGCGGGAAATGTCCGGGATGCCGCAGTAAACCTAAGTCCTAGATTCTTCGCTGTAATACAATGTTTCTTTTCCGATGCCGATTCCAGACCAAAGCTCTCATCACAACTCTGTGAACGCCGTATTTAAGGCTGTGTCGTACAGTTCTCAGTGCTTACTGCCAAGTTGTCTTTTGGTACAAATCGCACTACTTTACGAGTCATCTAACGCATTGCATTTCAAATAACTTACAATCTGTGCTGCAACAATCGACTCTGCCATATTGTCACGTTGGTAATCAGCGGCTGAGGGTCCACAGCGGGTCAACAGACGTGCGCTTCCAGATCACTTTCACTTTCACACACACACTTCCTCTTCTTCTTGAGAGGCGCTTCCGTCTGCACAAGCGCTGGCGTCATTAGCCCCCCTCCTGCGAAGACATCGACCCGATGCCGCCACGAACGCAGGGGTGGTCTCGAGGAGATTTAGTGTGCCCTTTCGTAGTAGGGCTTCAGGCGAACGACTTGGACCACCTCGGGGCGGGGGTGGCGGCGAGATTGTTGGGGCTCGTGAGGGACGACCTCATAATTCAGGGCTCCAAGGCGTCGCACAATTCGGTAAGGACCGAAATAGCGCCGCAAGAGCTTTTCACTTAGGCGGCGTCGTCGGATTGGTGACCAAACCCAGACGAGGTCACCCGGGAGGTATTCAACAAGCCGTCTCCGTAGGTTGTAGCGTTGCGCTTCCTGCCCCTGTTTATCTTGAATGCGAAGCCGTGCGAGTTGGCGGGCAGCTTCGGCGCGTTGTAAGAAGGATGCAACGTCGTCATTTGGGTGGTCTTCGTCATGGGGCAGCATGCCATCGAGTGTGGTCGTCACCTGACGGCCATAAACGAGGCTAGAGGGTGTCATGTTGGTGGTTTCTTGTACGGCTGTATTATACGCGAACGTGACATAGGGCAGGACGTCGTCCCAGGTTTTATGTTCCACGTCCACGTACATGGTAAGCATGTCTGTAGTCGTCTTGTTTAGACGTTCCGTCAGTCCGTTAGTTTGGGGATGATAAGAATTCGTCCTACGGTGACTGGTGTGACTAAAAACTAGAATATGGTGCAAGAGCTCAGAGGAGAAGGCAGCCCCTCTGTCCGTAATCAAAACTTGTGGAGCTCCATGACGTAAGACGATTTCATGCACAAAGAACTGGGCTACGTCGAGGGCGGTGCTACTCGGAAGGGATGCTGTCTCTGCATAACGCGTGAGATAATCAGTGGCTACTATTATCCACCTTTTCCCTGAGCTTGATGTAGGGAAGGGTCCCAGCAAGTCCATGCCGACTTGTTGAAACGCTTGTGAAGGCGGCTCAATGGGCTTGAGGAATGCGGCTGGCTTCACGGGCGGGAGCTTACGGCGCTGGCAATCCCGGCAAGTGCGGACGTAGTGTGCAACGTCATGACCCAGGCGCGGCCAGTAGTACTTCTCTTGAATTCTGGCTTGTGTTCTAGTAATCCCAAGGTGGCCGGAAGCTGGTTCGTCATGGCAGGCATGAAGAATTTCATTGTGTAAGGACACGGGGACGACCAGCAAATACGGCCTAGTGTTGGCAGCGAAGTTCTTCTTAAAGAGAACACCGTTACGTATGCAGAGAGAAGACAAAGAGCGCCTGAAGGCCTTAGGAACTGTGCTGCTGGCTCCTTCAAGATAACGAATGACGTCGCGAAGATCGGGGTCGGCGCGTTGATGCTCGGCGAAATCGTTGGTATGGACGGCACTGAGGAATATTTCTTCGTCGTCAGCAGCATCATCCGGAGCTGGTTGCATGGGAGCACGAGATAAACAGTCTGCGTCTGTATGTGTGTGACCGGATTTGTAGATGACGGTGATATCGAATTCTTGAAGTCGAAGGCTCCATCTAGCTAGGCGGCCGGAAGGATCCTTGAGATTGGTCAGCCAGCATAGGGCGTGATGATCGGTCACTACTTTGAAGGATCGGCCATAAAGGTATGGTCTGAACTTGGAAACTGCCCACACGATGGCGAGGCACTCTTTTTCAGAGGCAGAATAGTTGGCCTCTGTCTTGGAGAGTGCACAGCTGGCATAGGCGATGACACGTTCTTGGTCCCGCTGAACTTGAACAAGAACAGCACTCAAACCAACGTTGCTCGCATCGGTGTGAACCCGTGTGTCAGCAAGCTCATCAAAGTGCGCCAGCACGGGGGGTGACTGCAGGCGGCGTTGAAGCTCTTGAAACGCCTTCTGCTGAGGAGGTTCCCACTTGAACGGTACATGCGCTTTTGTCAGATCAGTAAGGGGTGAAGCAATTTTAGAGAAATTCTCCACGAAGCGGCGGTAATATGCGCATAGCCCGAGGAAGCGACGAACTTCCTTTTGTTCACGCGGCAGAGGAAAATTGGCAATGGCGGATGTTTTTTCAGGATCCGGAAGAATCCCTTCTTGGTTGACCACATGGCCTAAAACCTTTAGCTCTTCATAAGCAAAATGGCATTTTTCGGCTTTGAGAGTAAGGCCTGATGATGTTATGGCCTGCAAGACCTCCTCGAGGCGACGAAGGTACTCCTCGAAAAACGAGGCAAAAACGATGACGTCGTCCAGGTAGACCAGACAAGTTTGCCAATTCAAGTCCGCAAGGATGGTGTCCATGAGCCTTTGGAAAGTCGCGGGTGCCGAGCAAAGACCAAATGGCATCCCCTGAAACTCGTACAACCCGTCTGGAGGGATGAATGCCGTCTTTTCGCGGTCTCTTTCGTCTACCTCAATTTGCCAATATCCAGACTTCAAATCCATGGAAGAAAAATATCTGGTGTTGCATAAGTGATCCAAGGCGTCGTCAATTCTGGGCAGCGGATACAGATACTTTTTTGTGATGTTGATTAACCGACGGTAGTGAACGCAGAATCGTAAGGTGCCGTCGTTCTTCTTCACAAGCACTACAGGTGCCGCCCACGGGCTCCTAGAAGGGCGAATAACATCGTTTGCGAGCATTTCTTTCACTTGTGTGGTAATAGCCTCACGTTCATTGGTAGACACTCGATGAGGTGACTGTCGGAGTGACGGAACATTTTCGTCTGTAATAATGCGATGTTTCGCAAAATGCGTCCGCCCGACGCGTGGCGAGGACGCGAAGGCACCACGGTAGCGACTGAGCAGTTCCTGTACTTTGTCTCGCTGGTCGGGCGGCAAGGTTGGGTTAATATCGTACTTGACACCAGCAAGTCCTCCGGGCTCAGTTGTTGAAGCTGATGTTAAACTGTGCACACACCTGTTTTCACTAAGTGTCAATATACGCCACAGTCGTTCCCTTGTTAAGGTGTTGGTGTTCGTTGCTGAAGTTGGTGAGAAGAACGTTGACCTTGCTATCGTCAAGGAAGACAACAGCCCTGGCGACGGAAATTTCTCTGTCCAGTAGCAACAGCTGCTTGCTTTCGACGACACCCTCAAGTTCCCGTATGTGCTTTGAGCCGACGATTACCATCAAACTGGAACGTGGAGGCACGGTCACGTGTTCGTCCAGAATGTGCAGCGCCGCTGGGCGAACACTATAAACGGATATGGCCTTCTCGGTCGAGAACTTGACGGACTGCGATTGCAGATCAATAACTGCACCGTTTTCGGTCAGAAAGTCCATACCGAGTATGACGTCTCGGGAGCACTCGGCTAACACTACGAACGTCGCCAAGAATGTTTGGCCTTGCACGGTTACCCTCGACGTGCACGTTCCCGTAGGTGTAATTAAATGTCCTCCTGCAGTACGCATCTCTGGGCCATCCCAAGCGGTTGTGCCCTTTTTTAGTGCCGCGGCGAATAGTCCACTAAGTACTGAATAATCGGCACCAGTATCCACCAGCGTGGTTACATCGGCGCCGTAAACCAAAATCTCCAAGTCGGCAGTTGGTGGTGTCTTACTTTGGGGTTCTCGAGGCGTTCGGTCTCGGTTGCGGTGCGTCGAAGGAGTTCGGCATTGTTGTGACTTTGGGCATCCCACCGCTGCCACCAATGTTGTGCCATAGAGGTGGTCCCGTAGCGCTCGCCACCCGTTTCGTGACTGAGCGCTGCCAGCTCTCTTGGCGGTAGCGAAGACTCCGAGTCCGGCGTCGGTGAGATCAAGAAAAACGCTTTATACATTATGTACAGGGCATAACATAGTACAACATCGGCACGGGGGCCGAGAGCTACACAACGCGATTGTTCTCGCACAGCGACGATCAGCGAAACACCAACGCGTCACACCGTCGGACTCCATCCGTGAGCAGCACTCGACTCACGGTGGGTCGGTCACTCGGTCACTCCGGTAGTTGTAGCTGCTGCCCAAGCGGCAGCGGTGGGTCTTATATAGCCTGAGGAACGGCGGCCCCTCAGAACTGGCCAATCCAAAGGCAGCACTCGACGGCAGTCCGAAAGGACCAACCAGCGACCGCGCCGGCCACCCGCTTCAAATTTTGCCGCGCGCGGTGACGCCCTGGGGAAAGGGAAATCGGCGCCTCGTAGTCTGGCACCCAGCGACGTGTCCAGGCACGCTGCTCGTCGATGCTTCTCCTTAAAACTCTGCTGACTTACGGCGCAGCATCGTGGCTTGTAGGGCGCGTTGCCTTGCGGCGCAGCACCAGGGCTTGTCAAAGGGACGTTCGCAGCAGAAAGTTTGCGGCCTGCAGATTTGGAATCCGGGCGAGTTTCCCGGCATAACAGCACCCCCGCCATCAGATAAGGCGCCGGGAAGACGAGCTGCTTCCACGTGGCTCGGATGCCTGGCGCGCATCTTCTCAGGCTCTTCCAAGTTCCCGTCCTGGTAACTTCACGAGCACCAGGTCCCACTCGCAGGCCAGGAGCTCTGTTCACCTCGTTGTCGCCAAGGCACCTCGACCAGCTTCGCTGAGGTCGTTCCGATCCCCTTGCTTCTCGCCACTGGTCATGGTTGGTCGTTCTGCAGACTACAAAACCGACCGGCAAAAGGCAACACCCAACACGAGCAAGTGCCCTCTGTCTCCCGTCAAACACCAGACAAAGCCATAATCCAAATGAACCTAACTAAATTGATGTTCCCCTTTTTTCTCCCGTTGCAACAAGAGGCATGTGTACGATGTGGTACACAAGGTTCAAACAACCATTTTGCAAGTATCAACACATCAAAACAGTAGGAGCACTTAATAATCAGCAATAATAATGAAAATCATCTTGGTCCCCTTGAAATCATTTGGACCGAAAACACACTACTGAGGAAGCAAATGAGGTCATTCATTTTTGCCCCTTTCTTCCTTCGAACATGATAGTTTGTTGCAAAGCGAGAGAAGGTAAGTAACGAGGAGGTCACTGAAAGAAGCGAGGCCTAGAATGCACGACTTAGAGCATCGGCGTTCGCGTTCAACCTTCCCTTCTTATAGCGGACAACCAGATTGTGCTGCTGGAGGGTCATGCTCCACCTCAGCAAACGGCCGCTTTTAGACGACATGTTACTTAACCAGGTTAGAGGGCAATGGTCCGTTTCCACAACAAACTTAGAACCGGAGACATAACAAGCCAGCTTCTGAACTGCCCACACAAGGAAGGCGCACTCTCTTTCCTCTGCCTCTTCGCTACAACTTAGTTTGCAACTCAAATACAAAATTGGTCGTTCATGACCACTAGCATCTTCTTGGCATAGCACCGCTCTCATTACGCGATCGCTCGCGTAACATTCAAAGACGAAACCTTTCGGAAAGTCTGGTGCCGTTAGAACCGGCTTATGGCTCAAGGCTTGTATCATCATTTGGAACGCATTCTCTTCCTTCGAGTCCCATGTCACCTTAACGGGCTCCGATTTTCGAAGCGCGTCTGTTAGCGGGCTGGCAAGGTCAGAGTAGTCTCTCACATAGTGTTGGTAATATCCAGCTAAACCTAAACAGGCCCTTATATCCGTCTTAGTGGTTGGCTGGGGATAGTTTACAATAGCGGCTACCTTGATGTCGCAAGGTCTACGCCAGCCGCGCCCCACCACATAGCCGAATTAAGTCACTTCACCGCAACCTAGGTGACATTTAGCTGGTTTCACAGTACGGCCTACCTCTTTCAACCTGCACAATACGACTCGCAAGTGCTCGAGATGTTCTTCCCAAGTGTCCGAAAAGATGGCAACATTGTCGAGGTATGGCAATGCTAACCCGCCGAAACCATGAATCACTCTGTCCATCAGGCTAGAGAAACAATACGGCGCGTTTCAAAGTCCGAAGCTCAAATTTTGGTTTGCCGCCATCTTTCTTTCTACAGCTGAGTGAATGACCAAAAAAACAAACACTAAATACAAGAAAGATGTATTCTTAGAATCCACAAACTTCAGCCGCGCCCTGCGCGGTCGGGGTCGGACGGCCGCTCGACCAGCCGACGCTTCACAGAAGCTGAGGGGCTGATTAGTCACGCCTCTCCGCGACATGCGTCCAAAGCCTAGGCAGCGCTTGGAAGGCTGAAAGCGAGAGGGGCGCTTCCTCCTTTCTCGGTCCCAGTCATGTCGTTTCCCTTTCTGACTAGCGCGTGCACTGTGGCGCTCTTTTGTGTGGCGACCGCGCACCCTTCTCTGGAGTCCATCACGCCCGACCCGAATCCTAGGAATTCTACTGCGGTTCTTCCACAGCGGCGTAGTACGCTTTAAGCCAGGCTGCGCCTGGTGAGTCGGCTTTCCTTTTACGCGACGCCTGCGAACTCTTGGGCTCCAAGGTGACAATTTCGGGCTCTTACGCACATTGCCGGCCCTCGATCGTACAAACTTCTTCCGCACTTTTCCCTTTTTAGCGCCACCATTCACATTGGTTTTTCTTCTACGCCGCCGCTTTTTGGGAACTGCCCTAGCGGATCTGTTGTGCGATTCTCCGGTTATTTCGGTGCCCTCATCCTTCAAGCTACCAGCCTTCGTCTGACCAGCAAAATCAGGTCTTGAAGAATTCATGCACTCGTCCCGAGCAAGACTTTGCTCGCGCAGCCACGAAACCTGCGCTTTTCTAGCAGTGCCAGGCGACGGTTCACCTGACGAACCGTTCGGTGCTATTTCCTTTGAGCACAATAGCTCGTTTTCCGGCAGTCTATCACAAGACGCTGGAGTTTGACCTTCACTAAGCTGATCTTTGTCTCGATGCAGCTCTGAACAGCATTCCTCGCCTACGATCGAACTCTCAGTTGGCGCTATCGGTGCGCCACTGCCCGTCGCGAACTCAGAGCGACCTGTCTCAATTTCCGCAGAGAACAGCTGCTCGCTCTCCTGTGGTCTACATCTTGGCGCTACGCCTTCATCTTTCAGGATCGCAGCGGTAATCTCTGTAGGATCGCACTTTACAACGAACGCCGCGCTCTGGCTTGGCGCTTCAGCGTCACCGTCATGTGACTCACAGCCAGGCTCTGGGCCGCAGATTAGAGCCTCAATGTCATTACCCTTGCACACGTGTTCAACTTTCTCGAGGTATCTATCCATATCCTCGCCGACGACCATGGGCGGCAGTTGGTCGCTTATTCTTGGACCGTTAGAGGGAACTGTCGTAGAAGCAAGAATAGGCGCTGGCGAGGTTTCGAGGAGCTCCAGCTCCATCATTCTTACCTCGTGCTCTCTAAGCGCCTGGAGCTCCCGCCTCTCCTCTTCTTCCCTTTCCTCCTCGCGACGTTCCTTCTCGCTCTTTTCCTCCCGCTCACGCCGTTCAATGACATCAGCCCAGGCCTCTTCGGCTTCCTCAGCCGTCACGTCCTCGGTTCTCATGACCTCAAGGATCGCATTCTTCCTTTTTGCTGAGCCCAAATCAATGCCCAACTCCTCACAAATTTGTAGAAGTTCTTTGACCTTGTAACCCTCCATCGTTCACAATGGCCTCTTGCTGTTTGCCCTTTTAGAAAATACTTGCTGTACACTACTATATCACTGCTAG